>NC_140184.1:63076997-63676997 GCF_963971535.1 Notolepis coatsorum | reverse complement strand
AAATCCTGTGCGGGTCTCATTTCCGCCCCAAGCGCAGCTCCAGTCATAATATCTGGGCTCCGGCAGCTAGCAGCAACGTTTGGTTCATATGATACTCTTATTTTGAAAAACCTGTAGCAACTCTGCGAGTCATATGATATCCGCCCACTCTGTTTCTTGAAAACAGAGCAGCGTTAAACACCGCAGCGTTAACACAGCAGTGCGCCTACAGACTCAAAATAAGTCTGTGGTGTTTTTTTTCTTCTCACAACGAGTCAAATGCATCTACATGCTTTGCACCGTCGCCATTCCTTTATGCCCACATCGCCCGAAATTAACGTTTATGTACCAATCACTACAACGTTAACGTAAGCTATCCTGATCAGACGAGGCAGAGCCATAGTGAACAGCAGACAGTGTGGACTGAGGAAAGGGAAATGGGGGGGGGGGGGCACTCTCCCCTTCCCTGTGTGTGTGCATGCGTTTGGAAAGACGACGAAGTCACTAGTCAGGACTCAGGACAGGAGTATATTATAGTAAACTGAGGATTACTGAGGATGGACAGATAATGTTGATATTCAAATATAAAAAAGTTTAGAGAGGAGTGGAAGTTTGAAGACAGACTACAATATACATTTACATTTACATTTAGTCATTTAGCTGACGCTTTTATCCAAAGCGACTTACAAGTTCTGTACGACAAGCCATCAGGAAGGGCACAACTCTATCAGCTGAGCAACAATGTTCATCAAAGTGTTGAGTGCTACAGTGTAGGTTAGTTTATTAGGACAAGTGCATGACAGTACGGTTAGTTAGGGTTAGATTTTTTTTTTTTTTTTTTTTTTTAATTCAGATAATGGTTGAAGAAGTGCGTCTTTAGTCGACGGCGAAAGATTGGACGTGATTCGGCTGTCCTAACTGGGGTGGGTAGTTCATTCCACCATTGTGGGGCAAGGACTGAGAATAGGCGACTTCTCTTTGATGACCCTCCCGGAGCTTGGATAGGAGTAGGTCTGAGGCGGCCAGAAGATGCAGAGCGTAGGGGTCTTGAGGGTGTGTAGTTAGAGACCATTGACCGGAGGTAGGCGGGAGCGGTTCCCTTTGCCGCACGGTATGCTAGGTCGAGGGCCTTGAAGCGGATTCGTGCAGCAATGGGGAGCCAGTGCAGGTCCCTAAGAAGTGGGGTGACATGGGCCGACTTCGGTAGGTTTGAGATCAGGCGGGCCGCTGCGTTCTGAATGAGTTGAAGAGGCTTAGTGGCAGTGGCCGGGAGGCCAGCGAGCAGTGCATTGCAGTAGTCGAGGCGGGAGATGACTGTTGATTGGACGAGGAGTTGGGTGGCTTCTTTTGTCAGGAAGGGGCGTATCCTTCTGACGTTGCTCAGGAGGAATCGGCAGGTTCTGGTCGTCGCTGCGATGTGAGCAGAGAAGTTCAACTGGTCGTCGAGGACAACACCAAGGTTCTTGGCGGTCGGGGACGCAGTCACAGCTGCATTCTCGACTGTGATTGAAAGGTCGGTTAGGGGGGAGGATTTGGCCGGCAGGTGGAGCAATTCTGTTTTGCTTAGGTTCAGTTTGAGGTGGTTGGACGTCATCCAGGCTGAGATGTCGGACAGACAGGCCGAGATCCGCACAGAGACGTGGATATCTGAGGGAGGGAAGGAGAGGAAGAGTTGAGTATCGTCGGCATAACAATGGTAGGAGAAGCCATGAGACGTGATAATGTTACCCAGTGATTTAGTGTAGAGGGAGAAGAGAAGGGGTCCTAAAACCGAGCCCTGGGGGACACCCGTCCGCAGGGGGCGGGTGGCCGACAGGGTCCCTCTCCATGACACTTGGTAGGAGCGGTCATTGAGGTATGATGACAGCCATGTCAGCGCAGAGCCAGCCACTCCCATTCCTGCGAGGGCCGCAAGGAGGATCTGGTGGTTGACTGTGTCGAAGGCTGCAGATAGATCTAGGAGAATCAGGACAGAGGAGAGGCCTTTCGCTTTTGCTAAGTGAAGTGCCTCTGTGACCGCAATGAGGGCTGTCTCTGTGGAGTGACCAGTCCTGAAGCCTGACTGATTAGGGTCTAGGAGGTCATTCTGTAAGAGATAAGTAGTAAGTTGGTTGGATACAGCACGTTCAAGTGTTTTAGAAAGGAAGGAGAGAAGAGAGACAGGACGGTAGTTGCCTATGACGGTAGGGTTCAGGGTTGGTTTTTTTATGAGCGGCGTGACTCTGGCTTGTTTTAGGGAGGTGGGGACCACCCCCGAGTTGAGTGAGGAGTTGATGGTTGCAGTTAGGAATGGGAGGATGTCTGGTGCTATGGTCTGGAGGAGTGGGGAGGGTAGCTGGTCCAGCTGGCAAGTAGTCGGACGGTTTGACGTTACCAGTGTCAGGGTCTCTGCTTCTGTAATGGGAGAGAAAGATGGCAGAGTGAAGGATGAGGTTCTCGATTCAGCATTTGGAATGGGTGGGGGTTGGGAGAAGGAGCTGCGGATGTTCTCCACTTTTTCCTCAAAGAAGATCGCAAAGTCTTCGGCAGAGAAAGATGAGGGAGGGGGGGGTGGGGGGGGAGTGAGGAGGGAGGACATGGTAGCATGCAGTTTGCGAAGATTCTTGGCAGAGGCCTCGATCCTATGGTGGAAGAAAGAAGCTTTGGCATTAGTGATGGTTTTGGAGAATGTTAACAAGAGGTTGTGATATGTGTCGATGTCAGCAGTGAGGCGTGACTTTCTATACTTCCTTTCAGCTGCTCTCAGGACCTGTCTTTGTTCTCTCACTGGATCTGTCAGCCATGGACTGGGTGGGGAACGGCGGGCAGGTTTCTCAACGAGGGGACAGAGCTTGTCGAAGGAGGTTGCAAGGGCTGAAAGGAGGGTGGAGGTTGCCATCTCTGTGGAGAGAGCAGAGAAGGTGTCACTCAAAGGTAGAGCGGATAGTATGTCAGAGGAGAGGGTGGAGGGGGATAGGGAGGGCAGGTTGCGTCTGAGTGAGACTGTTTGAGTTGGGGTGAAGACCTTTCGGTTAAGCATGAGAGTTAGTGAGAAGGATATGAAGGAATGGTCAGATACATGTAGGGGAGTTACCGTGGTGTTAATGATGCTGGAGTTACGGGAAAATATGAGATCCAAGGAGTTGCCTGCTTTGTGGGTGGGAGGCATGGCAGTGGGAGTCAGGTCAAACGATTGTAGGAGGGAGACTACTATGACTGACTGAGATGAGTCAGGCAGGTTGAAGTCGCCCAGTAGAAGGAGAGGGGTACCATCTTCCGGTAAGGAGCTAAGAAGCATGTCCAGCTCATCTGTGAAGTGATCGAGTGTACCTGGAGGGCGGTAGAGTGTAACAATGGTGAGATTGAAAGGATTAGAGACAGATACTGCATGATATTCGAGAGAGGAGAGTGACAGTTCTGGGAGTGGTGTTACGTTTGTAGCCCATGAAGGAGATGTCATGAGGGCAGTGCCTCCACCCCGTCTGGAAGGTCGAGGTGTGTGAGTGAAGTTATAGTTTGTAGATAATGCTGCAGGTGTTGATGAGTTATTGGGGGTTATCCAGGTCTCAGTTAGAGCCAGGAGCTGCAGATTTAGACTATGGGCGTAGGCAGTAATGAAGTCAGCTTTCTTGACTGCTGATTGACAATTCCATAAGCCTCCCCGTACTGTGACAGGTGTATTAGTGGCTGTAGGAGGGTAGGAGAGATTAGCCGGGTTGCTAGCAAACTGGCGTGGATGGGTAGAGTCAGTTCTGGAGGAGCAGATTGTGGATATAGGTATGAGACACATTGTATTGTCGAGAGTGGCAGGGAGGAAGTAGAGAAATAGCAGTGTGGGAGGGAAATATAGGATTATGGTGTACTTAGCACTGGGTGGATCGGTGGATTCCTCGGCGGTGAACTCCAGGATAACTCCTCCTCTTTGTCCCTCTTCGTTTCTCGACGCTTCGCTGACGCTACACCAGCAAGCCTTTAAATCACTTAACACCTGGCCCTTAATGGGGGCACCTAGGTTTCAGTATAAAGCAATGTTTCTCAGTGAGAGTGTCCTGTCCTTCCTTAACAGAGCCCAGTACAGTACATCACAATATGATGCGGGGGTGGTGAGTTGAAACACAGTGTGTGTGTGTGTGTGTCCCGACCCCACTTCTATGTTTCAATAAATTATTTGCATTTAAAACTATTAACGCTGACTAATTTCTTCAGTCCACTAAAAATTATGCTAATATTCCTTATGTTGTTTATGATATTAATTGGAAATAGCATATGAGAGTATTATATAGTAATAACACATGGCGATATACTAAAAAGCTATTTATAATTTTTGGCTGGTAAAAAATCTGCCCGGCTGGTAGTTTTTAAAATCTACCAGCCAAATGGCTGGTAAGTCAAAAAGTTAAGTTTGTTCCCTGGTGTAACTATATAACGTTAATGTCACAAAACGAATGCCTTTGTTAGTCATAAGTAGTAACTTTGATGCAGTAGTGTGTGTGGGGGGGGGGGGGGCGGCGTTGTTCAAAAGTTTGAACGTGTAGACCAGGTGGACGCGACACAATCCTCTTGGGCAAAACATCACGATATCCACAATACGTTAAAAAATCGTTAATGAACTGTACCCGATATTTGTATAATATCGTCATATCGCCCAGCCCTAGCTGACATAATGACATGCATAATGTTGACATTGAACTACACCTGAAAAAAGGGTAGGTTAGGACGTTAGGTTCCCATGAATCATAAGATATAAAATACTTGCTGACTACAAGGAGTAGGTCAGAATTAAATATACCAAAGTGACCCCTGACGCTTATAATGGTCAATATATGTGAGAAGGTTTTAACACTTTGCCACTCACGGCTAATCTCGGGTTTACGATAGTTACGCTGAAAGCCACGTCACGGCTTTTCTCTGAATTTTTTTTATTTATTTTTTTTAGCGATCTGAAATCATATTGCATCAGCCGAGCCTACCATTGGAAATCCAGGGGCCGCCGGCGATCAGATGTGAAAAAAGCGCCCCCTATCGTCTCCCAGATGGTAAATCACCCTTTTGGAATTGACTCAATGAAAATGGATGGGGGGAAAAAATATTCCAGTCCACATTTTCCAGTCCACTGATGCAGCCGGAGTTACTAGAGTTCATTCTGGATCTTCTGACCCGCGGCAAGCATGGGTTATACTGTACACACGTTGGATCAATATACTTATCGATTTTTTCGAATGGTGATCAGGAATTGGAATAAACCATTTGGATACCATCTGATGTCAGGTAAGGAATCTATGTTATCAGTGTTAGGATAATCAGACTCGTTTTCGAGGAGATATAAGCTTTTTTGTGATATGTGCTCTAGCTGTTTCACTGTAAAATCCATGAGGAAATGAAAGCAGCTATTATCAGCGCGCGGCTCGAACGTGCGTGTGTGCACGTATACTATTAATCATCTAGCGTTTATTTGAAAACTATTCATAAATAGGCCGACAAATATCAACGTTCTGGAATATTCCAGTAAAAGGCGATTATCATAGAATATGTTGTTTTTCACCTGAAAACGGGTGCTTTTCAAAATGCTCTCAAACGGAAATGAAGCGATAAAAAACCAATCTGCCTTGACAACACTGACTGGAAAATGATTATTTGATAAGCGACGGGCAGATTAGACACATAGCCATAATTTAAAACATATATTAGGCAATATTAACGTTAAACACGGCGTGGCGCTCAAAGTGTTAAGAAGAAAAAAATTTGTTGTTTTGTGCTTCATATGCAGATATGTGTTGCATGTTTTGTGCTTCATGTGCAGAGGAGTGTTGCATGTTTTGTGCTTCATGTGCAGAGGTGTGTTGCGTGTTTTGTGCTTCATGTGCAGAGGTGTGTTGCGTGTTTTGTGCTTCATGTGCAGAGGCGTGTTTTGTGCTTCATGTGCAGAGGCGTGTTTTGGGCATTTATTTGACAGACGATGGGTTGTTTGTTTCTCTTTCAAACCCTGGCAGTAGAGATTCACTAAACTAAGTTTGTACTTAACCATAGTTAACCCCTTTCGTTGTTGACCATTATCAGCCAGGAATGGCAGAATTGTTAGCTGTGTGTAAACACACTGTGCTCAGGCCAGTCAGTGTACCACAGAGAAACATGTGACTTTTTTCCTCAAGCCGCTGCTCAAAAAATTCACATCATTCCCACAAAAAGACATTTAAAACGGAAGTGGCCTCATGTCGCTTTGCTTCATTAGCGTGATTGTATGTGGGACACTTTTCATCCAACAAACGTAATGGATTGGAGGAGGTTCAATTCACTTATCTCAAGCCTCGCCCTCTTTTCTTGATCCTCCGATCAAGAAACAGATCCACTGCATCAACAGATCCTCCGACTGTTGCGCTTAGGGGAAGCAACAGTTGTGATTGGAGGATTAAGAAAAGCGGCCGGTCAATTGGTGGAATCTGGAATAATAGGTGTCTAATGCATAATACATTCTTTATGTCACTGATATTCAGTTATTCAGACGCCATAAAAACGCCATAAAAACTCACATCATTCCCACCTGATAAAAATACATTTAAAACGGAAGTGGCCTCATATCGCTTTGCTTCATTAGTGTTATTGTATGTGGGACACTTTCACTTGTTACATGGTAAACCAGGGTATGGATCGATTGTTTGTAACGCTAGCATGGGTGACGAATGTAAACATATTGCAGTCAGTCCCATCGTTTTGACCCTGTAGACCAGAGTGTTTTTAGATTTGTCGAAATTCAAAAGCCCCTGCCTTTATCAGTGTGAACCACGGGGGGAGGCTACTGTACTTTAATAAACCATTCATCATCCCCTGCTGTGGGAGGCGGGGGTAGCCGCCCCCCCCCTTGTTTGGGCAAAACAATTATGACACGTGTGAGAGGTCTATTATTGTTCAGGACTATGCTATCGCTTTTTTGCCTGAGTTGCACAACCACAATTGTACTGATGTACAGTAGTCAGGGAAAACTCATATAACTCAAATAGCCCTGGTTTTCCATTAATTTACACTGAGCCTCGGCACACAGGCAGCTAACGGGATATTTATGATCACTAGGAATGTCTGATCACTAAGTGTGTCTGACTCCTACCACCTAAACTGCACGGACTACAATGTATGACGTATATCATGCCAGTTAGGGTACCTTACAGTATGTATACTGCAACTGTGTATACTGTATACTTTACTTACTCATAGTATATTCAGATTATAAGTGTTTATTGCCCATATTTATTGTAACGTATAATAACTGATGGGGCATACATACCCTCATCTGCACCTTTGACTACACTGCTTACTTGCTCATATTCAGAGTTAATTATATTAACTATTATATTACTGCTTATTTTATATCTTTACTATAGTTGTATCGCCTATATTTATGTCTTCTACTATAACCATGCCCATATGTACCTGTACCTCCCCTCCCCATGCTGCTATGACTCCTGCATTTCCCCAAGGGGATCAATAAAGGAATATCTTATCTTACATTTTCCATGTTTCTCTTGCTTCCTTTTATTTTTCTTACTGGATCTGAACCAGGTATTATTTCCCCCTTAAGTCCTAAGGTGAGTCAGAGCAGGGGTAACTTAAGTCCTAAGGTGAGTCAGAGCAGGGGTAACTTAAACCTCACTTTTATAGGTTTGACACCGGACACATCTGTGTCACTGGGTTGACATCTTAAACCTCTGTTTTACTGGGTTGATGTATTTGCACAGAATGTAAAGCCGGGTCATATACGGTCTCTTTGTAACATGAGACGCCATTTAAAAGTTTGCTTTGCAAAATGCCACCAGCGACTATGGCAACATGAATGGCTCCCATCGCATTGCAAGTCCAGGAAACCATACAATACGTCGGTGTAACCTGTGCGGCCCTACTGGTTGAGTGTCGTTATTGTGCTCGCTAACCCAGTGACAAGACCACTCGTCCCATGACTGAAAAAAACAACATGGAAATGACCAATTGACTAACACAATATTTGTCAACTAAGACCAAAATGTTAGACTCATCAACTAAGGGGCAGCCCTAGACATGCACATTCAGTCCCTGTGGTCCTCGTATGCAAAATTACTCTAATATAAAAAAAACATTCCAATTCCACTGGAACAGCGCAACATACCAGAGACACTTACTGTATGAATGGTTTAGATAACAAAAATTATGCATGAAAGATAAAAAATGTGCACACAGTGCCGATTCTAGGAATTTTTAAACAAGGGGGCACGGTGGGGGGGGGGGGGGCAAGAGCTAGTATGATTTTTTTTTTATAATAATAATGAAGTCAAATTAATTATTTTTACATGCGATATATTAAAAAAAAAGTATAGCTAAGTATGACCGGTAAGTATAAAGGAAGTTGGGTTTATTTAGACAGGTAGCCTAAGTGTAGCAGGTAAGGTATAAAGGTAAGTATATTAGGTTACATTATTTTACCAAGCAGATCAGACAACTCTTTTCAGCCATTGGGGTTCATAGAAAATATTTTATTGGCACCACTGCTGTAAAAGTCTATTTTTTTCACATGAAAGACAACACAATAATAATACATAAGGCATCACAGGACAGTAACGTATTACAATAATGACAAGACAATAGCGATAGAATAAATAAAATAAAAACAGAATATAAAATGTGTATATTGCCAGACATTACAAAAGACATTCCTAATTACAACAATAATTGTTCACCCAAGGGCTGTCTACTATCAACCAACCTAAAACATGTTAGCCATTGTAGTTAGGGATGGGTATCGTTAGGATTTTATCGATACTACTACTCTTATCGATACTGCTTAACGGTTCGGTACTTTATCGATACTCTTATCGGTTCTTTTAGATTATTATTATTTAAAAAAATATATATATTATACATTGATTATTTGAACTGGTTAAGGCCATATCTGTACTTGATGTTTGTTTGTTGTCTTGCATATTTGAAATAAACTTCAATTAAATCAAATCAAACCCCCCCTCTTAAAAACAAAAACCTGTTTAACCAAGCCATCTATAAAACATCATGCTAAAACTGTGAAACAAATGTCCTACTGCCCCAAAGAAAGAAATGACTCAGTTATCCAATAGTGCTGCTGCTTTTTATTTTGTTAAAATATTTTAGTCACTAAGACTAAAAGACTACAATATGACTACAATGATTTCATGACGGCTTCCTGTCCTCGTGTTTCCGGTTTCCGGTGCTATGCACATAGATTTTCAACAACAGATTGCTGCTAATTAAACACTTCATGGAAACGGAGTAACATTAACGTTATGTCGAGTTCATACGTGTAGTGTAGTATGAACTCGACATAACGTTACCGTTACTCCGTTTCCAGTGTTGCTGCCACCGTTGCGTCGCAGATGGATGGTACACTCTGTTAGCTCCGTAGCTAATCCGCTCCTAGACTACCGATAGCAGTACCGATAACGTCGGAGCTTATCAATACTTTTTTTCTAATTTAGTACCGGTTCCTGTTTAGAACCGGGTTTCGGGGGGCATCCCTAATTGTAGTGTTGTACAAGTATTTTAAAGTGTTTTATCACTCAATAAATTCAATTAATAATAAACTCAATCAATTGTATCACTCTATCAAGTTGCCCCATGGGCCATGCCATACAATTATTCATTCATATTAATTCAAGTATTTGCATGTGAGTGAACGGTACATGCATCATTTAAAATATTGTATTGCCACCAGTGCTGTGCTTATTTACAGTTATACAACTGGTTACAATTCAAACACAATTTTTTTTAAGTGTTTTCTCACTCAATTATCAAGTTGCCCCATGACATGAAAGGGATTCAAGTATTTGCATGAATACATACATTGGTTCATACATAATATTTTATTGCCTCCACTGCTGTGAGACAATGAAGTGGATTTCCCAAGCTATTTCGGTTCTGCTCTGTTCAGAACCGGGTTGCTTAGTACTCTGCGTTGTGATTCAATACCTTTAAAGCTCTGGGAATTACTTCTCTTCTTTTCAGCGGTGCAGGCAGAAGGAATTAGGAGGAAAAGGGTTATATAACAGCTGTTTAATCAAAGTTTAAGAGTGTATACAAATTACAATAAAGAATGCTATAGTTGTGATCAAAAACACTATGCCGTAATTGAACACAACCAGGCTAATATAACAGTAAAGAGAATGCTAGTTGATAAGTTGTTGAAAGTCTTTGTTCTCTGGGCTAGTGAACAAAGTAGTCTATTTTCCCTCCAAAAGTTCTGTCCTTTGTTGTCCTGCCCGCGTCGTGTGTAGATGGGTGTGGTTCCTCCTGGTGAGTTGGGTTTTTTCAGAGTCCTTCTCCACCGTCCCACACCCCCTCTTATCAAAAGCCCAGAGTTTCTCAGTGACGTCACCAAAATGACATCATCAAATCCTTTCCTCCAATCCCAGGCCTACTAAGTTCGGATGTCAAATTGGGGGTTGGCTTTACACAGCCAACTGAACTTTCCTCTGTTCTCCAGTCCAGGAACAAACACCTTCTAACAACTTAATACTTGGGATATTGATCTCCTACTATATATATTTGAATTTCAATTAATTACATAAACACAGAGATATCATACTTGAACACATTCTGTTACCATTTAAGCCTAATTTCACATTAAGTGAAACTAGTCTTTTTCTGCAGGGGATTTAAGTCTGTACCACAAAGTCTGCTGACTTTCAGTAAATATCTAACAGGCCTAATCATTCTTTTATCTTACATCAATATCTTCTATACAGTTTTAGTATGACTTCAAAATTATTACCACAATGTAAACACTTCTAATTATATTTTACACAGTTTAATATGGCTTCAGAATTATTATCCCAATGTAACCACTTCTAATTATATTTTCATATCAAAAGCTAAGTTGTGTGTGTGTGTGTATGTGTGATCAGATTGTGTGAATGTGTGTGTATGTGTGTGTGTGTCTGTGTGTGTGTGTATGTGAATGTGAGTGTGTGTGTGTGTAATCATTGTCTTTGGCCGACCAGTTGGCCCTTTGATGTCTCCTAAGAGGAGACACATGTTTCTCTAGAATTGGTGTGTGTGTGTGTGTGTGTCACAGGAGACTCCAGCGATAACATGTTTACGTGACCTTTTGGTCCTTTGTTCCGATCTACAGAGCCCATTGTCTTAAACTCTTCCAAGGGCATGGCAGATGGCCCTTGGGTTCCTGTCGTAAATAGAATTATTTGACCACTCACTCCATATGTAAATCGACCTTTGTGTGCCCACAATGGCAATCAGTCTCTGTAAACACACACACAATCTATGAACTATAGTTTGAGGGCTAAGTGTTTCTACACATTAGTTTGATCATGAGATCTATGTTTCCAGAATCTACCACATTTCCACACTCGGATAGTTTACCTATCCTTAATATGTCAAACATAGATATCAATCTCTACACACTACTATCTAGATAATACTTAAGACATTTTAAATCATATTAGGATAAAATATATATGGTTTGCCACACTCAGATTCTAAAATTCAAATTAGCAGTTTCAGTTTTTGTGATCCCGTGTACAGTCTTTAACAACCTGTTCTCGTACCAAGATCAATTTCCATTGGTTTCAACTGTGAGTTGTCAAATTCTGACTTGGAGCATTGAGGAGGGGGGTCTATGTTTTCTAGATTTGACCCGGCCTCCTCTTTATTGCTCAGAGCTGGTGCAGTTCACGACTGCTGGGTGCAACTCCCCATTCTGGGAGGTGGAATTTAGAAAGCAAATTGCCTTTCTATCACACCCCATCTTCTGTCAAGAACATCTTGACTCGTGTTGACCTCTATTAGGGGGTAGAGCCCCCTGCTGTATTTTCTATTGCTGTCACAGCGGTGGGGAGGTCGTCGCTGGCTGCTCGACCCCCGTTTACCCTTGGATGTGGAAGAGGTTCGCTTCTCTCCCCCTCCGCCTGGTCGTTTATAGGGGCGATAGCAGCTCCACCCTTTCGCTGGTTGACTCCCTGGTCAATGGTTGAGGCCTTGCTTCTGTTGACAGCCGGAGTTGCTGCTGAGGTCTAGCCGCCTGTCTCCTCGTTGGTTGCCTGTCGTTTCCCTATGAAGCCTCAAGACTCGGTCACTGCGTTGGCCGAAACTCTCCCGGTCCGAGAGGTAGGCGTCCCCTGGTTCTCCGCAGTGTTGTGGCTCCCCATGGAACCGCTGGGTAGACACTAGCCAGTGTCCTGGATCAACAGTACCGATGGAGTCCTTGGTATTCCTTGTACCACACTCGGATGACTGCTGACTCCCCAACCTCCCATCCGTATCCTGCAGTGAATATATATCGCTTCGGGGGACAGTGCAGGTCACTTCTTACCACAACAATTGATTGAGAATCCATACTTTTCCTCCCTCAGACTCTCTTTACTGGTCTGAGCTTTGACAACTTTCTTTTCCAAATCATTTATCTATATATTTCATGGCTTCTAGATCATTAATTTTCAAAATTCTGAAAAATTCACATGGCTCTCATTATATTATGCTGTCAAAACAGTATACTCCTCCACCTCTCGATGTGGAATACACATTCAAACATCGTTACCTTCGTCCTTTGGACAGCTGCACCCCGGACCGGACGGTCAGCACTGACACATCCACTCTCCCAGTAATCCTGTGTGTATGGCAACAAATCACAGTCCGCCTTAAACACACATCTTCCACACTCTCCGCCAGCCTTCATCAAGCCCACGGAGTCCCCCACAAGCCAATTATCAATTGCATATGTTCACACCCTACACAAAGACTAATTTGGCCAATAGCGACCAAACCTATTGAGCTTCATTAATGTACAGAGAATCATGCTTCCCAACACTTTCACCAACCACGACACACCCCCAGCCCCTAAAACCGGGTATTCAATGGGCGGAGAACAAAAATCCATGAACTAGCTCATGTCCCTTCACTTTGTTCCCAGTCCATTTTACAGACATATACTACCCAGTCCTGATGTGTCGAGATCACTCCCAGCTTGCCAGGTACCCTAAGAAAAAATATACAGAAAGAAAGAAAACAGAAAACAAAACATACAAAGAAAAACCCATGCCAAACCAAATAAATGAAAAAATAATCCAAACTTGTGAGCTTTTTCTTTTCAACTAATTTTTAACCTATTATCTAGAGGCTTATGCACCCCTGTATTAACTAAGAAACAAAAAAGGGATATCAAATGAATAAACAAAATGAATGTTCCCGGCCTAAGTCAGGAATTGCTCGTAACACACTAGAAAAGAGAAGTAAAAATAAAAGTAAATAAACACCTATATCTATTGCTCATAACTGTTAATACCCATCTATCAATACTATAAAAAACTAGAAACAACTATGGGTCTTTTTAATTTCTTAATCATGCAGTCCACCCTTTGACCAATCTGAATGTTGACCAAGCATGGATAATTTACTGACCACTAGCTTCCGCAGTGTCACATCATCCCACTGTCTAATATTGAATACCTAATATTAACTGTTTAATCATAATTTGATCCTCTTGTTAGTCTGATTAGTTCATGCATTTGTCAGTTAATCACATCCGTTTTTAGTAACTTTCATTCATAATCTAATCACCTAACCCCTCTATTTATTTATTTTTATTCTATTTTTATTCTAACCCGGAGCATATATATATTTTTTTTTATTCAATATATCCCATCTGTACCCTAATCAGTTGTATATATTTTTATTCCGCCGGTGGCCTCTGCAGACATGACCTTTTAAAATGACCTTCCACTCCACAGATCCAACAACACCGGCTGTCTCCCCTGGGTTGTGGGACCCGGTGGGCCGCCCGCCTGTGATCGGATGGCCCTGGGGTCATCGGGCCCAGAACATGTCCTGGCGGTATGCCATCATCGCCATGGTTCCCTGGAGCCTGTTCGGAGGAGAAAGCCACGTACCTATTTGGTTCAGTCACAGTTCCTTGAGAGGGGCCCGTTGTTGGGAGGGGCCCGCCACCTGTTTCTGTACAAACACGCCCTGTTGTCTTATAAGGCGCCGCCTCTTCCCCCATCTCAGTGCTGGCGGCTTGACTCCCCATTGCTGGGCTCCGCCTCTCATCTTGGCTTTGGTGCTGCGGGGGTCCTGGACATCGAGGGCCTCCTGTTGTGGATAGATGGTCCCACTCTGCACAGTCCCGAGAAAGGTGTCCGAGAGTCCCACACGTCCAACACTGCACCCGCCGCACACGGTAGTCATTCGGATTCCTGCCTCTGCCTCCACCTCTTCCTCGTGGTTGCCACCCGATTGCCCCTCTCGACCTTTGCTGTTGTTCTGGCACAGGACCCCCTTGTGGCCCCAACTGGGCCCGTCTCTGGCCATCTGGTTCTCCATTGGAACCTGTCTCCCCTCCGGGCCGTGTGGACTGGATTAGGCCTTGGAGGTATTCCACCACCTGTCTAGCCTCGGCTAGCTGTTGTTCTAGAGGGAGGTACGTCTTCCCCTCTTCCCCCACCCTGGCCCTTGCTGACTGACTCCTAGTCATCGGGCCACATCCCTCAGTTTGGTACTGATGGTGGGGGTGGAGAAAACCTGGGCACGAGACACAGGTGGGCTGTAGAAACTGTTCATGTAGTATCCCATACCTGGTGTCGGTCTCCGTACGGCCAGCGTCAACTCCCTGGGACTGCTGCAACAACATCGCTCTCCTCTGTTGCTTTCTTTGTCTCTTGGTTAACTGGCAGTCTCCTGCAACGGACACTTCAGCGTGGATCGACTCGGGTAATACAGTTGTCTCTGGGTCGCTCGCTGCAACGACTCCCTGTGGCGGAGTAAAAGACATTATTTCCAGTCCCTCCGTCACACTGGACACTAGAGGGGAGTCAATCAAATTCCAGTCAATCAAGTTAACGTCACCATCCAATTCGGTCAATGTAATGTCTGCAGAGGTTATCGGCATTACCCCACTACCGACATTATCTCTTTTTATCACCTTTCGTAATCTCTTTTTCTGTTTCTTAATTTGGGTACGTATTCTATACCGGCCTCCTTTAACCACAAGGTTCTGTAATGGCCTGAATATCTTTGGCCATTTTTTCGTCACTTTTATCGTGACATCTCCAGTCGTTGAAATAGACAGATTGTCTACCCTTTCTATGGTCAGTGCATCTAACCCTCCGGTTGCTCCTATCTGTGTATTTTCTATTCTCACCTTTCTTCAAACACTCGTAACGTCACTATTTGGAAAGCAAGTTTCTCTGTATTCAAACTATTTTTACCAAACTTGAGTTAATTTCACTCACACTTCTATATTGGTGTAAACAGGAATTGATAACTCGCTCTTGTGATACTATACCCCCTGACTGTCAACAGTCTCTTTGATTTCCCTGTTGGGGTTCGGAATTTTCAGTGCTGGCCATCCGTCCTGGAGCAGCTGTGAAGAGACAAGAAAAAGCATACCCTTAATTATCAGTGGCATTTCCCGTTAACAAACCATCATTTATCTTTAAGCATGGAATGTCGGGCATCTCCTATACTAAAATCACTTGAGAGCATTTGTGCAATTTTCGTTTTTGATTTATCAATGACCCAGCCTTAATCTTTTTTCAGTTGTCTCCATTGGAAAACCAGACTCTCAATCCTGTTGTCATGATCCTCCTTAATACAACTCCGGGGAACTTATTTTGCATCAGCATTCTCCTTCTGTTGGTCAATCCGAAATTTGTTATTTACAGCCTATCATTTCTAAACATCTGTATTGGACATGGTAATTTTAGGTGAATAATCTCACTTTTACTCTAATTGTTCTTTGCAAATTACTATGTGTATGTGTAACTATATTTATTTCTGTCCGTGAAAGCCTAACAATGTATTCCGCTCATATTACATTATACATCTCAGTAACATACATATTTTCCATTCATAATTTCTCACACAGTTACTATATTTCCCCCGTAACACCTAACTCGTTAGCCACGTCGCGGGCCGTCAGACCGCGCACCCTTACGACGTCACAACCGGCGACCATTTTAGCCGTTAGCGCGGCTAGGTAGCATTAGCTTAGCTTCACCCATGATCCCATAAAAACATCCCCCAACGACCCATCGACCCGTTTCACCGCGCGGGCCGTCTCCTCGCAATGTTAACACAACACCACATTCCCCACAACAGAATCCTAAATCCCTCAAAACGCCAGTGTAGTGATCTAAACAGAAATATAAAAACATAACAGCCCTCAGGCCGCCGCAAAACTCTAGTTTGACCCCTTTGTCGTCACCACCGGCGAGCTTAGAACGACTTCCGGGTCCCCGCAACACATAATCCCATTCACCTTAAACATTATACATCTATTTTATCCGCCACGAATATGAAAACTTTTAAGTGCCTTACACATCCCCGTAATCTCAAGACACTAACATCTGAACCTATGTCTATTTGTCCGCCGTATCCTCCGGTCGCCTCAGAGGCTAATACAACAGCTAACCGCTGCTGCGTTCCACGGGCCCCGAAAAACCGGCGTTATCATTACATTTCCCCACGGCCAACCGGTGACTTAAATTACATAATAATACAACTATACTCTCACACGTACCACCAATCATTCCTAACCATAGCCATTCGCCAACCATACATCCATACCCGCTTCCTAACCACAAATAAAAATACAAAATCAGCATTCACGCACATTATCGCCTCTCGAACGTCGCACAGCAGCGCGACTAGTAAACACTAGACCAAACGTAATTGCACACACTTTCATACTGCATGTTTAAGCTTACCATAGCTTTTGTTGAATTCCCACTAAGTACCTATCAGTCCGAATTGTTCCATTAAGTACTTATTTTGTTACAGCCTAACGCAGTTAATTAACACGCCTGCTGCGCTCAAAGTCAAACAAGACCCTTGCAGTCTGCCCGGCACGGTCCTAACACGCACACGTACCTCCGTTTAACTTTGAGCACGAACCAGACCCCGCTTTTATTAAAAAGCCACGTATCTGGGTGTACTTCAGTTCCCCCGTAGAACTATTCCCCGTACTCTGTAACCTCACACGCCACTCCCCGGTCCCGAAGGTTCCCCTCATGCTTACCACACTTAACTCGCATGTTCTGAATGGTAACAGCGCTCTGTCCTCTTCCCATATTCTCTGTACTTCAGCTCCATTGTGGAACTATTCCCCGCACCCAATTACACAGAGCTTCCCCTTCCATTCAGAACACCCAAATCATTCCTTATTAACTGCGCTCCATGTCTCGAGTATTACTTTCTAGGGTTCTAATAATCCCTCGAGAAGCGCACCCTATCGCACGCAAAACGGACCACCGTGGCTTCCTGGCCAGAAAAACCGTAGTCAGTCGCAATACGACGCTTATAACCTGTCTCGCAAACCAGTTTTGGCGGTGCACACTCATCTTTACCATATCTGACTTGCATGTTCTGAATAGTAACAGAGTTCTGTACACTTCCCCATATTCTCTGTACAACAGTTCTCCAGTGGAACTTCCCTGCACCCAATTACACAGCACTTCTCCTTCCATTCAGAACACCCAACTCATCACTTATTACTTCATGTTCACATGAGGTTAAGTTTTTAGCAAACCCCCCCTTGGTTCGAATTGAACACCCGTACACTCCATAACACTCACCTTTGGTAACTCTCCGGCTACGCGAAGACGATTTGTTGTTGTCGTTGTTGTTCAAGGTGAAGAAAGAGGAGAAAAAAAAAATTCTCTTTTGTTGTCCTGCCTGCGTCGTGTGTAGATGGGTGTGGTTCCTCCTGGTGAGTTGGGTTTTTTCAGAGTCCTTCTCCACCGTCCCACACCCCCTCTTATCAAAAGCCCAGAGTTTCTCAGTGACGTCACCAAAATGACATCATCAAATCCTTTCCTCCAATCCCAGGCCTACTAAGTTCGGATGTCAAATTGGGGGTTGGCTTTACACAGCCAACTGAACTTTCCTCTGTTCTCCAGTCCAGGAACAAACACCTTCTAACAACTTAATACTTGGGATATTGATCTCCTACTATATATATTTGAATTTCAATTAATTACATAAACACAGAGATATCATACTTGAACACATTCTGTAACTGAGGGGTACAATTCCCTGACTGTATTGATAAGTATGGTATTATTAAACCACTACCGCTTGTACTTTAACTTCTGGCCATCCAGTACATGATATAGATATGATGAACACTTTCCCACCTGATGAAACGAAGTCCACACAAATGTATAAATCGAATATTTTATATAGCAAAGGGTATATACAACGTTCACTTAATGACATTTATGATTTGAAATGCACTTGTAAGGCAAATGAGTATTCGTAGGTAAATCAACATTGAATGTCCAATCTCTGGTTACGCAGGGAGCAAGTATACAACCTGGTTCTTTAGGGAACTATAGCAATGGTACTTAAATGATTATAGCTGGATACACTAAAGGGGGGTCCCGCTGGTTGTAAGACAGTAGGGGGGGGGGTTAGGAGAGCCGCTGGCGGTATCCCATCTGGCCGACGATTTCTTGGGAGAATTCAGAGTGCTGAACACGGTGCCCACAGAACCTCGGTCCGCAGATGAATACAGCTGGGCCCTCTGGTGGACGGTAGCTGCCGGTCCACAACGAAGAGACGTGAGGCGACCTCACTCGGGGTAGAGCGCCGTCTCACCTGGACTCCTCTCGGGGGGGTAGTTCCAACACTCAGCAGTGTTGGCTGTTATCCATGGCATAATCAAAGCACCCAAAGCACGTAGATAATCCAAGCCGTGTAGGGCTCGACGTCGTCCGGGTGAAGTAATACAATGTACAGGTCCACTCGTCCTGGCCCGGAGCTCCTCGGATGCAAGCACCACACGTGGTCTGCTCAGCCTGGTTAAGACTCCAGATAACGTCAGGAACGATGGGGGTACTGCTCACTTTATAACTCTAACCGAACGATGCACCATACATAATAGACTATTATTAACTTAATAGAAATACGTCCCACTCGACGGTATAGTGCCAAACTATGACAATTCAACTATTAATCCACACGATGTCTCAATGCCTATTCTGAGGCCAAGTAGGCCTTACTGCACCACACGTGCGTCGTGGGTGAGGCTTCGCGTCTGTTACTAGGTTGGAGGGTAAAGGACTAATGGACTAAAAGAAAGTTCTACTTTACTTGCGCCATATATATATGCGCTGTGAACAAATAGTACCATTCGTATTTCGCCAGACGTATTCCTACGCGGAACCGGGCTTGTAACGACATGTTCGTCGGCACGATTGAACTTGAACCAAGGGGCTTGGCTGCTGGCGCCAGGTTCTCGTCCAATGGTAGAATGAAACTATTATGGGCTGTTAGTAGACTAAAGGGATATTCAGTGTATATTGTACAAGGAATATACAGGGGATATCAAACGATATACAAATACTATTAAATATATATCCATAAATAAATATATATATTCGGTTTAATCTGATCCTTCACAACAGCCGCCCCCTAATTAGTCCCACCTAATTAGCTAAGCAGAGACAGATTAACCGCACTGTCTACCACTCAAGGTCCGCTGTAAGGGTCAGTCAACTCACAAAGTCATGGGGTCATGGTCGTCATCGATAGTGTCTGGGAGTCTGGGCAGTTCTATTAGCCTCGCCACGGGTCGTGTGTAAGTTCGCCCTTGGACGAGCACTTCAGCTGCTCGGACCTTGCCATCGGCACCGGTGATCACTTTGCTTACGCGGCCAGCCGGCCACATAGCTCTGGGTAGTGACTGGTCGATAATCATGACGACTGTTCCTTCGGTCAAATTGTCTCTCTCTTTTACCCACTTCTGGCGGGTCTGTAGAGACGGTAGGTAGTGGAGTAGGAAGCTGTTCCAAAACTTGTCAGCTAGTACTTGACTGTACCTCCACATTCTTCGGCCGTTCGCTTCTTCAGGCCTGTACATTGTCTGGGGTAGCGCGGGGTCTAGCCGCCCCATCAAGAGTGTGTTGGGGGTGACTGGGTCGACATCTGCCACATCACTGGAGACGTAGCCGAGGGGCTTGGAATTTAATACTCCCTCGATCTCCGTGAGGACTGTCATTAGGACTTCTTCCGCCACAGTCTGGGCCCCAAGCACGGCGTACAGGGCTGTCTTTATAGAACGTACTTCTCGTTCCCAGGTTCCACCGAAGTGGGGTGCGTTCGGGGGATTAAACTGGAAGTCAATCTGGGATGGAGCGAGGTGGGTCTTAAGTTCTGGGCCCATAGCTTGGAAGCTCTCTCTCAGCTCTCTTTCTCCGCCTTTGAAGTTTGTCCCGTGATCAGACAACAATGTAGACGGTTTTCCTTTCCGTGATGTGAATCTTCGGAAGGCCATAAGGAATGAGTCTGCGCTCATGGTTGAAAGGAGTTCGATATGTATCGCTCTGGTGGTCATGCATTTGAATACAATACCCCACCGCTTCTCGGTTCCTCTTCCTTTCTTTATATACAACGGGCCAAAACAGTCCATGCCTGTGGAGTGGAATGGCTTGTCGCCGAGTCGGAGGCGACAGGGAGGTAGGTCAGCCATCCGGGGTATGCTGGGCTGCGCGCGCCACTTTCGGCAGTCTAGACAGGTTCGCTGGAAGCGTCGCACTGCTTCTCTTCCTTGAAGTATCCAATAGCGACGTCTGATCTCCGCGAAGACTCTCTCTGCTCCTGCGTGGTGTACATCCTCGTCGTATTTCTTTATGATCAGCTCTGTGACCTTGTGTCGGCTGTTCAAGACTATCGGGTACTTAACGTCATCCGGTAGATCGGGGGCTCTCCGCAGGCGACCACCCACTCTGATGAGATTATGGGCGTCGCTCTCGGGTGCCAGGTGGAGCAGTCTGCTGTCTGATGGGACGGGCTTTCCTCCCTGTAGACAGTCTAGCTCGTCGGGGAACGAGTCTCTCTGGGCTCGTTGTAGTAGAAGAAGTTCTGCTTCTTCGTAGTCAGCTGCTGAAATGTCGGCAGTGGACTGAATCTCTGGGTGGCGCCACAGGAATGTCTTTAGCTGCGCACTCTGTAGGGTAATGCAGTCATCTATGTTGGGGTCTGTGGAGGCGACTGTGCTCAGTCCACAGAACATAGGTTTCTTGTTCTCAGCCTCCTCTTTACTTGCTTCCCGTGGGGTGGGCGTAGGCCACTCTTCTTCCGGGAGCTTGAGGAATTCTGGTCCGTCGCTGTAGATGTTGCGACGGGTGAGGTCATCCAGGGACATTCCCCGGGTGATGACGTCAGCTGGGTTGTGTTTGGTGTCCACATACCGCCAGCTCGCTGCTTCTGTTAACTCTTGAATCTCGGTGACTCTGACTCCCATGAAGACTTTGTATCTGCATGAATCAGACTTGATCCATGTGAGTACTGTCGTGGAATCTGACCACAAGATTGTTCTGTGCACCGGAATGGTGAGTTCACGTTGGATTAACGTGGCTAGATGCGCTCCTGCTAGGGCTGCGCAGAGCTCTAGACGCGGGATAGATTGTTGCTTTCGTGGGGCTATTCTTGAGCGAGCCAGGATGAAAGCAGTGTGTATCTCTCCTCCCTTCTCTTGGGCACGCAAGTAGGCCACGATCCATAGGCTACTTCGGAGGCGTCACTGAAGACGTGTAGATCCATCTTGCATGTCTCTGGCCTCACTGTGGGTGGGAAGTAGCTGCAGCGTATATTGACGCCTGGGAGTGAGCGGAGCTCCGTCTCCCACTCTCTCCATGTGGAGGCAAGGTGTGCGGGTATTGGGTCGTCCCAGCCCTGGTCCTTGTCCCATAGTGCTCGTACAATCATCTTTGCCCTGGTGGTGTAAGGTAGAATACATCCCAACGGGTCATATTGTCTGGCGAGTGTTCTGTACACACTCCGTCTGGTGGGCCGTGTGGCAATGTATGACGCCGTGGATGGCTGATACATCGGCGAGCGTTGGGGGAGAGGCCTCCTAGGCGAGTCTCCTCTTGCGCCTCTCTGTGGGCTGGTACCGGCAGGGTACCATGGCCCGCTGGTCCAGGTGCTATTCCTCGGGGCTGGTCGTGCGTCATGCTCACCCGTGAATAGAGTCGGGGGTCTGTAGCGCAGCGCCGCGGGGGTATAGCCTGGGCTGTACTGGACCTCCTGGTCCGGTGGAGTACTGTGCTGTCGTCGGGCTTGGTTCTCCTCCTCTCCCTCTTCTTCTTCTATCAGGTCCTCTAGATCCTGTAGTCGTTTATTTAGCTTCTCCGCAGTGTATGCTGCTCCTTCCTTGTAGCTGGGTCTCGCTTGGACCGGTCGGGGAAGGGGGTCTGCGGGGGGTATAGGCTTGGTCTGTTGGTCAAGTTCAGGGTCGCTTGCTTGGTTAGGAGACGCTGCCCTTGACTGTTGTCTCGACGAGTTCCTTGAACCCCTGGCGGAGGGAGAGGGTGTTGCCCTGAGGCTCAGCCGCTTCATTAGCCGCGCCCGTAACTTGTCGCGCTCGGCTTGTAGTCTGTCGCGCTCGGTTTCGCGCTGGATGAGATCTGCTTCTCTTTGGGCACCAGCAGCGGCGCGCTGGGCGTCGGCCCGGTCTCTTGCCATATTCATTTCCGTCTGAAGGCGTCTCATCTCCAGGCGTATGCGCTCTTCTTCGCTCCGTTGTTGCGCTTGGAGTTGTTCGCGCTCGATAAGCATCTGTGCTTGGAGTCGATCGCGTTCACCCTGAAGTCGATCGCGTTCGGTAGAGGCTGTCAGGCTGACGAGGAACGCCTGTGATAGCATCCTCTCCGCTTCGCTGGGGGAAGACGGTTGTAGAGGTGAGCCGCTCCTGGGTGAGCCGCTCCTGGCTGTACTCGTTGGGGAGTCCCGGAGCTCTATTTCCTCGGCGCTCTCCTCCTCTTCTTCCGTGCAGAGTTCTCTCTCTGTAGGGTTGTCTTCCTCCCGGGGCTGGTCGGGGACTACTTCTTCGGTATTGGCGGGGGGTAAAGGCATGTCAGCTCCCTCCTGGTCCCCACCGTGAGCTTGGTCAGTTACATTAGAACCCACTAGGGCCTCTGTGGTCGGGGAAACCTGGTCGTTAAGGTCAGACATAGTTTTACTTTCTACTTTTACCGCGTTTACCGTTTGTAGAAGGCTAGGTAGTTGACTGACAGCGTAATCCTCTAAGTACTGAGGTGGCTGTCGTCTGCGCTGCGGGCGTTCTACGTTAGGAGGACCGTTTCGTGGAGTGTTCATCATAGGCCATTTCAATATTAATAACACTATATTAATATTACACTAGTTACCCTCCGGCTCGAAGGACCAATTGTAACTGAGGGGTACAATTCCCTGACTGTATTGATAAGTATGGTTGTAACTGAGGGGTACAATTCCCTGACTGTATTACTAGATATGATACTTACTACCACTACCTTTGTACTTAATATTCGGCCACCCAGTACACGGCATAAATATATTATCATGAACACTCTCACGTAGATGAAACGGATCCAACACAAATGTACGAATTAGAAACAGGTCTTTATTTCTACACAGCGATGGTGTGTAGAATAAACACTTAATCACTTAATTACATTTATGAATTGAAATAGTATGCACTTTTATGGCAAGGAGTATTCGTCGGTATATCAATAGAGAATGTCCAATCTCTGAAGGCGCAGGTGGTAAATATACGACCTGGAATAGTTAAGGAATAACAGCAATGATACTTTAATGATTATATACTGGATACACTAGAGGGGGTTAATCCGGTCGCTTGTAAGCCGACAGGAGTAGGAGGGGGGGGGGGTAGAATCCGGCTGCCTCGTCCGGCCAAGGGTATCCCAGGTGAACCCACTGTAGTGCCGTTCAATGCGCCGGCGATCCTTGGACCACAGATGAAAGCAGGTGGACTCTTTGTGGGCCGGCTCTCTCCGGTCCACGGGGGAGAGACGTGAAGCGACCTCGTCTTGCAGAGCGTCTCCTCACCTTGCGTCCTCTCCAGGGGGGGGGGTTCCAACACACGGCAGTGTCGGGGGTCTTTATCCATGGAATAATCAAAGTATCCAAAGCATAATCCGTGCCTGGGAAGGCGGGCTGTCGTCGGTAGAATAATCCGGTATACAGGTCCACTCGCTCGTCGGCTCTGGGGCTCCTCGGGTGCAGCTTCACATAGGGTCAACCACCCTGGGTAAGCAGCCAGTTCTCTGCCCGAAACGATGGGGTACTGACTACGGTAGTATTCTCACCGCACGAAGCACTATATATTAACAGACTATTATTAGCTTAATAGACTACGTCCAACTCGACGATATAGTGCCAAATATGACTATTCAAATATTAATATACACGATGTCTCAATACCGATGGTAGGCGAACTTGGCCTTACTCCCACACGTGGCGTCGCGGGGAGGCTTTACGTCTGTGACTCTATTGGAGGGTAAGAAACTGGACTGAAAAGAAAGTCCTACTTTAGTAGCGCAGTATATATACGCACTATGAACAAATAGTCCCATTAGTGGTGCGGTAGCCAAATTCCTACGCGGAACTAGGACTTGTTCGTACATGTCGAGCGGTACGTTTGAACTGGGTCTGAGGGGTATGGCAGCCTGGCACCAAGGTCTCGACCAATAGTAGAATGGAGACTATTATGGGATGTTCAGTAGGCTAGAATGGATATTCAATGCATATTGTACAAGGAATATACAAGGGATATCAGGGAATATTAGAGAATATACAAATACAATTAAATATATATATATAAATAAATATATATATTCGGTTTAATCTGGCCCTTCACAACAATGGTATTATTAAACCACTACCGCTTGTACTTTAACTTCTGGCCATCCAGTACATGATATAGATATGATGAACACTTTCCCACCTGATGAAACGAAGTCCACACAAATGTATAAATCGAATATTTTATATAGCAAAGGGTATATACAACGTTCACTTAATGACATTCATGATTTGAAATGCACTTGTAAGGCAAATGAGTATTCGTAGGTAAATCAACATTGAATGTCCAATCTCTGGTTACGCAGGGAGCAAGTATACAACCTGGTTCTTTAGGGAACTATAGCAATGGTACTTAAATGATTATAGCTGGATACACTAAAGGGGGGTCCCGCTGGTTGTAAGACAGTAGGGGGGGGGGTTAGGAGAGCCGCTGGCGGTATCCCATCTGGCCGACGATTTCTTGGGAGAATTCAGAGTGCTGAACACGGTGCCCACAGAACCTCGGCCCGCAGATGAATACAGCTGGGCCCTCTGGTGGACGGTAGCTGCCGGTCCACAACGAAGAGACGTGAGGCGACCTCACTCGGGGTAGAGCGCCGTCTCACCTGGACTCCTCTCGGGGGGGTAGTTCCAACACTCAGCAGTGTTGGCTGTTATCCATGGCATAATCAAAGCACCCAAAGCACGTAGATAATCCAAGCCGTGTAGGGCTCGACGTCGTCCGGGTGAAGTAATCCAATGTACAGGTCCACTCGTCCTGGCCCGGAGCTCCTCGGATGCAAGCACCACACGTGGTCTGCTCAGCCTGGTTAAGACTCCAGATAACGTCAGGAACGATGGGGGTACTGCTCACTTTATAACTCTAACCGAACGATGCACCATACATAATAGACTATTATTAACTTAATAGAAATACGTCCCACTCGACGGTATAGTGCCAAACTATGACAATTCAACTATTAATCCACACGATGTCTCAATGCCTATTCTGAGGCCAAGTAGGCCTTACTGCACCACACGTGCGTCGTGGGTGAGGCTTCGCGTCTGTTACTAGGTTGGAGGGTAAAGGACTAATGGACTAAAAGAAAGTTCTACTTTACTTGCGCCATATATATATGCGCTGTGAACAAATAGTACCATTCGTATTTCGCCAGGCGTATTCCTACGCGGAACCGGGCTTGTAACGACATGTTCGTCGGCACGATTGAACTTGAACCAAGGGGCTTGGCTGCTGGCGCCAGGTTCTCGTCCAATGGTAGAATGAAACTATTATGGGCTGTTAGTAGACTAAAGGGATATTCAGTGTATATTGTACAAGGAATATACAGGGGATATCAAACGATATACAAATACTATTAAATATATATCCATAAATAAATATATATATTCGGTTTAATCTGATCCTTCACAACACATTCTGTTACCATTTAAGCCTAATTTCACATTAAGTGAAACTAGTCTTTTTCTGCAGGGGATTTAAGTCTGTACCACAAAGTCTGCTGACTTTCAGTAAATATCTAACAGGCCTAATCATTCTTTTAGCTTACATCAATATCTTCTATACAGTTTTAGTATGACTTCAAAATTATTACCACAATGTAAACACTTCTAATTATATTTTACACAGTTTAATATGGCTTCAGAATTATTATCCCAATGTAACCACTTCTAATTATATTTTCATATCAAAAGCTAAGTTGTGTGTGTGTGTGTATGTGTGATCAGATTGTGTGAATGTGTGTGTGTGTGTGTGTGTCTGTGTGTGTCTGTGTGTGTCTGTGTGTGTGTGTCTGTGTGTGTGTGTATGTGAATGTGAATGTGAGTGTGTGTGTGTGTAATCATTGTCTTTGGCCGACCAGTTGGCCCTTTGATGTCTCCTAAGAGGAGACACATGTTTCTCTAGAATTGGTGTGTGTGTGTGTGTGTGTGTGTGTGTGTGTGTCACAGGAGACTCCAGCGATAACATGTTTACGTGACCTTTTGGTCCTTTGTTCCGATCTACAGAGCCCATTGTCTTAAACTCTTCCAAGGGCATGGCAGATGGCCCTTGGGTTCCTGTCGTAAATAGAATTATTTGACCACTCACTCCATATGTAAATCGACCTCTGTGTGCCCACAATGGCAATCAGTCTCTGTAAACACACACACAATCTATGAACTATAGTTTGAGGGCTAAGTGTTTCTACACATTAGTTTGATCATGAGATCTATGTTTCCAGAATCTACCACAACAACTATTTACTTTTCCAAGTATAAATTACCACTCATTAGCAGATCAGACTTTTCTCTTGTAATTAGGGCTGACCTTCAAAGCTTTTTTTGGCAATCGAAGCTTCGGGGCCGAGCTTCGATTTTAATTCGAAGCTTCATAAAAATAATAATAATAATAATTTTTATTTATTTTGAATTTTTGTATCTTATGTTGTGGAACTTGTACAGCACTTTCTTAAACGTTGTTTTTAAATGTGCTCTATAAATAAAGTGGATTGGATTAATTAATTAAGTAGCCCCTTTCGTGACTGTGACGCAGCCAACAAGGTTTCACTCGGCTGCGCTGCCTGGGTGCAGTGGGGCTGCTCTCACAGCCAACGACATGACATTACATAATTATGTTGCAACCTTCGTCTATCAAGCAAACAATTATATAAATATTTATATGTAGTTGATAGAGACAAAGGCAGAATTCGACTTAATTAAGGACGTTTTATTAAGACATATTTTTATATGGGTCGGGACACTTTAAAAAAGCAGCACAATGAACACATCTGTCCGACAGCACGGCATTTCTTCGCTTCTTCGTCGACATGTCTGCTGCACATGTCCTTGTTGTTTTCAACACAGATAATCTCCACATGCTTGTTGTAGAGAGGTGGAGTCGAGGCGCTGCTTACTTTCGTTTCATTGGAATGGAGGTAGTGATGCACGATGTGAAAATTGTGGCCGATACCGATAACCGATATTAATATTGCTGTTCTGGCCGATACCGATATTTACCGATGTCGATATCTCTGTATAGAAAACACTTTTTTATGATAATCAAATAAAGAGCTATTTTCCAAAACGCATAATCTTTTTACTTTTGTAACTTATTTTCAGAAATTACTGATATTTTGAAACTATTTAAGGCCAAAACATGTAAAAAGATTTTTTTTTTTTTATATAATATTGGCCCTATCTTGATATCGGACCGATACCGATGTGTAAAAAAAAACGCCATATCGGCCAATATTATATCGGCGGCCGATATATTGTGCATCACTAAATGGAGGCGCAAGATTTGAGGCAAAACATTTTACATTTAAAGATTTTTTATTTTATTTTTTTACTTCGATTTTTTTTATGTTCGAAGCTTGTGCCATCGAACGAAGCTTTGAAGTATTTAAGACAGCCCTACTTGTAATACAGTACTTTTACCACTGGATGGCACTATCACTAATACCACCTCTGCTTGTAAACAGATGCTTACTAGTACTTCCTGTTCATGCTGTAAGTTGTATCCTTTGTTTGGTCCATGCTGTATGGTGCAACAAGCTAATAAAGCTCTGGTAAATATACAACAGGTTATGGGCCCAGATCGACGCTAAGAAGCTACACAGAGTTTTGTGTGAGATGCACAGTATTGTGGGATTTCACAATGGATGACTAACTGTTTATTGACCGGCTGAGTGGACCAGATAACTGGGCAACATGGACGTCTCAGATGGAGCACTTGCTAAAAGCTAAATGACTATGGGGTATGCTAATGGAGACGGATACATTAGCTGCAGATGCTAATGCACAAGCACGGGCTGAGTTCGATAAATGGAGAGAGAAGGCATTATCTATGTTAGTGCTTATTACGTTACCATTGACTGAAAAAGTGCTTGTCGTCTTGTCAATGCAACATAATTGGAAACGGTAGCCAAAGTAACAGAAAGATGTTTAATTATATATTTACCATGGGTTTAGAAACTGAAGGAATAACATAAATTAACAACAAACAAACCACAGGACTGTACAGACAGGATCAGCCACACATGCAGGGGAGAACAGAACAGTTATACACAAGGGAATGATGAGACAAGAAACACCTGGGCTGATTACAGATGGATACACCTGGGAGGGAAACGACGGGGAACTACAAGACCAGGACATGGAACTACAACCAGACATTACACATCACACTGGGAACACCTGCTCAGGGTACAAACACACCACACACGTAACAGTGCTGAAAGTAAGTACACCCCAGTTGTACCTGATAACAAGCTGCCAGACTCTCAAAGAGGCGTGGACCACGCTGAAAGGACATTTTGAGAGATACTTTGGCAAATAAACTGTTTCTGAAGAAAAAGTATTTTCGATGAAGGTAGGAGATCGTTTAACTGAACATTTCAAATGGATGAAGGAGCTGACTGATCAGTTATCAGCAATAGGAGCTGTAATTGAAGAGGAAGACCAAATTCTCCCAACAACACAATCATCAAATTTGCTGACGACACAGTAGTGGTGGGCCTGATCTCTGCAAACGACGAGAGGGCCTACCTGGAGGAGGTCAATGTTCTAGCGGGATGGTGTCAAGAGAACAGCCTCTCCCTGAATGTCAGCAAAACAAAGGAGATGATTGTGGACTTTAGGAGGTCGGGGTCAGGGACTACAGCCCCCTCAGCATCGACGGGGCACCGGTTGAGAGAGTGAACAGTTTTAAGTACCTCAGAGTCCACATATCCGAGGACTTGACATGGACCACACACATTGACAGTGTTGTGAAGAAGGCACGGCAACGCCTCTACTTCCTTAGGCGCCTAAGGAAGTTCCAAGTCAGTCAGAAGATCCTTAAGAACTTCTACTCATGCACAATAGAGAGCATCCTGACTGGCAATATCACCTCCTGGTTTGGGAATAGCACCGCACAAGACCGTAGCAGACTACAGAGAGTGACCCGTTCAGCCGAACGCACAATTGGAGGGGGGCTTCCCACTCTCCAGGGCATTTACCACAAGCGGTGCATGGGCAAGGCTAAGATAATTATCAAAGACTCGAGCCAGCCAAACAACTGCCTCTTTGAACTGCTGCGGTCAGGCAAGCTATACCGGAGTCTCATGGCAAGCACAGAGAGACTCAGAAGAAGCTTCTATCCCCAGGCCATCAGGATGCTCAACGAACAATAACACTATGTACTAACAACCATCAAATGCACTCACAGCACACACATCCACACGCACACACTCACTTTAAACATACAACTCACTGCAGCACCGACTTTAACCACTTTAGAACACCTAAGCACACTTTATATTGATTGGTAAAGAATTTGCACTACAACCCATACCTCATTACACCTGACTGTAACTTGTACCTAAATTGTACCTCATCCCACTTCTGCTTTGCACTGTATAGTATATTGTATGGTAACTCAGTTACTTCTACTCTACATTGAGCATTGTATATATGTACTGAACATTTTTGTCTACGTACTTGACTTCTATTTTATACTTGCTATACTTATTTTATACTTATCTATTTTTGCCTAGCACAGTCTCTGGAGCGAAACAGAAAGAAGCATTTTGTATAAAAGTATTCTGTACTTCTGTATGACAACTAATAAAGAAACTTGAACTTGAACTTGTAACACTTGTAACACACTTAAGACTTCCGGTTTGAGAACGAGATGTAGCGGTCACGTTTGGTCAACGCTCCGCTCCCGTTAACGTTAATTTCGCTTCAAAACCCTCTTTGTACAACACTAATGTGTTTAAACCTCATCGTATATATTAAATAAGACCTTCTACTAACTATATCAACAGAAAGAATCAACATGGGACCAAAGAAAGAGAAAGAACACGGAGTAGACAATATAACGGTCCCGGCGGTGACTCGCTCCGTGAGGGAGATAGCAGTGGACAATATAACATCCCGGCGGCGACTCGCTCCGTGAGGGAGATAACAGTGGATATTGAAAAGGAAATATCCGACAATACCACCGATCCCAACGCTCCTGCAACCTCACCCGAAACAGACATGGAGAATACACCACCCGATTTCGAGTCTCTGACTAATCTGATAAAGGACCTGATGGATAAAGCTGACGTCAAGGCAGACGCTTTTAAGTTATATATCGAGGCTAAATTCGAAGAGGTTAAAACAGCGGCTGCAAAACAAACCGAGCGTATTACTGCAGTTAAAAACACTGTGGTCGAATATACACTGAAAGTCGAGGAGAGCAAGAAGGCTCTTCATTAAGAAATCATGGAGCTAGCGGGGGAGATGCAACAGGTGGACAAAGAGCTTTGGCAGAAGATACATGACAACGACGAGAAATCAATGGAGAGGTTGCTCGAATTCGAACGTCACTCTCGTAGATTTAATATCCGTATAGTGGGATTGGATGAATCAGTCAAATGCACAGATGACTCATTTCCATCAGTGTTAGTTGAAATTCTAGGCAAAGAAATCCTCCCTACAATACCGATGGTGGATCATTGTAACAGAATCGGCACCCGAGACCCCAGCGGCAACAAAGTAAGAGTGATTATTGCTACTCTGCGTAAAACTGAAGTGAGAGACGCGATCATCAGGGATGCACGTAAGCAATGGGGAAAACTGAAATACAAAGATAAACCAGTGTCGTTCTACGAAGATTTGTGCAGGGAGGCTATAAACCGACGAGCCCGTTACAAGGATGTGATGCAGAAGCTCTATAAGAAAAATCTCCAACCCAGCCTACGCTATCCAGCGTTTCTTTCCATTGTGGGGGAAAATAGAAGGCGTTCAATAGGGTGGAGTGGGATTATTTGCTTTTTACTCTTGGAAAATTCGGTCTAGGTGAAAGGTACATTTCGTGGGTAAGGCTCTTGTATAACTCGCCCATGGCCCGTGTCAAGACAAACAATGTATGTTCCCCTTATTTCCCACTGAATCGTGGAACCAGACAAGGATGCCCATTGTCCCCTCTCCTGTTTGCAATTTCTATAGAACCTTTAGCTATGAAGTTGCGAGCGGAAAACAGGATCAGGGGAATCCATAGGGCTGGCCTAGAACACAAATTATCCCTCTATGCTGACGACCTGTTACTTTATGTGTCTGACCCTTTGGAATCGCTTCCCCATGCTCTTACCATTTTCAGAGATTTCGGCTGTATCTCTGGATATAAATTGAACATGCATAAAAGCGAGTTGTTAGCCGTTAACAGTGAAGCTGAGGAGATCTCATTTGAGGCATTTCAATTTAAGGTAGCGGATCATCTGACTTATCTAGGCATCAAGGTCACTCGCTTACATACAAATCTATACGAGAAGAATTTCGCACCACTCCTGGAGCGTACTAAATCAGATCTTCAAAGATGGGATAGGCTTCCCTTATCACTAATTGGTCGTGTTAACGTTGTTAAAATGAATGTCCTGCCCAAATTTTTATATATCTTTCAGTGCGTCCCAATTTATTTACCGAAACAATTCTTTAACACACTAGATAAACAGATGTCGGCATTCATTTGGAATGGCAAACTTCCAAGGATTAGGAAGCCATTTTTACAAGAGGTGAAACGGTCAGGGGGGCTGGCCTTGCCAAATTTTCAATTTTATTATTGGGCAGCAAACGCACGCAATATTCTTTACTGGATGGGGGATCGGTCGACTGAGACTCCAGCGTGGTTGCATATTGAGTCCTCTCACTGCGGAAAAACCTCATTGCAAGCTTTGATTAGCTCAGCTCTTCCGTTAAAATTGGATGCATACCGACATAACCCGATAGTGCATCACTCTCTTAGAATCTGGATACAATGTAGGAAAAGGTTCGGTCTACAATCAATGTCGTCTCGGGCACCAATCCCTTGCAATCATATGTTCCCACCGTCCCTATTGGACTCTGCTTTTAAGATCTGGAGCAATAAGGGTATATCTAGTTTTAAAGATCTGTATATTGACAATGTTTTTGCCTCATTTACTCAGCTGACTCAAAAGCACGACATCCCCCGGACTCATTTCTTCCGCTATATGCAAATTTGTGACTTTGTACGCAACAGATATCCTACATTTCCCAACTTGCCTGAAAAAACAACTTTAGATGAATTTCTAGATGTTAATGTATATAGAAGGGGAGCGATTGGAGTATTGTATGATATATTGTCGACCCTATATTCCCCCTCTCTCACTATTATCAAATCACATTGGGAGGATGATCTGTCTGTAGAATTTTCGGATGAACAATGGCAATCTATTCTCCGGAATGTTCACTCTTCCTCAATATGTGCCAGACATGGGCTCATACAGTTTAAGGTGCTACACTGTCTACATTTCTCAAAGGAGAAGTTGGCTAAGTTTTATCCAGGGACAGATCCTCTGTGCAATAGGTGCAAGACGATGACAGGTTCTCTCGTTCATACATTCTGGACGTGTCCAAATCTATATAATTATTGGACATCTATATTTGATACTTTTTCTGCAATATTTGGAACCAAAATTGACCCTTCCCCTATAATCGCAATCTTTGGAGTGGCACCAGAGGATATACCTATTCACATAAAACACTTGAAAATCATTGCTTTTTCTACTTTAATTGCTAGGCGTTTAATACTTATGATGTGGAAGCAGGAGGCCTCTCCCACACATGTCCAATGGACCAGAGATGTAATGGGGTTCCTGCACTTGGAAAAGATGAGATGCACCTTAGGAGGCTCTACGGATAGATTCTATAAGACATGGCAACCCTTTTTGACGTATATGGAGAATGAAAGGTTGGGTACACTCCCATAGTGGAATCTATGAGACTATGTTGGGACCTCGGAGCAAGTTGAAGATGTGAATGTGTTTTTGTTTTTGTTTCGTTATGTTTGCATTTTCTGTTAGTTTAGTGTTTGCCTAATGTGAGTCTGAGTTGAATCTGGGAGGGGGGGGGTGGGCTGGTGGGAGGGAACTGGTGGGGGGATGGGCTGGTGGGAGGGAGAGGGAGTGGGGGTGGGGGGGAGAACCAAAATGGATGATTCTATATTTTGACACTGACCATATCATGTATGTATCCATGCTGGTTGAAAATGAAAATAAAATTATAAAAAAAAAAAAAAAATTTTATTTTATTTTTATTACATTAAAGGGAGGGTGTCTAGGCCACGAGTGACATTCTATTAAATTAGAATTAAAGTTCTAGGGGAGCTCCAGTAGCTCACCACGTACCGCAAGTGCCATTTCGGCGCCGGGGACAACCGTGCTCGTCACGGATCTGGGGTTTAGCGAGTTCGAATCCCGGACTGCAGCCGTGCCTTTCCCAGAGTGTCTTCCCCCCCATCTGAACCCTTTCAGCCTGTTTCTGTCGGTCAACCTTGACCTGAATAAATGCGATAAACGTATAAAAGAGCCAGGGGAATGGCCAAAGTTTAAAAAAAAAGAGAATTAAAGTTCTAGATCCTATGGCAATTAGCATAGGAAAGTTAAGGATAAAAAGGCTCACTCTGGGCTAACCGGTGGTGTAAGGGAGGGAGTTATACGCGAAGGTTGTGTCTAAGGAACACAGCCTTGTACGACTCTCTGTGGGAGGGGGGTTTAGGGGTTTATTTGTATATATGTATGTTTTTAAGCTCGGCTCTCAACGGGACCTCAATAATTGGATGTATATCCATTGTGAATTCGTACTCCAGACGCATTAACAACAAGTACACAACAACATGTATAGATTATGGCTAGTTTGAATAAATAATAACATAAATAATCAACATAAACGCAAAAGCGTGCTCACACTGATGAAAAACAAACCGGTTGATGTGGCTCTTCTAAGCGAAACGCACCTTTTAGTGGAAGACAAAGCAACGCTAGCGGACAACATATATCATAACATTAGTCACTCTTCCTTTGGAACGAGATCCCGTGGAGTTGCTATAGTCGTGAAACGGAAGTTGAATATTGAATTGCAGGAAGTATGGTCTGATACAGATGGTCGGATAACCATAGCTAAAATTGTATACAGGAACAGGAAAATAGCGTTGGTAGTAGGGGTGGACGGTATAAACGGTATACAGTATAAACGGTATGAATTTGCTCTACGGTATGGATTTTGACTATACCTTGTAACCGGTAGAGCAGCTCTAAAATAGCAATGACGTCATGTAACCACAGCGCGACTATTTCACTCGCATTTGCCCCTAAAAATAGATAGAATTAGTCATAGATAATAGATATGTGCAAACTGGAAAAAGTTATTTAGGAGGCTTTGCGCAGTGGGCGTGTCAACACGCAATTGTCATTTCATAATAAACACATATCACCGCGGCGCACAGCAAGTTTCAATTTCAGTTCCTGGCATTTTTAACCAGTGGAGAAAGGTAAGAGATTTCCCTATCGTTTTTCTTATATGAATTATTCTACGTTAATAAAACATACCTGGTGATCAACTACAGTTTGCTGTGAACATTATGATATGTGTGTAGTGTTCTGAGGGCTGGGCAGCGCGACCTGGATGCTGGATTTGCGAGAAGCATATGCAGCTGCAGAGCCGCATAGTAGGGGCGCTTTCAGGTCCGGTCACAGGCCCGCTCAACAGCGCTCCCCACCCAACGGCTGAATTGCCAATGGCTGAATTGGAGTATTGCACTGTGTATTGCACTGTGGGTAGTTTACCACCATGTTATGCTACAATTGTCACTGTAAACAGGAAGTAAAGAGCGAAAACAGGTGAGGCACAGGAGAAACGGGGCAGAGGAACGGGGCCGGAGAGGGGGCTGGAGAGGGGAGAACGGGGCACGGGATCAGGAGGACCGGAGACGGGGACAGAGGCCAGGAGAGGGGGGCTAGAGATGGGAACAGAGGGCCGACAAGGGGAACGAGGGGGACTGGAAGCAGGGACAGAGGGCCGATGAGGGGGTCGAGGGCAAAGGGGCGAGGGTGACAGGCCCGGAGCAGGACCCCGGACAGGGGACCCACCAGGCGCCGGACTTGGGACCGGACACAGAACCTTGGACGGGGTTCCCTGCAGCCGAAGACCACGGCGTAGAACACGGCGTATACCACGGCGTAGACCACGGTGTCGGACTGGACCAGAAGAGGAGTCGGGACCAGACGAAGAGCCGGGACCAGTCGAGGAGCCGGGACCAGTCGAGGAGCCAAGATCAGACGAGGAGCCGGGACCAGACGAGGAGCCCGGACCAGACGAGGAGCCGGGACCAGACGGGGAGCCGGGACCATACGACGAGCCGGGACCAGATGACGAGCCGGGACCAGACGAGGAGCCGGGACCAGATGACGAGCTGGGACCTGACGAGGAGCCGGGACCAGATGAGGAGCCGGGACCAGATGTCAGGACCTCCCCGTGAGCTGGAGGAGGAACAGGGGCAGCAATAGCCGCTCTAGCAGGGGCTAAACTGGCAGTAGAGACCGGGTTAGCTACCTGGCTAGTGCTAGCAGCAAGGGCTCTAGCAGACGAGACTGAGGTGCTAGTAGCAGGGGCTCTAGCAGACAGGACTAAGAGGCTAGCAGCAGGGGCTCTAGCAGACGAGACTGAAACGCTATTAGCAAGGGCTCTAGCGGACAAGACTAAGAGGCTAGCAGCAGGGGCTCTAGCGGACGATACTGAGGTGCTAGCAGCAGGGGCTCTAGCAGACGAGACTGAGATGCTAGCAGCAGGGGCTCTAGCAGACAGGACTAAGAGGCTAGCATCAGGGGCTCTAGCGGACGAGACTGAGGTGCTAGCAGCAGGGGCTCTAGCAGACGAGACTGAGGTGTTAGTCGGAGTAACACGGAAATAACCCATCCTGATAACTGAAGGGGCAGTTCTAGCAGGATAGTTAACGCTGGCTGGAGGGCCAGACCAAGGAACCGAGACCAGAGAAACTGGGGCCATAGGGAACGAGCTAGCTGACGGGGCAGTCCTAGCTGTTGAGGCCTGGTTTGCTGCAGAGGCTAAGCTATCAGACGGGGCTGTACTAGCTGTTGAGGCCTGGTTAGCAGCAGGGGCTAAGCTATCAGACAGGGCTGTACTAGCTGTTGAGTCCTGGTTAGCTGCAGAGGCTAAGCTATCAGACGGGGCTGTACTAGCTGTTGAGGCCTGGTTAGCTGCAGTAGCTATGCTAACGACTGGGGCCATGCTGGCAGTAGGAGCTAACGGGGTAGCTGTTGCAGCTACAAGGGCTAGGCTAACCACAGGGGCAGGGTTAGCTATAGGGCTAACAGGCAGGGCTGAGGTGCTAGCCTCACCTGCTAGGGTACCTACTGCTATGCTGATGGTAGAGGCCTTACCCGCAGTAGGAGCTTGACTGGAGGCTGGAATAGGCACTTGATCCAGTGTCTGCCATACTCCTCCAGCTGTGGGGCCAGCTCAGGGTGCCACTCCCTGAGAGAGTAGAGCAGACGCAAAACATCCTTCCTCTCCTCCAAGGAGGAGGAAGGTAAATCCCCCAGTCTGAATGCCTCCAAGGCGCTCAAAGCCTCCCTTGTTCTGTTTGCTGGGTCCAAACATGGTCGGTTCATTCTGTTATGGATAGTGTTGTCTGAGGACCCAATTGCGGAACAGAACGAGGAGAGAACAGGCATACAAGTGGAACGAGACGTGAAGCCAGGGGTGAAGTGTAAAAATGTTCTTTACTTCAAAAAGGGTAGCAACCAAAACAAAGAATCTCATAAACGAGAGCAGGTACAAAAACAAACAGAGGAACCACAGCAGAGCTGGTAGGGGAAGGCACAACTAATCTACAAAATAAACACTAATAAAGATGATAATACAAACTGAAAAACTAGACTTACTGAAAAAGGGAGACAAGGAACGAATGACAGCGCAAGGACGAGGGTAACAGCAAGGACAGGATACTCAGGAAACATCAAGACATGGATCTCCAACAATGAACCGACAATGGAGGACAGGAAACACACAGCATACAGTATATAGACAGTCTAATTAAGACATGGGACACAGGATGGCTAATTACCAACGAGGCACACATGGGGAGAAACACAAGACCAAACACTCTGGGGAAATAAACAGGGAAACAAACAAAACTAACCACACAAGAAAAGACTGAACACTAGACAGAGTAAACAACCACCATACAAGGGACAAATAAAACAATTCACAAGGGAACAAGACTAAAGATAACACAAGTTAAAACACATGGGAGATAACACAAAGGCCAGGAATAAAAGTCTGTGCAAAGGTGGGGGCTGTTGAGGAGGAGAGGAAAGTCTGTGCAAGGGTGGAGGCTGTTGAGGAGAGGAGAAGGGTTCAGGGACAGGCGAACCCTCACACGCTGTCCACAACGTCCAATCCCCACCCATCGACTTTCCACCTGCTGCCAGTACGACGGCCGGACATTTACGGGAGCCAGTTTCGAATTGCAGCCTCCGGTAGGTGCTCTTTGTCTTTGAGAGCGGTTTTGAAGGTGGGATTCAAATTATTTTACGGCTGTGGGTAGGGTGTTCCACATTGCGAAACGTGTTTAGTCCCTTGTTTCAGCCGAATCTGGGTTGAACATGAAAGCAGTGAGGTAAGTTTGTCTTCTTGAAGTTGTTCTGCAGTGCACCCGTCTTCTCAGTCTGTTGTCGTTGCACTTCCAAATTGCAATCAGCACTGGAGTTGTCAAGGGTTGCTTCTTGAAGCAGTCAAAATGCACTCCTTGGCTACAATGGTTGTCAATCATTTCGACATCAGCTGTGACCGGTTCAGAAGAACCCACGTTGAACTTGAGAGGTTATGTATCCTTCCGCGCTGGCGAATTATAGTCCCCTGTGTAACTAACCAGAGTGCTACGGACTGGTTTAAATTTGCATCAGCTTGCGCCAATATGGGCAGGGCCACATACATTTAGTCATTTAGCTGACGCTTTATCCAAAGCGACTTACAAGTTCTGTACGACAAGTCATCAGGAAGGGCACAACTCTATCAGCTGAGTAACAATGTTCATCAAAGTGTTGAGTGCTACAGTGTAGGTTAGTATATTAGGACAAGTGCATGATGACAGTAAGGTTAGTTAGGGTTATATTTTTAAATAATAATAATTAAAAAAACATTAAAAAAAATTATATATTAAAGGGGACATGTCTTGCTATTCCTTACATTATTTGGGCAACTTTACACAATTCCTGTGAGTCTATGGAACACAGCTGTAAAGTTTATTTAAAAATTGTCATCATTTTTTTAATTGTACATCATTGTACTCTAAAGCAGCATTTTTCCACTTCAAGATTTCAAGCTGTGTTGGGCTGCGTTCCGCCCATAAGCGCTTTGAGTGCTAGTCACCCACAGTCTGCACTGGCAGACAGAGAGAGAGATTGAGGGGGCTACTAATTAATTTCGCCGCGGGGGTCATAATCCCACGGGACAATGCATTGGAAACTTGTTTCAAATGACAATATATACCTCTGTGAATATTATTGCACGTATAGGAATACGGGCGCGCGTGGGAGCGTGCGCAATGCTATTTTGCAGCAGGACGAAGCTCCTGCCCAGCACGCACGGTCGGGAGGTTGTGTGTAAATGCTTGTGTCCCTCTCTCTCTCTCTCTATCTCTCTCTCCCTCTCTATCTCTCTCTATCTTTCCCTCTCTCTCTATCTCTCTCCCTCTCTCTCGCAAGCTTGTTCTCTACTGTCTCTGTCAGCACCTGCGCACGTCAACCCGTTTGAGGAAGTGTCAGTATTTCCACTCGCTCTGTTGTTGAGCGAATTGTTGATTGTGGGCGGTGACTACAACCAGGGCCTTATTCACGTCAGCAAAACAGTCAAATTAGAATGGCTTAGTTCAGTGAGGGAGGATCTCGTGAACTCGAGACTAGACTGATGAGCCAAAATGAGAATTAGAGACACAGACCCCATTGATACAAACCACCATTGCTAGAAAACAATGCTAAATGCTGGAAAAGTCTATTTATAAGACAGGGGACCTTTAAAACTGGGGTGGCACCTCAGGGGCACTTGAGATTTCAGCAGGGGCACGTGCCCCTGGTGCCCCAGTGGTAAAATTGCCCCTGTGTGCACCAGACGTATGGAAAGTCGTATGCACTTATTTATATATTACATGCACATATAATGCACTTTAAAACTCAATACATTGGTATCCATTGGATACTATTTCACCCAGTCTGTAGTTTTTTTCAATTGAATCCTTGTACTATTTTGTATTTATTGTGTTACTGTATGTTGTATTCTCAACATCACTGTAAATGAGGGCCTGTCCTCAATTATCTTTCGAGATTAAATACAAGTTGAATGAATCAATGCAAGGCCTATGTAGTTTTAGGGCAAAACCATGCAGTGATGTGATTGGCAGGCACTGCATTGCTATTCATTTAATATAATTTAAATCATTACCTATTTGTGCATTTTGTGATCCTAAACAGAGTTGCCATTGCATGAATTGGATATAGCTGTAAGGTTAATACCCTTGTGAATCAAATGAGCCTAATTGTACCGTATTAATGAGCCAATTGTACTGTATTAATTAACCTAATTGTACCGTATTAATGAGCCTAACTGTACCGTATTAATGAGCCTAATTTTACTTTATTAATGAACCTAATTGCACCATATTCATGTGTGATGATACTGTATCCATAGTAATCCTTTCAATGTGGTGATTACATTTTCTTTTGGGAACTTGACCAATTGTGATCTCAGGGATTAACACAGCCACATGAAATGTTAGAACTAGAGACCTAGGACATCTAGAGGATTCATAGCTTGCCAATACTGTAGGTACATTGTAAAGCTGAAATAAATAGACCCGCACACCAACTAGCTCCTGTTTGAAGAGCTTTTACTTGCAGCAACGTTTTGAGCAAAAAGCTTCTCCTCTGAGGTGGCCTTAGTCATGTGGCTAGCCGCTAGCAGGGCCCCGGATTGACCAAGCAAACACACCCTGGACTGATAAAGCAAAGCAAATGGGTGCACTGTGGTGCATCTTTTCCCTTTTGCTAGGTTTTAGTGACTTTTTCCTTACCTTCGCGTGGGGTATGTCTGGGAGTGTTGCATTCATTTATTTTATTTATTCAAAATGTTTTGGACTTCATGGTGTTTTTGTTTTGTTCTTGATTCATTGTGATGTTTCTTCTTGACTTGTTTAAAGAAGACGTGTCCGGCACATGGGGACATTAACGTGTGTTGACGGGCCTTACAAATAAATTCGATTAGATTTGATTTGGATAACTGATGCGTGGTGGAAATGCATATCACCAACTCAGAAAGATGTTTTCAGAAAGTCTTTCACCTTTGTAGAAGAAACCTTGCTCCTGACACAAACCAAGTAATGTAAATCTCCAGGGTCTAGTTGACCTGCATCGTGGGGAGTTTGGCACAGTGGCTACAGTAGCTTCCCGCCTGTTAGATTCTGATCAATCTGACCAGTATCACGTCTTCTTGTGTTATCCTCTCTTCATCCATTCCTCTGCGTTGTGTACTTTTAATGATCCCGACGTCTCATACACTGGCCCGTTAGTGCGATCCGCGATCCGCAAACCATAATAATTCTCCACCCTCGTAAGAATTCGACACTTCGACACAGCGTAATACCTTACAAGGAAAAGCGTTGTTTATTGATATAAACATAAACCTCAGCCCAGATGTTATCCGATTGTATTTTCATTGCTATCGTCTCTGCTGTTATTCAGTCCAATAGTGATCAGGCCTGGTCGTTAGCCTGAACCATCCTCGTGTTAGCCGAAGCTAATGATGATGTGGCATTCCCCCCCCCCCCCCCCCCCCCCCCCTCCGTGATGAGAGGAGAGAGTCTCTTCTGGTTTCTTCCCTCTTAGTCTCAGTCAGATCTTAGTCTGCCCTTACCCAGAACCACTGTCACCTTTATAGGATCTTCGTCCTAGCAACGACGGCCCACCCCCTTCTGGTTGTCATGTGCCGCTGCCATGACAACTGCTAATAACCTTTCACACATTTCAAAACGTTTCATTACTGTCAAAACCTCCATCGCGCTCTGCCTCTGTGCTGCTATCAGCTTGTTGATGTGTTCCAGATCGGAATGTCAACATTCGGCCCTGCTCAGTGTGGTGCTCACAATCACCCTGCTCGCTCTGAACCACCTCTCCTGCTACCACCACCGTCAGCCTGCACATTTTGACCCTTTAGATGCTCTCATCTCCCCCAATCTATACATCACATACATTGAAAAACACCCAAACACACCCGTTTCCTTCATTCCCCCCTTGATTCTTAATCACCCTTCAGAATCATAAATCATTCTTTGGTTTTTCAATTAATTATACCCAAAAATAGACTCATAACAATTAGGGCCCCTCCGTCTGCTGTTTGCCTTATTGTTTTCCATTACACGCATCACATCTAAACCAGAAAGGATAAACAACGGTCAGGGAGGAGAGAGAGAGAGAGAAAGAGAGAGACACAGATTTGCAACATTCCAGACAACACACCTAAACCCTTTGGCCCCCTTACTTAGGTACACCCCACGTCAAATCAGAGCGCTCCCTTCCCTCTTACAGTACACCCCCCATCTTGGGCCGGCCCCGTCGTCTAGGGCAAGGGCCCCTTCAGCGATGGCTCCTTTCCTGAGCTGGTCCCCCTTCCAGGGCGCGGTCCCCTAGGCAAAAATGTTTCCCCTGGTCTGCTACTGCTCAGTGTCTCTGGCTGTCCTCTCCACATCTGCTCTCCCACCGCCGCGTCTCCTCTCTCTCGTCGTGGATGATCTGTGTACCAGGCTGCGGTGCCTGGCCCCTGCTGCTTCCTCCTCCTCCAGTCTGTCTCCTGGTCGTCTCCACCGCAGTCGGACATCTCCAGACCCTAAAAGCAGAAAACAACACCAGCAGCTTTCTGTATACTCGACCCTAGTCTACTACCCTGAAAATCTGATCGTTAGAAAAAGCCTTGTTTACGACCGGTAAAGTAAGCCATAATCGTGATTGTTACATAAACATGTTTCACGTTCTGTAAAATAGATATAGGGGGTCCTTACCTTAGCCAGAAGGTAATCCAAAAAGAATAATTCCAATGATCCCATCGGCGATCGCGATTATTCGTTTATATGTAATTGTAGGAGCCATTTCATTTGATTTAATAGTTTTTGACTAAATAGCGCCGCCACTGGTCGCCTCGAAAAATGGCACCATGGTCCTCTATTAATTATGGCCCAGCTGTGTGTAGAGCAGGGGTCTCAAACTCGCTGCCCGCGGGCCATTTGCGGCCCGCAGGATGATATTTTGCGGCCCCCTACTTGACATCAAAGTTTAGTGTTAGTGCGGCCCGCGCGCAACCTTTTGCCGACCCGTTGCGCGAGTTGGGCGTTTTATTTATTTTATGACTTGTAGGCTACCATAGCGCAGGCTCATGGCAGCAACGTTAGTGGTTGAAACGTGATTCCGGAGTGATACCAAGTGGAAGGAAATATATCCCGTCATCAGTGCGTATAGCAGGTATCCTCGAAATTCTCCCCCATCTCCTCTGCAAGCTCCTGTCCGGCTGCACTGCTCCAACTGTCTGTGTCTGTCTACTGTTCAAGTTTCAAGTTTCTCAAGTTTCTTTAATAGTTGTCATACAGAAGTACAGAATACTTTTATACAAAATGCTTCTTACTGTTACGCTCCAGAGACTCTGCAAGACACGATAAGTATGAAATAAAATAACATAGTATAGCATGTAAATTAGAAGTAAAAAAAAATGAGGTCACAGTGTTCAGTATAGACATATGTACAATGTTCGATGCATAATAGACGTAACTGAGTTACCATATAACAATATACTATGCAGTGTACTAATATACAATACTATATAGTGCAAAGCAGAAATGGGATGAGGTACAATTTAGGGACAATTTACAGTAGGTGTACGAGTTGTAGTGCAAATCCTTTATCAATAAATATAAAGTGTGTTTGTGTGATCTAAAGTGTGGAGAGTGGGTGCTGCAGTGTGTTGTTTGTTTAAGTGAGTGTGTGGGTGTGTGTGCTATGTGCAATTGATGGTTGTTGCATAGTGTTTATTGTTCGTTGAGCAGCCTGATGGCCTGGGGATAGAAGCTTCTTCTGAGTCTTTCTGTGCTCGCCTTAAGACTCCGGTATCGCTTGCCTGACCGCAGCAGTTCAAAGAGGCAGTTGTTCGGGTGGCTGGAGTGCTTTGGTCCAATCATATTCAGCGTCCCGTCACCATTCCCCCCCCCCCCCACCCACCCACAGTCTGCGAATCAGAGGCAGAGTAGGGCGGGTCTTCACGGAATGCATGTTGTCTCTTTCAACGGGTCGGAGTCAGAGCAAGAGTTGACAACGCATCTACAGTAGTCTAATCTTCAGGTACTATAGCTAGTAGCATAGTTTTGCCAGCAGGCAGCTAGTAGAAAAATATGGCATGTTCAAAGATGGCCAGTAAAATAAAAGTCAACAGTGAAAATCGCTGCAATTCAAAGGTGAATGGTCAATGGACTGAAAAATATGCGTTCATCCTCCCTCCAACCAGCACAATGTGCCAAGAAACGGTAGCTCTTGTGAAGAGTGGCAATTTGAAACGCAATTTGAAACGCCAATACGAAACAAAACAGTTATTTTGATGCAACCTTTCAGCACTAAGAACCACAAAAATAAATGGCATGAAATCATCATATCAAGCTGCAAGCAGAATTATTGTTAAAGTTATGTCACAACAATAAAAAGCAACCAAGTCCTCACTCAGTGGCATGGGTGTTGGCTAAACACAAGAAGCCATTCTCTGATGCATACATAATAAAATAATGTATGACTGAAGTGATGGAGACCATGTTTGAAGGCAAACAAAAGCAAATCCTCCTCAGATAGCACAGCAACCAGAATAACTGAAATACTGGCTGATGATTTCATTAAACAGCTTTCTGATAGAATAAAAAAAAAAGCACAGTGCATTTCCATAGCTGTGGATGAGTCCACTGACACCACTGAGAATGCTCAGTTGCTGGTGATTGTGAGGTTTTATGATGAGGCAAAGGGGTAGTTTGTTGATGTATTAATACATTTTTGGAATACTTGAAACCCTTTTTTTGTGGAATATTTGATGCGACCCAGCCTCACCCAGACTCTACCTCCAGCGGCCCCCAGGTAAATTGAGTTTGAGACCCCTGGTGTAGAGAGACGCCAGACGAGAAACATGGTTTTCAACCGCTTGCACGCCACACACACACTCAGCGCAGATTGATGAATGAATGAAAGACTGAAAGAAAGACTTTGTTTAGAATAATTGAGTTTATTTGAACCCCTTTTGCTGCGCCTGTTTGTTTTGAAACCTTTTAGTTCAACTCTGGAGCCTGTTTTGTTTCGTTGTTTGCCCCGTTATTATTTGAAACTTTTACACAACTCCTACTACATAAAACTCAACCGGTTCGAACCCATCAGCTGCAACCATCAACAACGTCAAACAGTGAGTAACAAGACAGCCCAAGTCAAGGTGGTGTGAGCGCATTAAAGACGTATTCTGGCTTAGATAGGCAAATTGAGCCTACATTCAAGTTGAAAATCTTTCTGATACGGACACAATTAATGGAATTTGATGGATCAAAAGGATCTAATGGATGTATCACGCTATTGAGAACAATGGACTGTGCAATATGATTGGATAAATGAACGCGAAAGACGCGCATTTAAAATGGAATCAAAAGGATCTAATGGATGTGTCACGCTATTGAGAACAATGGACTGTGCAATATGATTGGATAAATGAACGCGAAAGACACGCATTCAAAATGGAATTGGAGGATCAAAGTATCTAATGGATGTGTGATGCTATTGAAGATAATGCAATGTGTGATATCATGTGGATAAATAAACGCGAAAATCGCGCATTTAAAGTGGATTTGAAGGAATATTATGTAATCATCAAATAAACCCTGTGCATCGTTATAAATTTGGATTTGGGATAAATCCTGCTTAACGATGTCTGGACAGGATACAGAGGAATTGGGCCATTCTGAAGCTGTGATTTTGACTGAAGTTAGTGTTACCTCCGTTCACACTTCTGATAAAATTTTTAATTTGCCTGTGGTTGAGGGAAAGAGACAAGTGAAACCCACACAACGGGCACTTGAGGCTAATTATGCAAAGCAATGTAATAGAAGAAAAGCTAAACTTGGACAACTCACAAGCAAAAGAAATGTGTTACAAGCACTTATGGTTGATTACAGTAATGTGGAATTGGTTAAACAAGAATACAATGAATTTAATTCTAAAACAAATGACTTCAAATCACTTCACAAATCAGTACAGCAGCTGTTATCAGAAGAGGAAGCTTCAGAAGAACAAGATCAGTGGTACAGTACATGCCGAAGTTCAAAATCATATGTGAATTTCATGATAAGGTTATAGAATGGATAAATAATGCCCCTGCAGCTATGGCACAAAAGCCCCGAGAAGTGACACCAGCAGTGACACCAGCACATAGTGTGAAATCATTTGGCAATATTTCAGTTGGCATGACATCCACCTCAAGCACCGCAGCATTAAGACAGTTAGAGGCCGAAAGAGCCAATCTAGCCACACGTTCTGTTTATCTCAAGCAAAGACAAGCATTTGAATTGCAGGAGGCACAGCTCAAAGCAAAAAAGGAAGCATTTGAATTGGAAGTGTAAATTGCAGCTGCTGATGCCAGGTTAAAAGTACTGGATGCGACTAAACATGTAGACACCAGGCTTGATGTTAACCCCTTAATTCACATCAATGAATATTTTGACTCAATGCAATCCTTACCAGTGGACAGCCAGAAGGTTAATTATAGATTGGATGATGAAGAGGAAGATGATGACTATGAAGAGGATGATGATGCTGAAGAGAATAATGATGAAAATTATGAATTTGAAGGAGCAGCTTCCCATCCATCACTGAGACGAAGGTCTCAACATTGCCAATTTACGGCAGCCACAGAAACAAATGGCTCAGCAGCCTACAAGGTCACGAATGCCTGTTGCTCACCAACAACCCCAACAGCCTAACCCAAACCTTGGCTTGCAAGATGGTGCTCAGGTTAATGTTCAACCAGGCGGAGCCATGATGGACATTTTGAGAAAACAAAATTAAATCACAAATGTTCATTCAAGAACAGAGGTTATATATTCGTACTGGCATCGCGTCCCACTCTTAAGCCATACCGAGATATACCTCATCTCATGTACCTAGTGTACTCCATCAACGAATAAAAGTCAATACACCCAGCATCTGCCAGGCCCCGCCCTACTTGCCGTACTATATAGTACTAGGCGTGGCCACCACTCACCCTTCCTCTATTTTCGTTTCCATCATAGCGGATGCATGACACCCTATGCAACTAGTTGATATGAAAAAATTTGAGAAATTAGGTTGAGTGCTTACCGAAGATTTGCCTACCCCTGAAATCTTCGCGGCATGTTCTGGCGGCGCTCGTATGGGTTCTGCGACTCTGCAGCGGGATGCATTTTTGATGCATTTCAGTGTCGAGTTCTGTAGTCTCCTTGTCTTGTTGACAGCAGACAGAGGGACAGCGTGTGAGGTGTAGCTATCGAGCTACCTCGCACAAGGTAGGACTTGCGCCACTAGGCATTATCGCTGGTGTTAGTAAATGCTGCTTGTTGAGTACAATAAAATGAGTTGTATATTTGCGCCAGGGGCAGGATGTTTGGGTAAACGTCCCTCTAAGAGGTGGACGTTTCCCAGGCTGTCCTGGAGCGCGCTGCTAATAGTAAATGCTATAAATGTTGGGTCACTGTTCTACTGTTCCCCGCTGTGGGATGTCACTAGGCATGACAATGCTGGCGTTTGTGATGTGCTCGAGTTGTCCCGAGAGACAACCGAGTGTGTATTGGCGCAAGCGTGGGGATATCTGGGTAAACGTTGTTGTTTTCCCCGTTATCCTGGAGCGCGCGGCTATGCTATATTGGGCTACTGTTTCGGTTCTGTCTCTCTGCTACGGGAATGTCTGTCTATACTACAGTCTTCCCTCCTCTCAACCATTCATGCTGACGGTCAATCGGTGTCTACTGGGGGAGTATTGCGGGGGGGAGGCTTTGTTTATCTTCATGAGTACTGTAAATGGGCTGAGGTCTAGGGCTGGTGTGCTGTTGTGAATATTATGAATGAATGCGGGACTGGTTCTCTCTGGTCCGCAACCCCTTAACGTTGTGTGCATGGGCTTGCCCATTCTACAGTATATTCGTGGTGTTGGTTCATTTATTCATTAACCCCTTCATGGTGCACACCACAGTGGAGGTTGCTGGTTGCAACCACCACTGGTGCTCTGTGTTAGCATCAGTCCTTTGCTTTTGACATGTTGAAACAGTGCCCCGCCCGGCCGACACCATGAGGTGGGTCGGCCCGGCGAGTGGCTGGTGGGCTGCTAAAGCCTGTACCGCCATGATATGGAATTGGCAGCGATTAGTAACTGTGTTTCGAATTGCTGTTTTTTCTATCAAAAAATGGTGTCTGGTGGCGGGGCCTTGAGGGCCAGCCGACGTCGACACATCGCGCGAGGTTGTTGACGTTATTAGCTTTGACCTAGCCGCAAGCTATAACCGCTCAGGGCTCCCCTCTCCGCAGAGGATCTTGGTCTTCCGCTGGAGCGCAGACAGTATTGTCCTAGGCCCCACACCGCCTCACACCGCGCAGCCAGAAGAAGAGAGAGCACGGCCTCGTCAGGACCAGGGTTGGCTACGCACAGCGGGTGGGACCGGGCCGCCTATCTACAGTTCCTAGCGGACCTGCACCACATGGCGGCGGGTGCGTTGGGAGTGTCATCACATATGGCAGTACTATATGTCGAGGTGGATGGAGAGAACGCTGAGGCGGGGACTTGTATTTACACAACCCCACCCGTTTTCGGGTTTAGTACAGACCCTATTGTCAGGGTCACCAGCAGTGACAGCTCTGGTCAACGAGATCCAATCTCTGTGGACGAAGCAAGCCATCATCGTGGCATTTTCCTCCCGGTGTTCTCTGGTGCCTGAGAAATTGGGAGGGGGGGTGTCAGACCCATGCTGGACCTGTCCCATGGGAAGGTTACGCTTTTTTTGGATCGTCTCCTACCTGTTGAACACTGTCAGGTGGGGGTCTGGTTCTCCTCCATAGACCTGTAGGATGCGTATTCGCATCCCCGATCTTCCATCCTAGGGCTTACCTACGCTTCCTTTGCAGGGTTAGCGTATGAGTACCAGGTTCGGTTTTTCTCTGGCTCCCCGCATCTTCACCAAGTGCGTGGAGGCCGCACTGGGGCCTCTGCGTCGTCAGGGGTTATGAAGTGTATTCTGCCCTGACGACGTTCTGGTCCTTGGCGGTCAAGGTGGACCGTCAGGTCTCGTACCAGGCAGGTTCCTACCAGCCTGGGGTTTGCTGTAGACTGGAAGTAGAGTACTCCTCTTCCCAGTCAACGGGTGGAGTGCTATGGGCATCCCTCTCAGAGCGTGTTGTCGACACGCTCGGGAGGTTCCGTCCTAGGACGGTTACGGCACTGTCCGTGATACGCCTGCTCGGTATGATGGCATCTGCTGATTCCGTGGTCCCTTCACCCCAGGAGGGGGTTACGGAGGTGGGTTTTCCAGTATGGAAATAGACCCGGTGAGAGGCAAGTGGAAGCGGCTAAGGTTCCCGTGTCAGTACTGGGGGACCTCGCCCCTGGGGAGGGCTTGGGGTCCTCACCAGGGGGGTCCCCATGGGCAGTAGGCTGTCACACGTCACGCTTTTCACCGAAGCCTCCCTCGCTGGAGACGCGTCGGGCCAACGCAGTAGGGGGCAGCTGGCAAGCCATGCTGGCCGGTCTGCGCTACGTTCAATGTGTTGGTATTGAAAGCGGTCCTTCTGGTCCTCAAACGGTGTTGATCAGGACGGACAATACGACGTCAGTGTCGTATATCGACAGACAGGGAGGAGTACGCTCCCCCCGTCTGCACCGGGCAGCTGGCTATGGGCGTTCTCCATCTGCGCGCCCTGAGGGCGCTCCACATCCCCGGCAGGGTGAATGTGGGTACAGGTGTAATGTCGCGGGGCGGTCCTCACCCTGACGGGTGGGGATTACGTCCGGACATAGTCAGGCAGGTCTGGGACCAATGCCGTGCCGCCTGGGATTCTTTCCCCCTGTGACGTACATGGGTACGTGGGTTGGTCATTACCATTATTACTGTATTTATGACACCATCTGAACATCAGGTTAGTATATGTAAATGTGTTGTTTTGTATGTGTGATGTTGTGTCATCTCCTAATCTCTGTTCTGTTCCACAGATGCCACTCATCTCCCTGATTGGATTGGTTGCACCTGATTGGTGCATCTTCAGGCAGGCAGTGGAGATGAGTGAATAACAGGGTGGGAGATGACACACGTCCGGGCGCCTCATTTGAATCACTGCCATGTTCCAGAATGGAGTGAGGAGGCTGCCCTCTCGTCTAGCTGTCTGGAAGTGATATCTTGTGGTTTCTCTTTGTGTCCCATGACGGGCTCAATTGTATCTATATTATTTATTAAGTGTTTGTTTGTATATATGTATGTATTGTTTGTCCTCCCCTACCTTTTCCCCTTGTGCATTATGGTGGAGGTTTAAATCCCTATCACCATAAATATATAATTTACTATTTGGAAAACATCTTGTGTTGTGGCTTTCTTACCTACCTGGGACATTGCTTTAAACACATTTACTGAGAGAGGCTGTTTGTTGCTCATGTGCAGCCGGCTCCAGTTATTATTCTGTGTGGTCCTTAGACCTTTGTACATGACACCCCCATACATCTGTTAGGTCAGTTGTTGGGGCGGGTACGTTGAGGAGCGCAGGTCCTTGATCCTGATTGCGCCGGACTGGGGCGCAGCTGTGTGGTTCCCGGTCCTGATCCAGCTCTTGGTATCCCGTCATGGCCTGTTCCTTGGTCATCGCGGGCCCTCTCTCAAGCGCACGGGTCTCTGTGTTAGTTCCCTGTGCTGGGCCAGCTGCTGGTGTGTTGGCTGGTGAGAGGGTGAGTCTGGAGAGGATGGATCCTTCTGTGGTTGGTACCATCCGGAACGCGCATGCTCCCTCCACTATCGCGGGTTACGCGGGTAGGTGGCGTATTTTCCAAGAGTGGTGTAAGGCCACCCTCTTGTGAAGCGTTTCCTGCTTGGCGTTGACACCTTAAGCCGGTGAAACGCTCTTTGGCTCCGAGCTGGGATCTTCAATTGGTCCTCGGTCGGTTGTCCTTGGCCCGTTTGAGCCTCTTGAGCAAGCGCTGTTGGAACGGCTGTCGTTCAAGACTGCGTTCTTGCTGGCCATCACCTCCGCTAAAACACGTGGGTGTGCTTTGTGCTCTCTCGGTACGGCCAGAGTGCCTGTCTTTTCGTTCCGATAGCGGTGCCACTCTGCGGCCTAATCCAGCCTTCGTGCCTAAAAATATCCGGAGTGCTTTCCGCTCCAGGGATATTATGGTTCAAGCGTTTAATCCGCCTCCTCACGCTAGTGAGTTGGAGGCGGGCCTTCACCTGTCATGTCCGGTCCGGGCTTGGGGGGTTACCTCAGCCGTACTCAGGGCCTCAGGGCTACTGATCAGCTCCTTGTCTGTTACGGTGGCTCTTGTGCTGGTAAGGCACTGTCGAAACAGCGCCTGTCCCATTGGTTGTGCGGGGGCATTGCCCTTTGCTTCACGTTGGCTGGGTTGGCTCCCCCTGGGGGCATCAGGGCACACTCCACTTGTGGGGTGGCGGCCTCTGCCGCTCTCCTGGGTGGGGCCTCGGTGGAGGACATCTGTGCTGCGGCTTCATGGTCCTCACCGGGTCCCTTTGTAATGTTTTACCTCATGGACATGACCGGGGGTTCTGTCTCCCAGGCGGTTCTGAGGTCTGTGGCCTCTCCTGCTTCCCGTCCTTTGGTAGGGTAGCAGGCGTGTGTGGGTGTGGGCCACAATGTGTTGTGTCACACGTGGTTCCGCCTGTGCTGTGCGTTCAAGAGGTTCTAGTTCCCTCTTGTTCGCACTCGGGTGGAGTTGACTGCCGCCCCCTCTTCATTAGGAAGGGTGGGGTGACGGGACTCCCCTCCCCCCTGATGTGGGCTTATGGGTCCTCAGGGGGTACATTTGTCGGGCCTCGCGTCCGTTCTACCCCATATCTCGGTATGGCTTAAGAGCGGGACGCGATGCCAGTACGAATATATAACGAGTTATATGAGTACTGGCTAAGCGTCCCGCTCTTAGCGTGCCCGGAGTTCCCTTGGGGAAACTTTTCTTTGGAAACGATTTTCCGAGGAAGAGTGAGTGGTGGCCACGCCTAGTACTATATAGTACGGCAAGTAGGGCGGGGCCTGGCAGGTGCTGGGTGTATTGATTTTTATTCGTTGATGGAGTACACTAGGTACATGAGATGAGGTATATCTCGGTATGGCTTAAGAGCGGGACGCTTAGCCACTACTCATATAACTAGGTTATATACATAACCTGTCGTTCTCACTCTTGCCTTCTAGAGAGATTCCTGTTTTTAAAGGTGAATCCATTAAGTCCATTATGTCTTATGTAAAGACGTATTCTGGCTTAGATAGGCAAATTGAGCCTACAGTAATTACACTTGTTTATGGGACACTATAGGTTTTGAGGCGATCAGATCTGCTAGCGATTGTTTTGGAAGAGCTCCTCCCCCACAGACCGAGCTTCGATAGTCCGGTGCATTCATTGACTATCCTGTTGCCTTTCTATCAGAGTTCAAAAGGTAGGCGACACTGCCACCTAGTGATATTCGATCGACATTGCAATTCCAATGTATACAAACGACTCAGGGATGGCTAGAATGACCCGGATGATGATTTAGAACGGGGATCAGAGGAAAAAGATCAAAGGATCTAAATACATAATATTACGTGTTTGGCGCTCAACCGCTGGCGAGCAAACACGTAATATTATGTGGTTGGCGCAGCATGAGTTAAATGACAAGTTAAAGGGGAACTCCAACATTTTGGGAAATTAGCTTATTTAACATCTTCCCTGGAGTTAGACAAGAAGATACATACCTTTTTTGTCTCTGTGCGTGCATTTTAGCTTTGGGAATAGACGCTCCGTTAGCATAGCTTAGCTTCATCACTGGAAGTGAGGCAGGACAGTAGCCTTACAGTGCCTTACAGTGTATTGCAAGGTCTGACATTGACCAAACTTGATATGCATGACCTTGGTGGGCTCTAGGTCAACTCCTGAAAAGGGGGTCAATGTCAGACTTTGCAATCAAAAGTTAGGGGGCTAATAACCCTTGCCATAATTTCAGTGCGCCCCCTAACTTTTGATTGCAAAGTCTGACATTGACCCCCTTTTCAGGAGTTGACCTAGAGCCCACCAAGGTCATGCATATCAAATTTGGTCAATGTCAGACCTTGCAATACACTGTAAGGCACTGTAAGGCTACTGTCCTGCCTCACTTCCAGTGATGAAGCTAAGCTATGCTAACGGAGCGTCTATTCCCAAAGCTAAAATGCACGCACAGAGATAAAAAAGGTATGTATCTTCTTGTCTAACTCCAGGGAAGATGTTAAATAAGCTAATTTCCCAAAATGTTGGAGTTCCCCTTTAACTTTTATTTTTTAACCCAAGCCCTATTTAAACATTGTCTGGAATGATGTTGACTAGTACAGGCTGCAATTTCACTGGTCGCTTTAGTATTGAGAAGTTTAGCACTGTGCCACATCTTCTCACCAGACTCCAATACAATCCAATAGGGCAGGGGTCAGCAACCTTTTTGACATGGAGTGCCTTTTTGAAATATAGTTGTAACTAGTGTGCCTCAACAATATTCCATGCATCGTAAAAATTTGTTCTCATAATCAGGTATTTTTAATGATCATTTTTACATTATTACATCATTATTGTTATTGTTATTATTAACAATATTATTATGATGGTTGTATCAACCCTAAATCTGAGTTGGGGGGGGGGGATGCAATGCAGACAAACAGCTGCATACAGTGCGACCATTTCACTCACATTTGCCCATTCATTTTTGGACACATCACACACCATTGGTGTGTGCACTGTACGTGTGCTGTCATAGCTCCACCGACAGGCCTAATGGAGAACACCAGGATGTGAATGGAGGGTGAATGTGAGGTATATCGTGCAAATAAGTTTTGATTGATCGCAAGACTACACTGTAAAAAGAAATATAATAATAAGTTACCAGAACTTAAAAATATTGAGTTCAGTTACTGTGCATTAAGGTTTTCAGTTTTCAATCCATAATAAGTTAACAGAAAAATAAGTACACAACCACATTATTTCAACCTAATAAAACTATGTTTATTGTCATTGTTTTAAGAACACAAGTTGACTTGGTAATACTCACATTTTGAGTAAAAAAAGTGGCTTTTAACATGTGCAATGTTCAATGAAATAGAAAAATAAATAATACAATTTGTTGATTAATCCCACTGGTCACAATGGTGACTGTAACTGAGGGGTACAATTCCCTGACTGTATTACTAGATATGATACTTACTACCACTACCTTTGTACTTAATATTCGGCCACCCAGTACACGGCATAAATATATTATGATGAACACTGTCACGTAGATGAAACGGATCCAACACAAATGTACGAATTAGAAATAGGTCTTTATTTCTACACAGCGATGGTGTGTAGAGCAAGCACTTAATCAAATCAATCACATTTATGAATGGAAATTAGTATGCACTTTTATGGCAAGAGTATTCGTCGGTATATCAATAGAGAATGTCCAATCTCTGAAGGCGCAGGTGGTACATATACGACCTGGAATAGTTTAAGGAATAACAGCAATGATACTTTAATGATTATATACTGGACACACTAGGGGGGGTTAATCCGGTCGCTTGTAAGCCGACAGGAGTAGGAAGGGGGGGGGGGTAGAATCCGGCTGCCTCATCCGGCCAAGGGTATCCCAGGTGAACCCACTGTAGTGCCGTTCAATGCGCCGGCGATCCTTGGACCACAGATGAAAGCAGGTGGACTCTTTGTGGGCCGGCGTTCTCCGGTCCACGGAGGAGAGACGTGAAGCGACCTCGTCTTGCAGAGCGTCTCCTCACCTTGCGTCCTCTCCAGGGGGGGGTTCCAACACACGGCAGTGTCGGGGGTCTTTATCCATGGAATAATCAACGTATACAAAGCATAATCCGTGCCTGGGAAGGCGGGCTGTCGTCGGTAGAATAATCCGGTATACAGGTCCACTCGCTCGTCGGCTCTGGGGCTCCTCGGGTGCAGCTTCACGTGGGGTCAACCACCCTGGATAAGCAGCCAGTTCTCTGCCCGAAACGATGGGGTACTGACTACGGTAGTATTCTCACCGCACGAAGCACTATATATTAACAGACTATTATTAGCTTAATAGACTACGTCCAACTCGACGATATAGTGCCAAATATGACTATTCAAATATTAATATACACGATGTCTCAATACCGATGGTAGGCGAACTTGGCCTTACTCCCACACGTGGCGTCGCGGGGAGGCTTTACGTCTGTGACTCTATTGGAGGGTAAGAAACTGGACTGAAAAGAAAGTCCTACTTTAGTAGCGCAGTATATATACGCACTATGAACAAATAGTCCCATTAGTGGTGCGGTAGCCAAATTCCTACGCGGAACTAGGACTTGTTCGTACATGTCGAGCGGTACGTTTGAACTGGGTCTGAGGGGTATGGCAGCCTGGCACCAAGGTCTCGACCAATAGTAGAATGGAGACTATTATGGGATGTTCAGTAGGCTAGAATGGATATTCAATGCATATTGTACAAGGAATATACAAGGGATATCAGGGAATATTAGAGAATATACAAATACAATTAAATATATATATATAAATAAATATATATATTCGGTTTAATCTGGCCCTTCACAACAGTGACCGTAATAATGTTTTTGTTATAAGGCTCTGCAAATGTTACTGAATGATGTAGCAATGTATTTCCAGCTAAATTGAAATAATAAACAAATAAAGGGTCTCAATTAAATATGTGGTAGTAGAAAGAACCTGTGGGAGGATTTCAACAAGATAAATGTGACAACAGTGCAAAATATTTCACTACCCCTTGCCTACCCCTGCAATAGGGTAAAGACCCCGACACATGTCCTTTTCCAAAACAGTATAAATAGATGTGTTTTATAAGGGAACATAATGGTGATCCTCTTGGGAGGAATCAGTGTGGATTGTGGGGGTGAGCTTGGGAGAGCGTCTGTCAGTGTATACGTGTATTTGTTGTCCTGTTTTTTGTTTAGTTATGTATTGTATTGTATGTTTTGTATCCTATGTTAAGGACCCCCTCGAAAACGAGATAGCATATCTCAAGGGGTTTATCCTTCTAATACAATTTCAAATTATGTTCTACTGAAATGTCTGCGAACCGTACATGGTATCAAACATAACAAGTTTCATAGATCCAGTGCCATCTAGCTAAGTTGGCCATTTAATTAAAATGTGCATGTGTCTGTACGGAACAAAACTAGTATATGTACAGTAGTGCAATTGCAATTTTGCAGGTTCCTAGTGCAAAGCACTGACAGGTAGCAGTCGGAATAGAAACAATCATAGTATGTGCATAGTATGCGAAATTTTTCCAGAATCTACGAGTTCCTAGTACAAATAACGCAGAGAATGTACAGTTAAATGAAGGGTGTGCTAATGTCCATCTATCTATGCACAGGTAGCAGTCGGCGGTACACAAGCGACTAGCAGACTTCCCCCGGGGGCTGCTGTTGAGAGAGTTGCTGCCAGCACAGGTGGATGTATTATAACGAATGGCTGTTGTCACAAAGGACCGTCAGGACCATTCCTTAGTGCACCTAGGCGGTCTGAAGGTGCTCTTCATCCGTGCCAGCTCAGCATACAGGGGGGGGGGGGGGGGGTGGGGGGGTTGTGAGAATTTTTTCATGATGACGGTAACCTTGGTCACCATCCTCTCTTCTACCATAACCTCGAGAGGGTTCAGAGAGTCAGTCCATGTATTACTTTACTACTTCGCTATGCTAAGGTAAGGCATGTCTAGTTTGGGTACCTCTTTCCATTACTGGGCAAAGCTAATCGGCACACAGCCCTCACAGACCAATGTGTGAGCAGAAGGGCTTTTCAGAGCACAGCTTTCTCCGTTTAGGCCGATGTATAATCAGGTGCATAGAACAGGTGCATTTTTCATTAGTACTGCTCTCACACTAAATTATCTAGAATGTGTCAGGTAGTGCACATGATCTTGACAGCAAATATAACAGCTGATGACCAATTAGGGGTAGACTGTGTAGTTTAGCATCTAGGCACCCAGTGGCAACTGATGGGCTTTTCTGGGTCTGGAGGAGGGGTGAATTCTCTCATTGGAACATGTACAATGCATGGTTATAGAACACACGTCTTCCTGAAATTGTTCTCTTGCTTGGAGTGAAATGGTGTGTGGGGCGCTCTCTCTCTCTCACTCTCACTCACTGTAACGCTGCCACAAATGTACAAAATAAACGTCTTTCCGGTGTTTTAGACGTCGCTCTTTTATTTTGAAGTATTACCGGAAGTATTATTGCTGCTATCGCTAGTGACTTGTGTCGTCCGGTTCTGTGTTTTTTAGCTTTAACTCATTCAATGCCAGTCACGAGTATAGTCGGGTTAACTAGCCAACCGTTCAGCGCCAATCACGAGTATAGTCGGGTTTTAATCGTTATTTATTTTATTAGCGATATCCATTCATTTTCATCCATCCAACCTGATGTTATCGTTGGGAATGGGTCTGAGCTCGCAAAAGGGCAAATACCGCCACCTATCGTCTCCCGGATGGTATTGCACATCATTGGATTGGATTGGCTGGGACTGTGCATCAAAAAAAAAAGTCTGGTCCGGGTTTTGCTTCTCAGGCATGCAGTATCGTTGTACCACGTTGACTGGGGGGACTGGGAGCAGCGTGGATTATGTGTTTTGGACTATAACGTTGGATCAATGGACGTGATCGATATTTGGAATGGCGATCAGGAATTGGATTAATCTTTTTGCAGAACATCTGATGTGAGGTAAGGACTCTATGTTACCAGTATTGGGTTAATCAGATGTTTTTTTCATAGCGATCACGACGTGTGTGTGCGTGCCGTTGGCGCTGAGCAAGGCACGGATAAGCGATTTTTCATAAGGACATAAGGACACATATACTATCGATAATTTAGCGTTTATTTGAAAACTATTCATAAATCAGCCGAAAAATGACAACGTGTTTTGTGTATTCCACTAAAGGGCTATTATCGCGTATTTCTCTGGAATTACTAGAAATCTCAAACTATACTCGTATTCAAAACGGTATAAAACGGAAATGTACCGATGAAAAAAACAATCCGTTTCGTTGTTGACTGCAAGCAAGTCATTGATAAGCGACGGGTGCATTAGACCCATAGCCATAATTTAATATATATTTTAAGATATATTCCCCGTCCTCCCATTGATTAAAGTGGTGGCGTGGTAGCCCTAATTTGGTCATATGGGTGTGGCGGTCAATGAGTTGACGTTAGCTAGCAGCAGGGATGGACGCCATTGTGCAAATGCAGCTACAGGCAATCGATGATGAGGAGGAAGAGCTGCTGATTTTAATCGACAGGAGAGAGAGAGCGTGTCAAAGCTGTATATAATATAATAGCCCTGTGGTGCGGCTCGAACTACCTGTTGTATTAAATTAATTGATTGATGTTTAACTTGTCCCTGTGTCCAGTCCTTTCGACTAGCCCCACCCGTTCACTGTAAACAATGAATGATGCATGTAATTGTATTAACGTTACAGTGTGTTGTCATGGTTTTTGCTTTATTTCATCTCCTGTGAGGGACAGCTGTCAATCCCTGGTCTCTGTGGTTAATTGCCTCATGGGTCGCGAGGTGTGTGGGCTTGATTAATTTCCTTGTGTTGGCTATCCTTTTGGTCAGGCTTATTATATTAAAGTGTAGTGCTGCCCTATTCAGCATTTAGCCTTCTTTGTAGCCATCCTTGTTTTTGGCTACTGGCTTATTTTACACTTTATTTTATAGAGGCTGAGCCCTTTATGGTAGTGTTGTAGTGGGTGCTATGGACATAATTCACCATTAGATTGTAATAATGTTTTCTTTTGTTCCTTTGGAACTGTCCTTTGCACATAAACTCCCTTGGTGGAGGTTTATTGTTTTATGTTTTCAATATAAACTCTGTTTTTAGGAGTTGCCTTTGTGGCTTATTTATTTTTCTACAATACCCATTTAACACAATGGCGCCCGACCACAGAGATCTCCGTGTTTCGATTCCACCCGTTGTGGACAGAAGCACGGATATATCCGTGGCAAGTTGTTTTAGCTTTTATTCCATTTTAATAACCTATTCAAGGTTGCCGAGATGCACTGCAGATGTACCCTACTTTTTGAATTCGAGAAAGTGCAATACCGGCCAGATCTCTTAGGGGCGCTATTGTGATAATGCAGTGTGCCCTGTGGCTGAATGGAGCAGTATTTTTTTTTACTTTCAATGGAGTTTTCAGTTAGCAGGATTCTGGATGTGCAGCATGTAGCTTGGATTACGTTTTGGAATGCGGATTTCACTATGCAATAAGGGGATTTATCATCAGCCAATGGATATATCGATCTACCAGATGGCGATCGATACCGGGGAAATGCTCGGGGGGATCCAACCGGCTCATGGTAAGATCTTATTCACGTAAATTACAGCCCGATCGAGCCTTGTTATGATACGATACGATCGGCCTATGTGGCTACTTAGACGAACACGGTTATTGGTAATCAATAATAAGAAACGACGTCCCCCGCCCCCCCCCCCCCTTTCATGCATACATGTTTGAGGATCGTGCCGATCATATGCAGTTTGAGTTCTTTCTGTAGCATATGTATAACGGAAATGCCATTGGATATAACGGTAGTAGCTATTAGCCTTGTATCTCGCCTTCCAGGAAATATACTAGACCAAATCCCGTATAACGCTTATATTCACGGCGCTATAAAATGAGAACGTATTGATGAAAAAAATAATTCTTTAAGCCATTTTGAAGGGACGGTTTATGGTCTCAATTGACAATGAGAATGGACAGATAGCAATACTATAAAGTATAGATTTAGCTCTACAAACAGCCCCACGTCTGTTTACATTTCCCGGTCCTCTAGAGATTTATTAGACTCATCCCAGTGGCCGCGATTGTGTTAATGAGTGTTGTCCTGTTTTTTGGACTTTACTTATTTTCTTAAATACTCACTTTGAGGCTTCCACCTGTAAAGGTTGTTTTTGTTGTTTATTTTTCCTCTTCTCCTTAACACTTTGATTGCCAGGCAGCAGGGGGCACTGTGGGCCTTCAGTGCCAGCATTCTATTCAATGGATAGAATGGCGTGTTTGCACTGCTAAAAACTATATTTTATATTATAGCTATGGATCTAATAACGCTGTCGATTGTCAGTGAGTTGCTTCTGGTCAACATGCAAAAAAAATATTGTTTTTTCATCCGTACATTTCCGTTTTATACCGTTTTGAATATGAGTATAATTTGGGTGATTCTTAGTAATCCCAGGAAAAGACGAGAAAATAGGACTTTAGTGTAATGACATTTATGACATACTCAATGCAGTACTGTTACATTTGTGACATACAGTAAATATATACAAGGGGGAAGGAACTACATTTATGATGAATTGAAAATGGGGGACCCTGATGTAAACAAGACGGAAGTCTTTCTCTGGTCTGTATCCCCTTAACAATTGTGTGTATTGAGCTGTACTGTACTGTACCCATTCTGCAATCTGTTAAATAAAGTTTAAATAAACGCATTGCGGATCTGCCCGCAGGAACGCCCTACCCAAAGCTGTAAAGGAATGTGAATCACTACCAATATTGTCACAAGGAAAGATGAAATTACCTACCTGGGTTCCATCCTAGAGGCTAATCTCTCCTGTGACAAAATGGCATCCAATGTAATAAAAAAAGTCAACCAACGAACTCGATTCTTGTACCGGATCTCCTCTCTGGTAAACAAGAATACCCTGAAGACTCTGGCAGGAGCACTCATTCAGGGGTACTACGACTATGCTTGCACCTCATGGTACCAAAGCACCTCAAAGGCGCTAAAAACAAAATTACAAACATCTCAAAACAAACTGGTCAGACTACTGCTTGACCTTACTCCTAGAACCCACCTCACCCCTGCCCACTTTGACAACCTAGGATGGCTTAGAGTAGATGACAGAGTACAGCAACTTGCAATGGGCCTGGTCTACAAGATACACTACACGACCAAGGTACCCATGTACATGGCAAAATACTTCCCAAAGGTCAGTGAATACCACGATCACAACACCAGAGGGAGCTCCACAAATCATGTTAAACCCAGATTCGGCTCAAATAAGGGACTAAACACGTTTCGCAATTATGCCACATCAATGTGGAACGCCCTACCCAAAGCTGTAAAGGAATGTGGATCACTACCCACTTTCAAAACCTCTCTCAAGAGACACCTACGGGAGACTGCAATTCAACACTGGCCCCTGTAAATATCCTAACCCAACCCCCTCCAATGTACAGTCATTTACCTAGTATGGTTTTGTCAATAGTCCAATGTACAATTTTGTTTGTTTGTACAGAGTCTCCCCCCCCTCAAAGTACAGTTTTGCTTGTTTATACAGTGCGCCCCCCCCCCCCCCAACCACCTCCAATGTAAATTACCCAGTATGGTTGTCAATATCCCAGTGTACCCAACCCCCCCCACCCAACCTCCTCCAATGTACAGTTTCTACGTCAAATGTATATACTCCCTTTTCTTGACTCCTTCTGTATCACAAACAGTACTGTATTTGCAAATCTGGTATGTCATAAATGTATAGATGTAGCAGTACTGACTATCTGTATGTCATGTATGTCATATATGTCCTGATGAATTGTAAATGGGGGACCCTGGTGGAAACAAGACGAAAGTCTTTCTCTGGTCTGCATCCCCTTAACAATTGTGTGTATTGAGCTGTACTGTATTGTACCCATTCTGCAATCTGTTAATAAAGTTTTCAATCAATCAATCAAAACCCACTTTCAAAAACACTCAAAGAACACCTACGGGAGACTGCAATTCGAAACTGGCCCCCACAAATGTCCTAACCCAGTTGTACAGTAAATGACCAAGTATGGCTTTGTCAGTATTCCACTGTACAGTGTACAGTGTCCCCCACCCACCCCCTACTCAACCCCCCCCCCCCACCCCCACCCACCTCCAATGTACAGTCCCCCCCCCCCCCTACCCACCCAACCCCACCCCACCTACCCAACCTCCTCCAATGTACAGTTTCTACGTCAAATGTATATACACTCTTTTCTGGACACTTTGTATCACAAACAGTACTGTATTTGCAAATCTGGTATGTCATAAATGTATAGATGTAGCAGTACTGTCTATCTGTATGTCATATGATTAATTGAAAATGGGGGACCCTGATGTAAACAAGACGAAAGTATTTCTCTGGTCTGAATCCCCTTAACAATTGTATGTATTGAGCTCTACTGTACTGTACCCATTCTGCAATCTGTTAATAAAGTTTTCAATCAATCAATCAATCCCGCACAGTGCAATACTCCAATTCAGCCATTGGCAATTCAGCCATTGGGTGGGTGGCGCTGCTGAGCGGGCCTGTGACGGCCTGACAGCGTGGGGACATGAGAGCTGGGCTGTTGTTCTGCAGATGGATGCCTCTCACACAGACCGCAAATAAACTAACGCTTATAAAATGATTTAATAGGCTAAACTTCGTTTAAAATTCTTTATTTTACACTTGTTTATTGTATTTGATTTTTGATTCAAATGATTTTTGATTCCGACTAGATCCGTGACTCCGTTGCGATACAAATTAATTATGTATAAAAGTGGCTATCTTTGAAATCCACTGCTGTGGCGAGCCTGGGGCGAGCCTTTATCGCTACCGGGGAAACATAGGGGGGACATAGGACCCGGGGAACATGGAACCCTTTTGGAACATGGGAAACATAGGACCCGGGGAACATAGAACCCTTTTGCGGATGGGGGAACATGGAACCCTTTAAAAAAAAAAAAGCGGGGAACATAGAACCCGGGGAACATAAACATGTTCCCCTGGCTGGCTACAAGGCATAGTAAAATCTCAACACCAGCCATGGGAATACTATTTACTAAATTATGGAGGCTTTTTAATCATCAAGGTAAGAGAGGATTTATCATGATCAACTGAAGGCTTATTGTTACAAAGGGTCAGATTAAACCGAATATATGTATTTATTGATTGATATATATTGCATAATATTTGTATATCGTTTGATATCCCTTGTATATTCCTTGTACATATACACGGAATATCCCTTTAGCCTATTACAGACCATAATATTTCATTCTCCTATTGGATAGCGTGCCACCAGCGCCAGTGTTTTACCCCCAGAGTCGAGTTCAAAGCTACCGTCAAGGCTTGTCTCAACATGCCCGGTTCTGCCCAGGACTACGAGACAGAGAGGAGGCTGGCACTAGATTATTCCCCGTACATATAAATATGGCGCAGGTGGATACAGAAGTAGTTCAGTTCAGTCCGCAGTCCGTTCAGTTCGAGTTCGAGTTACCCAAGTGAAGCCTCACCCACTATGCAATGTGCGGTGAAGTGGGCCCGTATTGCCCCAAAATAGTCTTGTTTTATCCTAATACGTTTGTTCAACGTATCGTTCGCTCCTTACTAGTAAGCCTTCATTACGAGTCAAAGACCAAGTGAAGTGAGCAATTGTGTGTCTAAATAGAGCACCTATAGCCGCGTGCGAATAGGATAGTGGAGTATCATAGCTTGGTTGAGTAACGTCAAGTTCAACATAGTTAATGTGAAGTACCGCGCACCGGAGGATCTACACCGGCGCCAGCAGAGCCCCTTTCCGGCTGGATTATTATTATTCTTATTGCTTTGGACCAGGCTGTTTGGAGCGGAGAATAATCGTCTACACCCACTGCTGTGGGACCTGCCCGTGAGGACCATCATTCGAGCCCGTCTCTATTGGAGAGGCTGACCGGCTTTCACCTGTGCGACGCGCATACTGGGATTACAGCGGCTGCCTTTCGTCCGCTGATACAGGGAGTAATACCGCCTCCAGGAGCCTATATTGAGTACCCGCTGACCAGACTTTGCATTCGAACATTTGCTCCCCCTGCTGGCTTACAACCGGTGGAACCCCCCTACCAGTACAATAGATATAATTCCTAATATTCAATGTATATTATGTATCTTTTGCTGTAATAAATACTTAAAGACAACTTTGTGTGGAAACCGTATCATTGTGGAGGTGTTCTCATCAGATATACTCGTGTACGGTATGGCCAGTATAATGTACATAAGACGGTAGTGGTTTAATGATACCATACTTGATTAATACAGTCAGGGAATTGTACCCCTCAGTTACACTTATGCTATGGAACAGTCTATGTGCTTGGCTACTTAGCTAATAGCTAGCTTATTTGGATTTCAGAAAAAGGCCCGCTATGTGACGCTAATCTCTAGCTAGTATCGTATCGTGTATTCATCACAGTAGCCTCCCGGTGTTTAATAAAAACTTCTAGCCAGGACATATCTGGACATATAAGACATATATGTATCATGTTTATTTTTTGTTTGCTGGGTTTGCGCATGCGGATTAAGGGAGAGGTGGGCTATCGCGTCATCGGTTCAGGAAAGATGCATATAGGCTTGTAAAGACGGAAACGCAAGGGTGGCGTTGATTGATTTATTGCGTCTTCAGATTTGTCCTGCCAACATGTGTATATGGACTCCTTCTCAGTACCACTCTGATCAGTTTATTCTGAGCTATCTGGCGCTTACTTTTAAATATAGATTAGTTCAACTAGGCATTCTGAAAGTGCGGCCCACAGGCCAACGGCGGCCCTTGGAAGTGTTTCTGGCGAGAGGTTTAATTATGCCCGTGGTCAAATCTTCATGGTTGATTGAACTAATGTATTGGTAAAGCATTGCTCATCAAATACAAAGGGGGTGGGGGGGGGGGCAATAGAAATAAAGAATAGGGTGTGAGAGGAGAGGAAGGGGAGGATACAGGGGGGAGAAGGAGGTGTGAACAGAGGCCTCAGAGGAAACCACACCGCAATGAGTTGTTAAAGGTGACATGCATTATAAATGTATTTTTTCAGTGTCTAGCATTGTATTATAGTAATATGAGTTAGTATCAATGTGTTTGTGTCTCTAAATACCATATTGGCGGATTGCCATCATTCAGGTCATTCATTTCCTGCTCCATTTTAATCAGGTCGTTCTGATTTGACTCGCATGGTGACGTCACGTGGTGAGGATGGAGCAGATAGTGATCCGATTGGCTCTGTGGTTGTAGCGCACCAAACAGGGTTTGACAGAGAGAGAGCGAGAGAGAGAGGGAGAATCAGATAGACCCTCGCGACAGAGCACACATACACACACGCGCCTCGCGCTGTCGTCTCTCGGTCTGTCTCTCTCTCTCCCCCTCTCTTATCTCTCTCAATTCGGGAGCATGAAACTAACGCCCCGTCACGCGGCACAGTGGAAGACTTCATCAAACGGGAGAGGGAGATAGAGAAAGAGAAGGGGACCTGCGTATATCGCACGCAGCTGTGTTTACACAGTGCTCTCTCTCTATCTCTCTCTCTCTCTCTCTCTCTCTCTCTCTCTCTCTCTGCCACTCGCAGACTGTGTGGATGACTGTCACTGAAAGTGCTTATGGGCGGAGCCCAGCCAATAACAGGCTGAAATCTTGAGGCTGGAAAATGATGTTTTTGTAGAAATATAAAACAATGATTTTTTTTAAATAAACCTTACAGATGTCTTCCATAGACTCACAGGACTTGTGTAAAGTTGCCCAAATAGTGCTAGGAATAGCAATGCAGGTCCCCTTTAAGGTGTAAATGCATGCATTACATTTGGTGCGGTTCCAATATGGTATTAAACCAACCTACAGACATCACACAGTACTTTGCTTTTAAGAAGGGTAAAATTGCACCCCCTGGGCTTAGCTGTCAAAGTAGGAATGACAGCTTGTTGAAAGCTTGCCAGGCTACCAGTTGCCGGGCAACTAGGAAACTTTGCGAGTCCCTGTGCTGAACCTTGAAACCGGGAGGCGCATCATCCATAGTAAAGTACACTGAATGAGTGATGTGAGGGTAGGGAACAAAGAGAGTATAGAAATACCATGATACTTTTTCTTAAGGGTTTTAAACAGTAATATGGCCTCAAAGCCTCATGGGAGGGCCACACAGTTTATTCTTGCATAATGAAAGATATATGGTAAATCAACAACTTCTCACCCTCAGCTGATATATATATATATATATATATATATATATATATATATATAATTCTTAAAAGCTAATGATTAGATTATTTTAAATGTGGTTTCTATTGTCTTGTAACCTGGATGCATTAACCAATATAGTTTACCTGAAAAGCTTAGATGTGGCTACAGATATGGCTGCCACGATAGCTCCCTGCTTCAGTTGACTGGCTCAATGTTGAAAAGAACATTATAATTACTGATTGCATGTGTGTGCAAAACCCTTAAATAGTACTTGCAGGTGTATTAGATATATATAGTGAAGTAGGACATTTGCTTCAAAAAGAGTAAAACCAATTCCCTTCATTTTCTGGAATCCGTGGGGGGGGGGGGGGGGGGGGGGTAGGACTTTTGAAGCAGTCAAACCTGTGTCCCACCACCGTCTTTGTTGTGAGGCGACTGTGCTGCAATTAACAGTAGTTCTTATGACCTAGTGTGACATGAGGAAAAAGCATAGATAGATAGATAGACAGATAGAACGGTAATCGCATTTCCTATAATGTTGCCATTTTCCTTTTAACTTCAACCCCCCCCCCCCCCCATTTTACAAAGGCATTGCCCTTAGTTGGAAGTTTACAAAAGCCAGATTTACTAGTGATGCACCGATGTGAAAATTGTGGCCGATACCGATAACCGATATTAATATTGCTGTTCTGGCCGATACCGATATTTACCGATGTCAATATCTCTGTATAGAAAACACTTTTTTATGATAATCAAATAAAGAGCTATTTTCCAAAACGCATTTTTTTTTTTTTTTACTTTTATAACTTATTTTTTAGAAATTACTGATATTTTGAAACTATTTAAGGCCAAAACATGTAAAAAAAAAAAAAAAAAAAAGATTATCGGCCCTATCTTGATATCGGACCGATACCGATGTGTAAAGAAAACGGCCATATCGGCCGATATATCGTGCATCACTAAGATTTACCCTCCATATCCAAATGGTAGGATACTCTAAGATATTTGAACAGGCCACAAGCCAAACCACCGTCCCCCACTAACACAGATAAGGGTTATCTACAGGGTTGCTTTCCTTCAATATTCTACATCTTTACCACAGTGAGATGCTAAAGCGTGATGGTTCATTTTTGAAGTAAGCCTATATTAAAATTAGGGATGCACCGATTTGAAAATTGGCCACCGATACCGATACCGATTGTTCAACTAACACAATTGGCCGATACCGATACCGATATTTGTATATTTGTATATAAGTATTTGTAATTTTTTTTTATTTATTTATTTATCTTTTTTTTTTTATGAAACTACTGTATATTTGTATGTGTATGTTTGTATTTGTAGGCCTCTTTACTTACTTAAAAAAAAGGAAACATCAAGAAATATGTTTATGGTATTAATTCCACCATGCCATGTAGCACTATTTCTCTCCCAGTATCGTCTGGCGGCCTGCAGATGGATACTATTCTCTCAACCAGAGCTCTCAGCCAATGCAATAGAACCATTTTGATTGACAGTCGATTCTGCCAATTACACCACACCGCTAGCACCCACCTCCTGCTGTTCTTACCACCAATCGGCAAGCGTTTATTCATTTTCTACTTTCGGGCATGCCGCCATTGATCTGCTTGCGACACGAGAGCACAACAAACTTAACGTAGCTAATACCTTAGCTGCCCGGCCCGCCGACCAGCGCTCCACAGCATGACCAAATGAGACATAATGATTTTACTGCAACAAATGTTATAATAAAACAAAGCCTTTCTATACATTTGTCTGGTTGAAAACTTTATTAACAGATTGCAGAATGGGTAGTTGGGTACGGAATGAGCAACGGAATGGAACTGAGCTATGAACGGAATAATGCATTGCTTACTTGATGTGTTCGGGTAAATAATATGCTGATGTTATATTGAACGTGTAACACTAACTATATAACGTTATTAACTAACTAGCTACCGTACCGGGAGCTCACGTTGATGCCTGGATGGTGCTAACTAACTAGCTACCGTACCGGGAGCTCACGTTGATGCCTGGATGGTGCTAACTAACTAGCTACCGTACCGGGAGCTCACGTTGATGCCTGGATGGTGCTAACTAACTAGCTACCGTACCGGGAGCTCACGTTGATGCCTGGATGGTGCTAACTAACTAGCTACCGTACCGGGAGCTCACGTTGATGCCTGGATGGTGCTAGCTAACTAGCTACCGTTCCGGGAGCTCACGTTGATGCCTGGATGGTGCTAGCTAACTAGCTACCATCCCGGGAGCTCACGTTGATACCTACTAACTGGCTACCGTTCTGTGATTTGTTTACTTCGAGGTTGAAGAAAGTGCACTTTTAGGTTGAAAGAACGGGGGCCGGGGGTGGCGTTGTGCAGGTCGCGACGCGTTTTGCCTTTTGACGCGACACAAATTGATGGATATTTATCGGCTACTGCCATCGGCACATTCGAGCTTATCGGCCGATAGGCCGATTGCAGTCAACAAGGCACTTATCGGCCGATACCCGACCGATACATCGGTGCACCCCTAATTAAAATGTTCTGTCCAAGGACACTGGACACTGATATTACAGGGGAGTGGTTAAAAGCACTTATGTGAGGCACTTACATCACTGTTAACAGTGAAAAAGGGGCATCAAATGAGATATTGTAAAGTGCACTTTTGTGCCCCGACAAGGCTAAGTTCATATAGATTGTACTTTGCTGATCATTGATGATATTTGTAGTGTTTTCCCTTTCACCCAACTGTCAGCTGATGTGTGCCTACTGTGTTTACCGCTGATGGTTGAGATGTGTGTTGCATTTGATGCCTGACGATGCGGTCTCCCAAGTACTGCACACATGGCCGTCTGTCTGTCTGTCTGTCTGTCTGTCTGTCTGTCTGTCTGTTTCTTTCTTTCTTTCTTTCTTTCTTTCTTTCTTTCTTTCTTTCTTTCTTTCTTTCTTTCTTTCTTTCTTTCTTTCTTTCTTTCTTTCTTTCTTTCTTTCTTGTGGGCTTTTCTTCAGGCCCCTGACACAATCCCCCTGTATTTACGCCCCTTCAGCCTTGCTTATTGTCCCAACACTGGGGTTTAAAAGAGTGTGTTGGACGACAGCCCTGTCCTGGGCAAACTACTGCATGTGACTGCAAAATAATTACTGCAGTCTCCCATAATGTTGGCGTGTTCCTTCAATGTGTTTCCTCGTAGAGTTTGTCATGGTAAATAATTACTAAATTAAGACACAGCACATAGGCCACGTAGCAATTCTCCATAACACTGTAGGAGACACATAGATACATTCCACTACACAGCACATCCCTCCTCCTTCACTCTCTCACTCACTCCACACACACACACACATTGACTTCACGCTGGACACTGCTGCATCTGGCAAACCTCCAGACCAGATCAGAATCAGTATATCCACTTAAGTCCATTAGAACCTTTGGTGAAGGATCTCACCAGATTAGCCCAGATCAAATAATTCAACTCATTGTCACAAAATGCCACAAGTCACTAATATACGACCGCCCAAAGGATTATAAAAATCCTGGTCAGGTACTGGTCAAATACCACACTCTCCATCAATCACAGATCATTATCAATAAAGACAGACACACACACGCACATATGTACACGCAAATGTGCGTACCACGCACTCATGCACAGCAGACATACAGGCTGACCAATACACAAGACACACGACATGCACGCAGGACAGAGACCACATACACACTGGACTATTGGGGCAGCTAATAAAAAAACACCCTGACAGGGAAGGAGGGACTTCTCTGCCTTCTTCTCTGTTTTGGTTTCGACTGGACACTGCTTCACTGACTGGACGAGACTGCTGGACAGACTGGACTTCACTGACTAGACTACAATGACTTGACTGTTTTTTCTTTTCTAGACGACCGGCCGGTTGTACCAACTAGATTTCAATTGTACCTTGCTTATTCACTTTTTATAATACCTTGCTTATTCACTTTTTATAATACCTTGCTTTTCACTTTTTATAATACCTTGCTTATTCACTTTTTATAATAAATACCGTCAAAAGTAGGGTTGGGCATTGTTTGGATTTGAACGATTCCGGTTCCGATTCTCCATTTCGATTCCTGTTCTAAACTATTCTCGATTCCGATTCTTTGAGGTGCATGTCAAAACAGGTCACAGCTTATTTCGCAGGAGATGTTCTATTTTTATTTTATTTTTTTTTATCGTAAAAAAATGTCATACTATGCACATTGTCAGTTGACTTGACACAGTTTAATTTGGTTGCTGTACTGTAACTAGGGTATTAATTAACAAAGTAAAAACAAATATATATATATATATTTTTATATTTTTTTAAGAATCGATATGCAAATATGTTACTTCCGGTTCCAGAACCGGAAGTTAGGAACCGGAACAACTTTCACATATCCGAGTCTAAAGCGTGACATCAGTTCATTTGAATCTACTTCATTTCATTGTGCTTTGTATTGGTTTACAAACCACTTGCCTGTGGCTACATTCCCACAGTTCCAACTCATATAAGGCTTGACTATATTTATGGACTATGCAATTCACTTCACATGAATCATAAATTTATGGATTGAAATGTATGGATATTCTCTCCAGTGTGACTTACCGCATACTAACATTTTCTGCAGCAACCTTTCACATGTCACATTGACCATACTCTCAGTATTCCCTCCACTCTCCATGCACTTGTCTACCAGTTAAGAAATAAACGGGCAGCACTGTGTGGTTACAGGCCTAGAGGTTTGCAGACTCTAAAAACAATGGGTATGCTAACAGGTCGCCAACTGGTAATCCCTGACGCAGGCGTGCGGATTGTTAGAGATAGAACATTATTGGAAGCCTACATCGATTATTGGATTATGAAAATGGAGGGGGGGGGCTGTGAACGTGGACATGGCACCGCTTGCAGTACCACACATTAGTGCAGAAATACTGTAACACAACGCAAATATGAAGAATGTAATATCTTATCTACCCTGACTGTAGCCTCAGTCTGTCAAATGATGACATGCCTAATGTCAGGCTGCTTCAATTTTCACCACGCAGGTTTCAATGCACCGGGTAGATAAAAAACACTGAAATGTCTGAAAAGAACACGTTTTCAAAATGAATGTTGGATTATTATTTATACGGGCTGTTTTGTAAGCCGAAGTAGGAGTAGAGTGGTAAAAAATTTACGTTGGCATTGATTACCATGACAGCAATGGAAGCTTTTAAGAATTTGGTTTAGAAAATATTACAATGATTATACTTGATGATGTCTCTCTGCACTTCCCACAGAGACGCCGCTGAAGGGAGAGGATGGTCAAGGGGACAGTTCGTTTTCCGACTCGTCACTGTTTGCTCACTGGGGTCAGGATCTGGGTCCAGACAGTCGCAGGGTGGCGCTGAAGATGTTTCAGTACTACGGCTACAACGGTTACCTCAGCGACCGCCTCCCGTTCGACAGGCCTATTCCAGACCTCAGGCCTGATGGGTAAGATCACAGGTAGCACAACCATATCAGTGCTAAAACATTGTGCTCAAGCTCACATTACGAGGCGTTTGTTATTATTTCAGGGTGTCCTCAGTGGTTTTGGCCCAATCAGCGTTCTTGTGAGGAACTACTGTCAGCGGCGGGCAAATATACTCTGCCAAGTCTTTTTTGATTTTTTTAAGTGCCTGCCCTATTCCAAACAGTTTCAAAAGACGACTTCCCAGATGGTTCAGTCTAACGGACCATCTGGCAGGTTAAGTTACTGTTGAGCAAGCAATATCGGCAACTCTTTGTTGTTGTTATCTACTCAGTTAAATAATGCATGTGAAAGTAATGGCAAAGTGCTAAATGGAGAGATCGTTACAGGTCTCGTTACATAAGAGAATAATGCAGAGAATAAGAAAAAGGATAAAAGCAATGCAAGTAATAATACAAATATTAACTTCCCTGTTTTATGGTCATACAAAACACTTTAGTTTGAAGTTACTTGATTTCTTTTGTCCGTTTGGATTGATTATCTTGTCATAAATTTTGTTCCATTGTATATTACCCTGTTTTTTTTTTTTTTTTACTATTAGGGTAGGATAACACTGATCCTTCCGATAGGGTACGCCAACCCATTTCTATTTTCCAGCTTTTGGAAGCAGGGTATTATTCCTTAACTCAATCAGCGCCGGACCCGATGATAGTCGGGTTAACTCGCCAACCGTTCAGCACCAGACCCGAGTATATTCAGGTTTTCATCTGTATTTATTTGTTCGATATTTCCATTCATTACAGGCACACTGACATCTGGGTTAACATGGGAATCATCCTGAGAATGCCAAAGTGCAATACCGGCCGCAGTATTGAGCACCCTTTGAAACATTATATCTTGGCCTGTGCGTCGGATTTGTATTCGTCGGGCAAGGGGGGCGGTTGTCCCAGTCGGATTGAGAAGCGTGAAATGCTCCCGGTGCATGATGTGTGGCGGATTATGTTGGCGACACGATTGACACCAATACTGGGACTTGCGATCAGATAATTGGAATATTCTTTTTTGGGGTACATCCTAGTGAAGGTAAGGCCTATATGGTATCAATCCTGCTGTGATCCAACCATGACTTCCCTTCGATCACAATATAGTGTGTAACATTACTCCACAACGTGTGCCATTGGTGATGATCAAAGCATCAAAAAACAACCCCCCCCCCCACCCTTTCATGCATTCATGATGAAACATAATACCGATAATATAGATCTGATTTTGAAATAGTAGCGTGTACAGGAGAGAAACGGCAAAGTTTTTAGTGAATTGCACGTATTGCTGCAGTCGTTTTCTGGGATTAGACAGGATTACTCAAACTATACTCATATTCACCATGGTATAAAACGGGAATGTATGGATGAAAAAATTATTTCTTTAACACATATTGAACGATAGATCGTCGATGTCAAATGGGCCATAGTATTGTATCCATGGCTATAATATAGAATATAGCTATAGCCCTGCAAACACCGCCACGTATTCCTATATTTTAGAGCATCGGCCTGTTAACAACACATCACGCATATCGCTGTGGCGTCCATTGAGTTAAGGTCCCCTAAGTTAAGGGGTCAGCAACCTTTACTATCAAAATAGCCCCCCCCCCCCCCCCCCCTCCCACAAAATAAAATGCATCTGGAGCCGCAAAACCAATTTCCCCTTAAAATGAAGATAACACAGTGTATAACGTTTATATAGTTATCCCCAAGCATACCCCACATTTAGCATAAAACGCCTGACGATTGCATACCCAAAGTAATTAGCGATTTATTATACTTTATACTTATAGCACACAGTTTGTTGTATTAATGGAATTATAAAACAACAAAAAGAAAATTGTTGACATTTTATTGCTGTTTTTACCTGTTATAACAAAGGAAAACCTCAAACTCTCATGAAGAGGAGAAAAAAGACTGGCATGTGTAGACCTACTTTTAAATAAAACACAGAAGAGGAGACAAAACACTGGCATCTGTAGACCTACAGTACTTTAAAATAAAACCCAGAACTATGCATATATTTGAGTCCTTCCCTTATTTGTGGAAAATGTATCAATAAAAAAGTAGTCCACTTTGAGAAAATACTGGCATCGTAGACCTACTTTGAAATAAAACACAGAACTATGCAGCTCTATTTGAGTCCTTCCCTTATTTGTGGAAAATGTATCAAATAAAATAAAATTTGTTCGCAAATTTCTCACCATCTAGTCGTGAAAGCAAATTAATCTGTCTACCCTGACCTCTATTTTCCTCTGACTTTCCTTTTTTTAATTTATTCATGGTTAGCTTACTGGGGGGTCAGAAACTCAAGATTAGCCACTTGCAGACAGCAGGGAGAGGCATGGGGTGTGACGTACAGTATATTTTAGTTGATGAAATATTTTAGCCAATGAAATATTTTTTCATTTCAGTGTCACAGTATGACCTCGATCTTCAAAATAAGAGATACAAAAAAAAAAGAATAATTAAATTTTTTTTAAATTATTATATATTTTCTTAAGTAACAGGGAGCCACAGCAGAGTGGTTAAAGGGCTGCATGCGGCTCCGGAGCCGCAGGTTGCCGACCCCTGCCCTAGCTCATGGAATGAACTCCGACAGCTTAAGATTCTCCCCTCTGTTGCGGAGTTTAAAACCTTAATCTCCAACCTTTGTCAATCAAGTTGCATGTGTTTTAATGTATTTGTTATCCTTACTTTTACCTCGCCTTGTTGTGTTATTGTTATGATTTTATAACAATCTTTTTTTTGCTTATGTCTGCATGTATTGTACACTTAACACATTCGCGGCCATTCGATTTCCCCATCTAGCTATAGCTGGGCCAGCTTTCCATTACATAGTTTCACTGTGCGTCACCTTGTTTGTAGAGATAAATCTATATTTTATATTATAGCTATGGATACAATACCATGGTCATTTGACAGTAACTATCTTCCGTTCAAGATGCAAAAAAGATAAATTCACGCGTTATCCCGTGGTGAATATAAGTATATTGCTACAGGGTGCAACGTGAATTCTACTAAAACCATTGGCATTTCGTCCCTGGACACGGTACTATTTTCCCGCTATATAACTGCTGGTGCCCAATAACGTATATATACGTGGTTGGCCGCGAAAGTGTTAACATGTAAATGAGGGAAACCTCAGTTGCCTTTCGAGTTTAAATAACGGTTTGTAAAATTATACAACAGAAATATCTCATTCAAATTTGCACAAAATGTACAATATTGGTGCTCTGTACTTACTTATGTCCTTTTATGATCCACACATGTCAAAATGTTGTTTACAAACATATTCTAGACTTATGTTTAGTTCACACAGTGCAAAATGTAATGTAAATGTTAAACCTATTTTGTTTTTATTTATGATGGTATACTATAGAATAACAATATCAGGATTACATGTATATGGTCAATGTTTTGTGAACCATAACCTGTCTCTTTACAGTTGTAGAAACCTTACATACCCTTCCAACCTCCCGCAAGTGAGCATCGTGTTCATCTTCGTGAACGAGGCCTTGTCTGTCATCCTGAGGTCCATTCACTCAGCCATTAACAAGACCCCGTCCCATCTCCTCAAAGAGATCATCCTGGTAGATGACAACAGCAATAATGGTAAGAGGCGTCATTATACTACAGGAGAACTACCAATGACTCATAACTACTGTGTATTGCGGGGATTTATTTTCTGATGCAGTGCGGTACTTGTGCATACAGTGCATACATATCATTGTATGGCGGCGTGGCTCAGGGGTAGAGCGGGTCGTCCAATGATCGAAGGGTTGGTGGTTCGAATCCCGCTCAAGCCCATGTCCATCCCACTGCCGTTGTGTCCTTGGGCAAGACACTTAACCTACTTGCCTTGTATGAATGTGTATGCATGTGAATGAATGTTGGTGGTGGTCGGAGGGGCCGTAGGCGATGATTATTCGCCACGCTTCCGTGAGTCTGCCTCAGGGCAGCTCTGGCTGCAATTGTAGCTTACCACCACCGGTATGACTGTGTATGAACGAATAATGGACTCTGTGAAGCGCTCTGGGTCAGTGAAGAGCGCTATATAAATCCAAGTCATTATTATTATTATTATTATTATTATTATTATTATTGTCTGACGGCTGACGCATTGGTAAAATGTGTATCAGTGGTATTTGTTGCTCTGGAACCCGCTCTGTTGGGCCTCCAGCGTATCAGTGGGCATCTCAGTGTTAGTAATTACTCCTCTGTTCCTTGTCAACTTCCTTTCTATAATCTAGCTCCAAGTGTTCTTAATCAGGCTCTGTCTCGTTGGATTTAACTAATAGCTGAAAGAATGCTAATTAGGTGACATGCCAGGAAATCTAGCCAGAGGTAGATAAACCATCCAGTAAGGTAATTAGGCGATAGCCTATCTTATCCTTTACTTAAGACTTCCCCTTTAAAACAGGTGGATGCAAATGCTGCCTGATACTGTATATTTTATCCAGCTAATGCTGTGGACATCTTAACTGCTGCGCTTTGCTAACATGGCACTCTGTTATTATAAGAGGCATGTTATAGGTGGATAATGGACACGGTAACTCAGGCAGCTACACACAGGGGGACGGCCGCCACAAGGGAAGTCATCTGTGAAGTCAGTGGGCAAACATCCCACAGTGAGATTTAAACTGTACCTGTAAGGCAGTGAGGCTGGCGATTAAAAAGCTAACGATATTGTACCCTTTTCGAAAGCGGTGTGCGTAGACGGGCTGTGTCGCTTATAAAGTATGGAAACGCATTTGGTGAAGTGAAACAACACAGGGATTAGGTGTGGTATAATTATATGCATTTAAAAAGTGATTACTAGTGATACACGTATTGACAATTATTGTGTGCCATGGCCTTTAACACTTTGAATGCCCAGCAGGGGGCGCACATTTAGTGCTTGAATGCCCACATCCACTTCAATGTTAGCATTAATATCGCCTAATCTATGTTTTAAATTATGTGTCTAATCTGCCCGTCGCATTATCAATGACCTATTTCCAGTCAACATTGTCGAAGCAGATTGTTTTTTTATCGGTTCATTTCCGTTTCATAGCATTTAGAAAACCCCTCGTTTTCACCAAAAAAAAGAGGATTCCATGATAATCGCCCCGTACTGTAATATTCTAGAACATTGTCATTTGTCGGCCTATTTATGAATCGTTTTCAAATAAACGCTAGATTATCGATAGTATATGAGTACGTGTGCACGCTAGTGCCGCGCGCTGACAATCGATTATCTCAGTTCCTGATCGCTCTTAGAGTCAAACAGCCATATCACAAAAAAAAGAAAAAGCTTATATCTCCGTGAAAACGGGTCTGATTATCCTAATACTGGTAAAATAGATTCCTTACCTGAGATCAGATGGTATCCAAATGGATTATTCCAATTCCTGATCGCCATTCCGAAAATCGATCCTTTTATTGATCCACCACGTATACTGTACAACACATAATCCCCGCTGCTCTGAGGGTCCAGAATGAAGCTGATCGACTCCGGTCACATGCGTGAGAAGTAAAATGTGGAATCCGGGTTTTTTTTTCTCATGCCTTTTCATTGAGTCCAATCCAAAAGGGTGAATTACCATCTGGGAGATGATAGGGGGCGCTTTTTTCACATCTGAGCGCCTGAAGTGGCTAATTTACCAACGGTAGACTCGGTTGATGAAATATGAATTCAGATCGCTAATATAAAAAAAAACTCAGGTTGGGCATCCAAAGTGTTAAGAGGTTCATCGCCAGAGGTCGCTATGGGCGTATGGCCGTTGTGTGCCAGCGCTTTGTTCAATGGGGATAAATGCCGGTGTTTGCAGTGCTAAAACTATATTAAATATTATAGCTATGGATCTAATAACAGTCGATTGTCAGTGAGTTTCTTCCGGTCAACATGCAAGAAACGGATAATTTTTTCATCCATACATTTCCATTTTATACCGTGGTGAATATGAGTATACACAGTAAAATTCGCAGTGTCAAATTAACACTTAAAGAGTCGAATTTAACACTATTCCAGAGTGTATATGACTCCAACTATGAATAGTGTTAAATCGACTCTTGCTCCTGTGTTAACATTTTTGAGTTAAATTAACTCTAAATAGAGTACAAATTTAACACTTGCTTACACTGTATGGTGTTATTTAAACTTAACACTATAGGTTTAAAACTTTAATCGCCGATGACGTGTTTAGACGTCATTCCTAGCCATGCTCATTCTGCCGAAGACGCCGTAACTCGTCTTTGATATCAATAATTCAAAAATCTGTGATCGAAATCATATTTCTCCTCCGGAGCCATGAGATATACTGGTGAGCTCCACTCAACTGTCTAACGGTTCAAGAGCGCCATCCGGTGGCCGATCGGCAGATCGGCCAAGAGGGAGGGGCGCGCCAAACAGGAAGTGCTCATCCATAATCCGTCCGGACACTCGCGATCGGTAGCCGGACCCCATCTCAACACACTGGATAATCAATCGCTCGCCCTAACTCAATAAACAACGTTATTTGGACGTATATAGTATTATACAACCTGGAAATGGTTCATCAGGATCAACATCCCATAATCGAAAACTGTCTACTCCATGCTCATCCCCCAACGGCGCGAGGAACATACGGTAAGATCCAGCGTTATTTTCTAACGTATTCCATATAAACTGCTCTGATGACCATATGACCCACACTAGACGAATGGTATAACGTTGCCCACGGAATTATAAACGCCCCCTCGCCCATCCGGTCAATATCAGATGATACGTAGTAACTTCTAGAACCACGTCCAGTTGAAATTTTTCATCTGGCAACGATCGCTACCAAACTGTATTTGATCATCAATATAATGCATTTGGAGCTATAAATCAAGTTCTGGAGAAAGCTGCAGAAAACGATAAAAACATACTTGTACTTTAGACCATATTTTAGTATGAATATGTGAATGAAAAAGTATATTGTTGCTACACCCTGAACAATGGATATAGGACATTGAATGGGCCATAATAATGGCAATTTAGCAATAGAATTTAAAAAGTTATAGCCCTGCAAAGAAGGGGAACTTCTCCATAGACAAATAGAGCTGGCTAGGGATGGTAAATTATGAATTTGAACCTTGGCGATCAAAGTGTACTTGAGAGTGTAATTATTATTCTCAGAAGTGTTGATAATTTACTCTTATGTGATAACAAATTAACTCTGAGTTGAATTCCAATGCTCATTAACACTGCATTGCGTTATTAAAAGTTAACACTGAGGTCAAATAACTGCTGAAGTGTTGACATTACACAGTACTGTGTTGATAATTTACTCACTTGCAGTGAAAAAACAGCTCTGAAAATAACACCCATTAACACTGCACAGTGTCAATGAAACCGGACACTATATTGGTGAAAATAAACCTCACTGGTGTTAATTTTACACTTAATTTACTCTTGTATAGTGTGAAATTGCATTTACATACAATATACATTAAAAATCACAAGTTACCACAAAATAATGAATTCAACAATTTTATTGTTGGTCAGGCAGGGTCAGGCAGGCTTATAAAAAAATAAAACATAAACAACAATTACATTGACCTCAGCAGGTCTGCATAAAGTGCAATATGGAACAATACTTTGAGCAATCTGTGGTTTGAAGTAACATAGCTGATTTATACAACACCTTTACAACTAGGGTTGGGCATCGTTTGGATTTGAACGATTCCGGTTCCGATTTTTTTTGAAAATTTTAAAAAAAAATGTCATACTATTCACATTTTCAGTTGACTTGATACAGTGTAATTTGGTTGCTGTACTGTAACTATGGTATTAATTAACAAAGTAAAAAAAAATTAAGAATCGAAATGCAAATATGTTACTTCCGGTTCCAGAACCGGAAGTTAGGAACCGGTTGCTATTAGAACCGGTTTTCGGTACCCAACCCTATTTACAACTCTGTCTGGATGCAGTAATAAAACAATCACATTAGCAGGTCTGCATAAAGTGGCAATATGGAACAATATACTTTGAGCAATCTGTCGTTCGATAATTAATTTGAATATCAAATGGTTTGAAGTAACACAGCTGATTTATATCCAAGACCTTTACAACTCCGTCTGGATGCAGTAATAAAACAATCACATTGACCTCAGCAGGTCTGCATAAAGTGGCAATATGGAACAATATACTTTGAGCAATCTGTCGTTCGATAATTCATTTGAATATCAAATGGTTTGAAGTAACACAGCTGATTTATATCCAAGACCTTTACAACTCTGTCTGGATGCAGTCTGACCTTAAAGGCATGGTAATGGTCATCAAAACACATGGTTTCCATCAGTTTTCCACAGAGCAATACACTGTCATCTTTCACAGCAATAGTCTTACAAAACACAGGCATCTCAAATGCTACCTCAGTACAGATAATCAAGTCACAGCGGTACTCTGTACCATGATGTTTTATCCACTTGGCAGAAAAAACACTGGTTACATCTCCAAATAAGGAAGCAATCTCTGGACCTTCTTTGAGCTCAACAAGTGCCACCATCTTTCCTGGACCTATGGTTAATCTTTCTTTGGTAAAGGACTCCCGATACATTGCCATACAACTTTGGTGCTTTTTGGCTAATGTCTTTGTAATGTTTTTAAAGCTTTTTAATTGTCTCTTAAAGAAGTTATGTTTAGCTTCATAACGCATGCACCACATGTGCAGAATTGGGCCAATGTTCCTTATATTACGAGGGTAATGTATCATGAAGTGATGCTTTGGCAATAGGTTGCTGCTAGGAAATAACTGCTTGAAGAGCCGATGATGATCAGTGATTACATGTTTGAGATAAATGGTCATGCCATATGACAGGACTGGTGAAAATACAATGTTAATCTGTAGAAGCAAAAGCAGAAGATGCCAGTACTTATCATCAGTCTGTATTAAATCACCAAATAGCAGAGGCATATTGCGCAACAAGCACCAAGACTGTGTGGCATTCAACCCCAAATCCTTACTTTCATCCAACAACTTGACTCTTGGCGGACGGTTTCGCTGCTGATTGTAACCATAGTCAAAAGCATGTATTCTGCCAGCCAGTTGTTCAGCATTTAGAAGTTTCTCCTGAAGAATGTACTTGAGAATAAGTTTCCCCTCAAACTGAGCAACCCCCTCTAAAATATCATGCATGATATCTACAGAGAAGTTGGTGGCTGTGTTGAAATACTCAAGTGAATTCAACAGACAACTGCGTTTCACGCCATATATATGAGGTAGCGTAGGATCTGTCTGTATAGTTTGACAGTGTTGTGCGTGCATCTCAACAGTTCTTAGTACAACAGCCGGATCATCTTCACAGAATACAGTTTGAAAACAAGCTTTCTCAAGGAGACAGAAACGACAGCAATACCGTGCCCCAAATGACTCCACAAACCCAAACAGACCATGCAAGCCAAGGTTATCCCCAGTGACCTGAACTATGGTACCACAAATCACGTGTCTAAACATGGGAATTTTAAGTCCCTCTGTCTCCAGTACTTTCAGATCATTGACAAGTGGCTCAAGTATCAAATTGAAATCATAACGCTTAATGTCCTGTGCATGGAAAAGAGCACACAAATGAATATTAATCAAAGAGGAATTATAGATTGGGGGGAAATTTCTTAATGTAAAGTATACACCACCTAATTTATGTATACCCTTTTTAGAGCCCAATGGATTTGCAGTTTCAAAGTCATCATAAAAAAGTTGAATTTGAAAGGAATCTTTGTCTACTGAAAACAGGGGACTTTCTTTCAAATAGGTGGCATCTCTCAAGTCTGCATACACACCTTCCTTAGTCATGTGCCTGGGCTTTAACATGTCTGAAAGTTCTGGGTTTTGAAAAATGCTCTTCAGCGTTTCCAAAATGGGAACATATGCAAACTTATCAGTTACAATCAGTGATGCCGGTAACGCGTTACTAAGTAACGCGTTATTGTAATCTGATTACTTTCCCCCGAAAATAGTAATCTAACGCGTTAATCTTTAAAAGCCAGTAATCTGATTGCAGTTACTTGTCCAAGTGGCTGTGCATTACTATTTCGTTACTATCTCATCATAAATTCATAATGCAGGCGGAATGCAGTATTTTATTTAGTTTTCGACAGTCAAAAATACATTTTTGAGCTGTTTTTCTTATTTGGGAGTGACGTGGTGTGGCAGTGAAAGGGTTACACAAGAATGTGTCCTCGCGGCGTGACTGGACTCTCTGTCTGTGAGTGACTCTGCTTTGGCCCAATCACATTCCCCATCCACAGTCTGCGAATCAGAGGCAGAGTAGGGCGGGTCTTCACAGCACGTCATGTGACATATGCGCCAATCGTGTGACAGCAGTGCTCCGTTGCATTCGTCTGAGAATTCCACCCCAAAACGCTTGTCTAAACGAAGTGAAACCGCAAGAAGACTAGAGAGACATTTATAAAAACAATTTAATAGTTACAGTTGATATAATTGAATAGTTCAGCCTGCATTTGTTAGATGTGAATGGATACACTGGTTTTGTAAAACCACTGGCTGGCTGCTCTAATGCTCTCCCACAGTTCTCCAGGTGGGAGAACACGAGTGACAGAGAGAGGGGAGAGAGACACACACACACACACACACACACACACACACACACAAGCACAAGCACACGCACACACGCGCGCGCACACACACACACACACACACACACATACACACAGAGAGGGATTATATTATAATAATAATAATAATAATTATTATTATTATTATTATTATTATTATTATTATTATTATTATTATATTAGAGATGTAGGCTGTCTGGGTGGGGTTGGAGAGAAAGAGGCATGGGGTGAGAGAGAGAGAGAGAGGGGTGAGAGAGAGAGAGAGAGAGAGAGAGAGAGAGAGAGAGAGAGGGGTGAGAGAGAGAGAGAGAGAGAAAAGCTCTTATTTGCCAGATTTACAGTTAATTTACATGTTAAAGAGAGACTGATTGTATGTTTATAGAGAGACATTTATAAAAACAATTTAATAGTTACAGTTGATATAATTGAATAGTTCAGCCTGCATTTGTTAGATGTGAATGGATACACTGGTTTTGTAAAACCACTGGCTGGCTGCTCTAATGCTGTGAGCATCATAGACTGTTGCTTTACCATACTTGATGGTACAGAAGCTGAAGCACTAGTTTAACAATTTACGTTATGTGCAGAGAAACAAGTTAAAAACAATTTATGCACTTTCAATAAAGCGTTTAAAAAAAACTGTTGGGGGAACGACGACGACTTCGTAACCTAGTTACTTTCAAAGTAACTAAGTTACTCTGATAATCAAGTAATCAGTAAAGTAACTTGGATTACTTTTTAAAGGAGTAATCAGTAATCAGTAATCGGATTACTTTTACAAGTAATCTGTGGCATCACTGGTTACAATGACCTGGTCATATGTCCCAGTAGTTTTGTTTCTTCTGCTGTCAAATCTTGTGCCAAGCACCTTTTCAACGGGTTCAACTTTTCCCCATTTCTCTTTGAAGTGTTTGTTTATTTTTGCCTCAGAATTTAAGTGTGTGAATGGGTTTTCCAACTTTTGGAATGACTGTTCAATGCTGTTCTTATTTTCTGTGTTCTGTGGAGATAAGCACTGTAGAGCTGCATCTTTAGCGTGACTATGAATCTCAGAAATCACTTCTTCCATGGTTGAGACAAAACTTTTTACAGTAGACTGTAAGCAGCCTTGAGTTGTGCAACAGTTGCACACATATCGAGAGTGCTCCTATTAGAGTTTCTGAGCAGTCCACATGTGGCCGTCGCATCGACATCAGATGTTGTGGCGGTCTCATCTACATTAGCGATCACCGCCTCTCCTACACTGTTTACATTAACATCAGTGTCAACCTCTTGGTCAATATACTCAGTGTGTTTGTTGTCTAAATGTTTCCTAAAACCTGAAAACGTACCAAACCTATAGCCACATCCAGTCTGAGCACATTTAAGGCGAAGCTTTTTTCCTTGAACGTAACCGTGAACTATTCGCAAATGCCTAACAAGCCTATTTGTACAACCTAACTCCTTCCGACAATCAAAACACTTCATGGCGGAGGAGAAGCATCATGCACTAATGAAGCAACCTCGCCCTAACTTCAGCAACACGAGGACTCTCCTTGACTTTCCCAACATCAATACTGTACACAGTGGTCTGGAGGAACGTGTACATGTTGCGCAGCATGGTGTTGTATGCTGTGCCAAACACATAATGTGCCTTAAAGAGTTCATCTAAAGCACCAAGAGAAGAGATTGACTTGCAAGGTATGGCCTTCTTGTCAAGAATGATGTAGAACCGGTGGATCGCATTCTTCTTCACTCCAACAGCCAGGAGATAGGGTTGATTGCTGGTAGTGATGGCATCAAGATGCTCTTGGATGCTTGTTCCAGTCTGAGAAGACAAACACGCATGGAGAAACAATTAGAATTACATGATTGTGGCGGCTGGGTGGCGCAGCGGGCAAGGCGCTCGTCACCAACGCAGGATATACTGGTATCGAGCCCAGCTCTCGGCGTTGCTTCCGACTTGGCCGGCCGTCATACTAACACAATTGGCAGTGCATTATTTCCGGCGTTGGGTGCATGATGCGCATGCGCTGTGATCACAGCACAGGCGCACCAGGCAGCCAAATACGGAAATACAGCCGTTTTGAGCAGTGTTGACCAGTTTATAAAAAATATTTAAAATGTTTATTAGCAACGCCGAGCTTTCAAACCCTGCCTGCGTGTGTGTGAAACCCTAATGGAACGCTGGGTACCTTTGAAATGTCTACGTGATATATTTGACCCACCGCTCGCTTTTAAGCAGTGCTTGATGTGCACATTAACATGGCTAGTAACGTGGGAGCCAGTGACTGCGTATTCGAGCCCCTGGCTTGCATCGCAGTCACGAAAGGGGCTAAGAATTGGCATAACGACTAACATTGGGATGGGAGAAAAACAGAAAAAGGAGGGGGGGAATATAAAAAAAATTTATTATAATAATTACATGATTGTAGCATTATAATCATAAAGTCGTACATACATTAGGAGAAAATAACAACCTTCTTGAAGATCACAAGATGCTGCTCCGCGTTGGACGCCGACACCTTCCCTGGTCTCTTCCGCCCCTGAGCAGAGGGTGGGATCAAGTGCAACAGCAGTAGAATCGATGAGAGGGCACTGTCCCAACCTGTAACGATACAAGTTGGATGTTAAGACACTTGAATTATGTAGACCATAAACAAAATTCAGTCCATCTGCAATGTTAGCAGTATTTTTACAAAATAAGATAAAAGACAGCAGTTCATCACAAGAAGCTCTGCCACTCAAAATATGAATATACAGTACCAGTAAAAAGCTTGGATGCACTCATTCAAGTGAATGGGAAGACACTTTTGACTGGTTGATAATACAAAATGCCTCGTATATTTTTCACAGAAGTTCAGTGAAAAACAACAAGAATGGTATGCTCAAAAGCAGCTTACCAACGTCAGCATCCACTTCAGTGTCATCCTCAGGAGGATCAGCTATCAGCAGGAGCTCTTGAAGCTCACTGGTGGATGGAAGCCGTCTGCATTGTTGGATGATCTTTTTCTTGTATGTGGTCGGCCACTTTTCCAGAAGCTTGCCTGATACACCTTCTCCAAACATCAGAACGAAATCCTGTTCAACCTGGAGAGGGGGGATTGGGGGACAATTTCAGGATTTCACAGCCAACCAAAGTTAGTGGGTGCTAGTTGAGGTACAATACATCTACCGTCTATCATTCAAGTGTCACAAAATGGTCAAAATAATGGCAGATAATTACCACAGGCCGAAACGTTGTGTTCAAGTATATTAAAACTTGGGAACAGACTTTTTTTCCACAACATTACAGATCTATTTTGAGTCTAGCACCCGTGACTATACACTTGGGATGTGCGTGAGGCTTTTCTACTAACAATAGATAATTACCAAGCCCTTGACGTCTTGGAAACGTGGAAAGTCAGACAGTATGCTGCTTGACTGCTGGGGGTCGAGGACCTTGTTGTACCTATAGTCAAATGTCAGTTTCATTTTGTTCTTCACTGTGTCCTCATCAGCTGAATGTTTCATTAGTGAGATCGCTTCCTTGCACTCCTCTTCGCTCAGGGCAGTCTCTGCAACAACATGGGAATCTCGTCTGGCAGTTGGTCCTCCTCCACGAGATGGTTCTCCACAGGATTCTACAGAATATGGGGAAAAACACACAAAAAAAGAATCTACCAAAGGCCTGATTGATGGAGTTCTGCAGGTACACAGTCATGGCCGTAGCCAGCTATGAGGCCACCGAGATCAAACTCCCCAAACAAACAAGCACACCATTGATTTAATTGACATATAAATCACACATAAAGATCTAACTATTACTCCTCTGAGCATGAATATAAAACAGGTGATCTATTAACTGTGTAAACCTTATGCAATATTCATCATTGATATTTGGATACTTGAAATCTGTATGAACTAAGTAGTTAGTATCAAATTAAATGAGATGGAACAGCTCCATGCATTAATTGCTCATATTTGCTCATTACCAGTATGGTATTGTTTAAATTGTACAGCTTTTTGTGTATCTGTCTTTGTCTGTCCTTATTTTGTGTACTTTCAGTGAGCCAAGAAGTGGAGAAATATGTTAATACTTCAGTAAAATTATTTTTTTTACCAACAACAGGTGACTTTATTGTAGATAATGCATTTTGAATGAATAGGTTGGGTTGTATAACTCATTTTGGTATGCATTTAGCCCATTCACCAAATTATAAATGCATAAGAGACCACAGGGCTTTGGTGCACTCTTTAGGCCACTCACCTGTAAGTGCCCCCACGTCCTGTAAATTACTTTGTGAGTTGATCTCTAGATAATAAAGTTTGTATAAAAAAAAAAAATGTACCTCCCTAATTTCTAAACCCTGGCTGGGTCGTGTCCGACCGATTATAGTGGGCCGGTCTGGGCCAAAAAAATAAATGGACCTCCCTAATTTCTAAACCCTGGCTGGGTGGTGTCCGACCGATTATAGTGGGCCGGTCTGGGCCAAAAAAATAAACGGACCTCCCTAATTTCTAAACCCTGGCTACGGCCCTGTATACAGTAATCAATAATGCCGCTTGTTTTGTTAATCAACTCGTTGTACTCAAGATATGCATTATTAGTGTTACCTCCAAATGATGATCGTTTGTCTTTAGCAGCGGTTCTCTGAATAGTTTTAATCCTCCAGGCCAAGTACCCACTGCCACTCTGGCCATCATAATAATGCTCCTTGGAGGGTGAAAGATAAAAACAGACACTTCACATTTAAAAGTGAAAAACAGCATGCTCTGGTAGGATTAAAAATGTATCAATATTGCCACAACCATTACTGTGTGCAACTCACATAGCCATTATTAGAGTGTGGGTCACTGAGGTAGGGGAATAAGGTCACGATTCCTCTGGCATACTTTTCTTTCAGATGTCTGGGTGGTGAAGTACTGGAAGATTAAAGAAGAATGTATTTCTCAGTCATATTCCCTGGATTTCATTTAGATTTCAAATTAATCGGAAAGCTAGATTGAGAACAAACTAAAAACAAGGAGCTAATTACCCATTATTCTCTGTCAAGTCAGCTGCCAATAGGTTCACCATTTTCCTTCTGTTGTCATCGTGCAAGGACTTGGTTCGATTGTATTCATTTATTATGCGTTCTCCACCAGATTTCTCACGAAGAATGGATTCCACCAACTTGAAGCACAAAAGCACAAGCACAAAAAACAATTCAGTGTTAGGAATATACTGTAGACTGCAATTCAAAGTTAAGGTAAAGGATAAGTATCCTTAATATCAGTTTTAACCCTATCTGAGGTCTGTCTAGCATGCTTCTGACTCGTGGAGATGATAATTTGAGAGATCCATCCAATCTCAAGTGAGCTACAATATTCTTACAGGCACGCGACCAGTACAATGGAAAAGATGGGGGCATAACATTGACAGTAAAAAACATGCATTTCTGAGTTGTGAATCACAGGGTGATGCATACATATTACATGTGTGTCAACTCTTACTTGCTTGGCCTCTGTATCCAGCCTATGGCGTTTTCGTGAAGGGTCCTCTGAAATGATGACAGTATCCTGTGATCCTGACGAATCCAGGGATGATGGTTGGGACCCTGACGAATCCAGGGATGATGGTTGGGACCACTCGGATGAGGCTAGCGTGGAGACGGACTGCTCAGATGAGGCTAGCGTGGAGACAGGATAAATAAATAAAAAGATTATACACAGTTTCCTCATAAAGATGTCCCTTATCTAATCGAATGTAAGCTTCACATGACAAATAACTTATTCATTAAATATATATTACAAATGTAATCAAACCTGTGTCATATTTGATGATTAGCACCCCAGTGGATGCATCTCTTGCTACCTCATCAAAAACATCGTCATCCAATTCGGTCCCTGAACTGTCAAAAACTTTCACACCTTCCGTTACAGCTGGGACACCAAACTTTGCAAATGCTAGAAACGGGCACAAAAGCTTTTGTAAACAGAAATGTCATTGGATGTATCCAGTGATTTCTAAATCTACTCACTAAATATTCACTTAATCTTGAATAATTGCTGTCTGCAATACAATAGATGAAGCCACAGATCCACCCAGTGGAAAACCATGAGTATCACATTGAGGACAATTTCCCAATGATCCCAATTTCTTACCTGCACTCAGAAACTCGATCAGATTTATTTCTGTAATCCGAACAAACTTTTGGACATCTCCCAGTTGTACTTTCAACAGCATGCTTGCAGCAAGCCTGCAAGAGAGTTACCAACGAGTGGGCAACTTGAACACAGGGAAGTGTGGGAAATTAGTGTCAGGCTGGAATATTCAGTGACTTTGTACTTATTATTTACCTTATTGGGGACATTGATCTAAGTTAAGTTATTATTAAATGTTTTACTTAGATCAATGTCCCCAATGAGGTAAATAATAAGTACAAAGTCACTGAATATTCAAGCCTGACACTAATTTCCCACAGATGCAAACAGACAAAAAAAGGAGAGCTGGGCTTTTCCTTGCATTTTCCCTGTGTTTCTTCCATTAAACTCAATCAACCATATTGTATGCATTCTAATGCACTCACTCTCATAACACACCATTTCATAGTACAGATTACTTATATCATTCAAGGGATTTCCCCATTAACATTAGCTAGCAAGACACATTTGAAAAAACTCACCGAAGGGCAAGGCTCACGCTCAAGGCCTCAACGTGAAATGGCGCACGGCACGTGCAGTCTTACTTGGCTGTCGCTGAAATCTGTGGACTTAACAAAAGAATAACGTTGGTCAAATGCCAAATAACTGTTAATTGATTTCATACTGTAGGACAAATTTACCTCAGAACATGGCGCACATGTTCGTCACTACCAATGTTAGCTATAGCTTGGTAACATACCCCAGGGCTTTTCCTTGCATTTTCCCTGTGTTTCTTTCAACCATATTGTATGCATTCTAATGCACTCACTCTCATAACACACCATTTCATAGTACAGATTACTTATATCATTCAAGGGATTTCCCCATTAACATTAGCTAGCAAGACACATTTGAAAAAACTCACCGAAGGGCAAGGCTCACGTTCAAGGCCTCAACGTGAAATGGCGCACGGCACGTGCAGTCTTACTTGGCTGTCGCTGAAATCTGTGGACTTAACAAAAGAATAACGTTGGTCAAATGCCAAATAACTGTTAATTGATTTCATACTGTAGGACAAATTTACCTCAGAACATGGCGCACATGTTCGTCACTACCAATGTTAGCTATAGCTTGGTAACATACCCCAGGGCTTTTCCTTGCATTTTCCCTGTCTTTCTTTCAACCATATTGTATGCATTCTAATGCACTCACTCTCATAACACACCATTTCATAGTACAGATTACTTATATCATTCAAGGGATTTCCCCATTAACATTAGCTAGCAAGACACATTTGAAAAAACTCACCGAAGGGCAAGGCTCACGTTCAAGGCCTCAACGTGAAATGGCGCACGGCACGTGCGGTCTTACTTGGCTGTCGCTGAAATCTGTGGACTTAACAAAAGAATAACGTTGGTCAAATGCCAAATAACTGTTAATTGATTTCATACTGTAGGACAAATTTACCTCAGAACATGGCGTGCAAATGTTCGTTACTAAGCCAATGTTAGCTTATAATATCCCTGTGTTTTTTTCGATATTTTTTTCTAAACGATACAATTCACAATCACCCCTCCACATTGTATTTAACAACATTAACATTACCTCTTGCAAGTTGCTGGAAGCCAATAGCTACAGAATTAATTAATTAATATGTGATTAGGGGGAGAAACTTACCTGAGTCACCTCTGCTTCGACCTGGAGAAAATGGCGTGTCCTGGAGATTTTTGAAGAGAAGGAGATGGGCGGAGCTTCCCAGAGTAGTGATGACACCAGCCAATTAACTACGAAATATTTCACCAACACTGTCTGCATTTTACTCAAACTGTTGTTGTAATAACTCTGAAAGAGTCAATGTACTTTGACACTGCATATTTGACACTGCGAATTTTACTGTGTAGTTTTAGAGTGATTCTGTGTAATCCCAGGAAACGCCGCCACAGCGTTTGACTGCATTTCATTATAAATCGTGCCATTCATCACCTGGATCAATAATCAATCTGAAATCAACGCTAGATTATCGGTATTATGTTTCATCATGCATGCATGAAAGGGTGGGGGGAGGTCGTTTTTCTATGCTTCGATCACCACCAATGGAATACACTAGTACATTACAGACACACGCTCAGATTGCGGGGAAAGAATTATCGGATCAACGCAAGATTGATAACATATAGACCTTACCTTGTCTATGATGTACTGCAAAAAGAATAATCCAATTATCTGATCGCCATTCCAAATACTGATCGCGATCGTGTTTCCAACGTAATCCAGAATTGAACATGCTGGCCCGAGCCTCGTCGATACATCCGTTATAAGTGCTTGTCTTGCCGGAGTATTTAGACCCCACCCACACGCCGCAGCTCGGCCCAGACAACAAGCCATATCGTTTCAAATGGAGTGCAATAGTGGCCGCAAGGCGTTAGGCGGCGGTATTGGGCGTTTGCGATCTCAGACCCATTCCCAATGATAACGTCAGACTGGATGGATGAATTATGAATGGAAATATCGAATAAAAGAAATAACGATGAAAACCTGACTTTTCTCGCGTTTGGCGCCCAACGTTCGGCGAGTTAACCCGAAATATGTCGTGTCTGGCGTCCAATGTGTTAAGCGTCCCAAATGACTATAGAATATGTTAGTGTGACACAGCCAGCTCCACTGAGGCCAGATCTAAAGTCACCATATGTTTCCGTTTGAAAAGTGAATAGTTGAAAATCAGGTTGCCTGCTGCCACACTTCCCACCAGCTCAAGTGGATTATCACATCCCAGGAACGCTCAGATGTTATCAGGTAATTGGGAGGCAAGGATCAGTGTCCTTTGGCTCCCTCAGGAACACAAGTCACATGTTGACATTTTGCTAATGGCATTTCAACCTCTATGTCTTAGCAGATACCCTTTGATAGGCCTACATTTATCATTATTGTTTTGATAGTGAATGTTATCTATTCTCGAGGACCTGTGGACCTGCAGTGCTGAGGGGGTCATCATTTACTGCTAACCTTCCAGACCCCATCATAATAACAGAGGTGGATGTTACATCAGTTAAGTTTTATGCAAGTTGTAGTAAAAGTACTTACCACGCGTATACTGTACAACACATAATCCCCGCTGGATGGACCCTTTTTAATCGTAATCATAATCATAACAACTAAAAAGATTGATAAGTAACTATATTGTAGTGTAAATGACTGATGTCATTGTGCACGCTACATTTAGTAATGAAAAGTACTCAAGTATGTGCATGCTTAAAAATACACTACAAACTATAAAAATAAATCAAAAAGTAATGTCAATAAGTCCCCTAGCATAGCTGGACCCTCACAGAGCTGACATTCACAACAACCAGTACCTGCAGACTGCTATAGGCTGGTGCACTTCGGGTTCAGCTAAAAAGGAAAACTACTCATACAAAACAACAGTAACTTACTGTCTAGCATTAGCATGCTAATGCTAATAACACTCTTACACACTTAACACATTGGGCGCCGGGCATTGTGCCCATCATTGTACCCAGTCTGCCAGCACTGTAACCCTATGAAGATGTTTACCTTCTTTGCAGGGCTATAACTTTTTAAATTGTATTTCTATATTGACATTACTATGGCCCATTCAACATCGATTATCTATCGTTCCGGATGTGGGAACTTTATATTTTTTCATTCATACATTGTTGTGTTAATACCTTCGAGAATATAAGTATGTTTTTAAGCTTTTCTGCTGTAATTCCAAAAACGCTAGTTATAGGCTCTGACGCATATGATAGATTATCGATTGGCGTTTCTTTCCTATACACGCTATATTAAAAAATTCAAATGTATATGATCGGTATACATTATGCTTCATCATGTGTGAAGGAAAGGGGGGGGGGTCGTTTATAATTCCTTGATCGTCAGTAACGGCTTTATTTAGTATGGGTTGATATATTGATCAGACTGATTGCAAACAAGGAAATGGACAATCGGGCTGAAAATAACGTTAGTGTCCTCTTACCGTTCGCCGATGAGACTGGAGGAAAAAGATCCCAATTATTTGACGCCGATCTCCTAGATCCATTTCCGGTTTGTATGGCGCAATAAACGCTGAAATCATATTGATTATTGCGTTTCGAAAGCGATCCAAATGCACTCGAATGTTTGTGTGGAGTCCCGTAACAAGATATGACTGCCGGAGGGATTTCCTCGATGGACCGACCGCCACTTCCAGTTTGACGTGAGTGTAACTTGCCCGACCATCCACCAGGTGGCGGTATTGAGGTGTTGCAATCTCAGACAGGGTGCCGCTGCAGTCCGCAGGGGGGCTGGATGAATTATGAATGCCATGGCGAAAAAATTAAATATTCATCCCAAAAACGATTTACGCCGTTGTTGTTCAACGCATGGCGGGCAATAACGACTTACGCCGTTTATGACGCACAATGTGTTAACCTCATTTGGATCCGTCTAAAATCACTCTAGACGGCCAGCATTTCTAAACAGACTTGCATAGTCCGTGGGGCTGTTTGTAGAGCTAAATCTATACTTTATAGTATTGCTATCTGTCCATTCTCATTGTCAATTGAGACCATAAACCGTCCTTTCAAAATGGCTTAAAGAAAAAGAAAATGTCATCAATACATTCTCATTTTATAGTGTCTTGAATATAAGCGTTATAAGGGATTTTGGCTAGTATATTTCCTGGAAGGCGAGATACAGGCCGCTAAGCTAGTAACGTTAAATCCAATGGCATTTTGGCTATACAGAAGCTAGAGTTAAAAATCTAACTGCATATGATCGATATGATGGTCCACCATGAATGCATGAAAGGGGGGGGCGGGGGACGTCATTTCTGATAATTGATTACCAATAACCGCGTTAGCCTCAGTAGCCACATTCGCTGATCGGGTGGATGGCTATCATAACAAGGTCTGATCAGCATGTAATTTACGTGAAAAAGATCTTACCGTGGGCCGGTTGGATCCCCCAAAGGATTTCCCAGTTATCGATCGCCATCTGGTAGATCGATATGTCCATTGGCTGATGATATATTCCTTTACTGCACACTGAAATCCGCATGCCAAAACGTATTCCGTGTAACAGGCTATAGGCATCGCTTCATGTTAGCAGAAAACTACATTGGAGATCCAGAAAAAACAAGACAACTTTTGCCACAGGGAACACTGCATTATCGAGATAGCGCCCCTAAGAGGATCTGGCCGGTAATGCACTTTTTTGAATTCAAAGAGTAGGGTACTTCTGCAGTGCTGCTCGGTGACATCGAGTAGGTTATTAAAATGGAATAAAAGCCAAAACAACCATTGGATTCGAAACACGGACATCTCCGTGGTCGGGCGCCATTGTGTTAACACTTTGAATGCCGGCCAGAAATCCAGAAATGCATTGCCAGGATTCCTGGGCGATTTTAGCATATCTCATGATCTTAGCGGAGATATTTCTATATTTTATATTATAACTATGGGGAAATGGTTTGGCTCATTTGATGACGACGAGTTGATGTACACAATGAAAAAAACCGTTTGTTTCTGCATATCTTCGTTCGTTTACAATTACAAGTTAAAAAAGGTCAACACAGGTAAAAATCCAGGTAGATTCTTTAGAAAAGGAGTTACGGGCACTTTTATGAAAGGTGCGCCGCCGGGGTGATAATAGGTACTGAACGTGTTATAAAGCAATTTAGACTGGGATGGATGGATGGATGGATGGTTTGATTGATAGATTGTTTGATAGATTGTTTTATTGGTTTGATTGATAGATTGTTTTATTGTTTTGTTGGTTGTTTGATTGATAGATTGTTTTGTTGGTCGTTTGATTGATAGATTGTTTTGTTGGTCGTTTGATTGATAGATTGTTTTGTTGGTTGTTTGATTGATAGATTGTTTTGTTGGTCGTTTGATAGATTGTTTTGTTGGTCGTTTGATTGATAGATTGTTTTATTGGTTGTTTGATTGATAGATTGTTTTATTGGTTGTTTGATTGATAGATTGTTTTGTTGGTTGTTTGATTGATAGATTGTTTTATTGGTTGTTTGATTGATAGATTGTTTTATTGGTTGTTTGATTGATAGATTGTTTTGTTGGTTGTTTGATTGATAGATTTTTTGTTGGTTGTTTGATTGATAGATTGTTTGATTGTTTGATTGACAGTCCGACTGACTGACTGACAAACTTGAAATGCAGTAATACTATTATATCGATCAGGTGGGAATATATTGTATTGATCAGGTTAGTAGATATTGTACTGATCAGGTATTATAGATCATGTGCATTCAATAAACAAACAAAAAAACATGTTGACTGTTTCTCATTCATGTACTGTGCATAATCTGCTCCCGTGTTCTAGACACTGTTGCTCTGTACCTACCTCTTAGCGGAGATATTTCTATATTTTATATTATAACTATGGGGAAATGGTTTGGCTCATTTGACGACGACGAGTTGATGTACACAATGAAAAAAAACGTTTGTTTCTGCATGTCTTCGTTCGTTCACAATTACAAGTTAAAAAAGGTCAACACAGGTAAAAATCCAGGCAGATTCTTTAGAAAAGGAGTTACGGGCACTTTTATGAAAGGTGCGCCGTCGGGGTGATAATAGGTACTGAACGTGTTATAAAGCAATTTAGACTGGGATGGATGGATGGATGGTTTGATTGATAGATTGTTTGATAGATTGTTTTATTGGTTTGATTGATAGATTGTTTTATTGTTTTGTTGGTTGTTTGATTGATAGATTGTTTTGTTGGTCGTTTGATTGATAGATTGTTTTGTTGGTCGTTTGATTGATAGATTGTTGTGTTGGTCGTTTGATTGATAGATTGTTTTGTTGGTCGTTTGATTGATAGATTGTTTTGTTGGTCGTTTGATTGATAGATTGTTTTATTGGTTGTTTGATTGATAGATTGTTTTGTTGGTTGTTTGATTGATAGATTGTTTTGTTGGTTGTTTGATTGATAGATTGTTTTGTTGGTTGTTTGATTGATAGATTGTTTTGTTGGTTGTTTGATTGGTAGATTGTTTTGTTGGTTGTTTGATTGATAGATTGTTTTATTGGTTGTTTGATTGATAGATTGTTTTATTGGTTGTTTGATTTATAGATTGTTTTATTGGTGGTTTGATTGATAGATTGTTTTATTGGTTGTTTGATTGATAGATTGTTTTGTTGGTTGTTTGATTGATAGATTGTTTTATTGGTTGTTTGATTGATAGATTGTTTTATTGGTTGTTTGATTGATAGATTGTTTTGTTGGTTGTTTGATTGATAGATTGTTTTATTGGTTGTTTGATTGATAGATTGTTTTGTTGGTTGATTGACAGTCCGACTGACTGACTGACAAACTTGAAATGCAGTAATACTATTATATCGATCAGGTGGGATATAGGGATGGTTATCGTTAGGATTTGATCAATACTACTACTCTTATCGATACTGCTTAACGGTTCGGTACTTTATCGATACTCTTATCGGTTCTTTTTGATTATTTTTTTATGATTTTTATATTTGCAGTTGAGAGCATTGGTCATCTCCCTACAGTAAAGATTAGAAATGATTGAATTATTGTAAATTTGTGTGGAGTGGTGGGAATAGCTGCTTCAATAATAACTTATATTATAACAACAACAACAAACAAGTTAGACAACTATGTATACAAAAAAAATGATATACACTGAATGATTAGTTGTTACCTAAAGCCCTTGGACTCCACTGTAGAGAAGGGGTGCAGGCCTTTGACAACAAACTTTGTCACAGCCCTGTGACACTCGTTCACCCTATCCTCTGTCATCCTTCCTCTAGCTGCTAGGGAGAAAGGACTTTGGGTGGTGGAGGTAGAGGGAGGATGTGTGGTGGCCCTGGGCTCACTGGCCTGGGATACATTGGTGGCTGACGCCTCAGCTTGACGATCTATAAAAAGCTTTTAGAGTGTAGTATTTGTAGCTAAACAATTATTTTGTTTATTAGCCTATTTGTAATAATTCGTTATTAGCCTACGAAACTCCGTATCTTGGCTTACCGGCTGCAGTGGACGTGGATGCAGATGGACCACTGCGCGCAAGGCAGTCGAATACGGCGCATTTCTGCACACTAATATCGTGTTTTGCCAACAAATGTTTTGATAGATTGCTCGTATTGCCACCCTTACTGGCAAATGTTTTGTTGCACTTGTGGCAACGTGTGTTGTCGGCATTGACCCTTGTAAAGTATATCCATACTTTAGAACGCTTCGCTCTATCCGCCATCACGACTCAGTGCATGCAGACTCAGAGCTGTCTGTGTCTGTGTGAAGCGCGCTTCAGCACAGAGACAGCGCTTTCATTAAGGAGTACCCGTATGTGTAAGAACGAAGTACCCGTATGTGTAGCGCGACTCGCGAGGAGTGTGTGTAATAATGACTCGCTGCGGCTCGCTTCTCGTGCAGAGACAGAGAGAGGAGAGATCATTTGCAACTTTTAAATAATAATAATAATAATTTCTCTAGAGTATCGATAGCAGTACCGAGGACGTCGGAGCTTATAAATACTCCGGTATTTTCTAATATAGTACCGGTTCCCGTTTAAAACCGGGGTCCGGGGGGCATCCCTAGGTGGGAATATATTGTATTGATCAGGTTAGTAGATATTGTACCGATCAGGTATTATAGATCATGTGCATTCAATAAACTAAAAAAAAAAACATTTTGACTGTTTCTCATTCATGTACTGTGCATAATCTGCTCCCGTGTTGTAGACACTGTGTTGCTCTGTACCTACCTGTTTTCCAATTTATTCGTCCATACATGATAAACACATTCATAAAGTAATAATAGCTTGTATTGATAATATATCAATTAGTTTCACTTGGAAATACTACTACCTTATCAACCACCATGCCTGGCGCTAACGAACAAGTAAGTTATAACTACTGGTGTAGGTCCAGAAAACATTATTATAAAATACAGAATACTTTACAATGCAGAAAACTTGAAACTTTGATGAAATTTACATTTTTATTTCAAAATATGTTCAATAAACTGGGTGACAAGTCATCAGTACCAACCATTGTTGCTGTGCATTAGACACATATGCTGGTAACATTCACAGTATAAAATTTTGGTAATTTACCAAGACAATACCTTATAAAAAGTGAACACTGGCTGATGATAACCAACCATTGTTTCAGTGCATTTAGGAGTTTGCTGGTAACATTCACAGTATAGGATTATGGTAATTTACCAAGACAATACCTTATAAAAAGTTAACACTGGAGGATAATCAACCATTGTTTCAGTGCATTTAGAAGTTTGCTGGTAACATTCACAGTATAGGATTATGGTAATTTACCAAGACAATACCTTATAAAAAGTGAACACTGGCTGATGATAACCAACCATTGTTTCAGTGCATTTAGGAGTTTGCTGGTAACATTCACAGTATAGGATTATGTTAATTTACCAAGACAATACCTTATAAAAAGTGAACACTGGCTGATGATAACCAACCATTGTTTCAGTGCATTTAGGAGTTTGCTGGTAACATTCACAGTATAGGATTATGGTAATTTACCAAGACAATACCTTATAAAAAGTGAACACTGGAGGATAATCAACCATTGTTTCAGTGCATTTAGGAGTTTGCTGGTAACATTCACAGTATAGGATTATGGTAATTTACCAAGACAATACCTTATAAAAAGTTAACACTGGCTGATGATAACCAACCATTGTTTCAGTGCATTTAGGAGTTTGCTGGTAACATTCACAGTATAGGATTATGTTAATTTACTAAGACAATACCTTATAAAAAGTGAACACTGGAGGATAATCAACCATTGTTTCAGTGCATTTAGAAGTTTGCTGGTAACATTCACAGTATAGGATTATGGTAATTTACCAAGACAATACCTTATAAAAAGTGAACAATGGCTGATGATAACCAACCATTGTTTCAGTGCATTTAGGAGTTTGCTGGTAACATTCACAGTATAGGATTATGGTAATTTACCAAGACAATACCTTATAAAAAGTGAACACTGGCTGATGATAACCAACCATTGTTTCAGTGCATTTCGGAGTTTGCTGGTAACATTCACTGTATAGGATTATGGTAATTTACCAAGACAATACCTTATAAAAAGTGAACAATGGAGGATAATCAACACACAAAGATCAAAGGGCATGACCCATATCCAACAGCTTTGAACTTTGCAGCACATGGTGGCCTATATATGCATGTGTAGCATAGCATTTAGCACAATTCCATTGATTACAGCACACACACACACACAAAGATCAAAGGGCATGACCCCTATCCAACAGCTTTGAACTTTGCAGCACATGGTGGCCTATATATGCATGTGTAGCATAGCATTTAGCACAATTCCATTGATTACAGCACACACACTCAAAGGGCATGACCCATATCCAACAGCTTTGAACTTTGCAGCACATGGTGGCCTCTATATATGCATGTGTAGCATAGCATTTAGCACAATTCCATTGATTACAGCACACACACAATCAAATATATAGCACATGGTGATGCCTCTGCCTCTATAGCATGCAACTATCGATTTGAACATGCATGCTCAAGGGACTTACCCTTCTCCCCTCGACCACCACCGCGTCCCCCGTCGGACTCGTGAGATGAATCAGAACCATAATACCTCCGACCCAGATCAATATCCTCGTCAGATGACTCCGGAGCTATAATAAATGCATACCGGCGTTAATTGGCGAACTAACGTTACATATTCACAGTATACAATGAATCAATTAGCGTTAGGTAAATCATCATCAAATATACACGTTTCACACACACACAATCCTTACCTGGTGGTTCCCAATCGGCGCTCCCATCAGATTCATGGACCGTTGAATCGCTGTCCGAGGACTCGGCTGAAGAAGATATCAGCACAGCAGCCACCTTCCTCTTCCTCGAACTGCGACGGGGAGAGCCGCTCCCGGTCCCGGGGCGAGACACGTCGCTGGGCCCAGCGACGGTCTCACGGCTCTCTCCGATCGGAGCTACCAAAGGTCCGGTCGTTGGTGCTACTGCTGCTGCAACGGCGGGTCCAAACGCCAGCTTCGTTTGAACAAACCGATCCGCTGTCGGTCTGTCGCCTCTCTTACCTACACTACGTCTCCTCATACTGATCTAAATGGAACTACTAACAGATCAAACTACTATTACTACTACTTAGTGTTGTCAAAAATATTGAAGTATCGATACATATCGATACTGAATATTTAAAACGGCTTCGATACTCATTTCCCGATGTACCGATACTTTCTGCAGTATCGGTACCAGCTGGCTTGCTCCCGCAAGTTGTTGACAGACAGACGCGCTGCCAGAGCGCCCTTCCGCCTCCTCCTCCTCGCTCAGAGCAACAGACACAAGCTGCTGCAGCCTCCTCCCTCTCACAGCCGGGCAGCGCAGCCCTGTCTTCAGTTTGTAAACAACGCTATTATTAGCTAACGTTAGCTGTCGTGGCTATCGTTCTGGGAGCTAACGTTAGTAGTACTAGGCTGGTGCGGGCTAACTGGCTATCGTTCTGGCAGCTAACGTTAGTAGTACTAGGCTGGTGCGGGCTAACTGGCTATCGTTCTGGGAGCTAACGTTAGTAGTACTAGGCTGGTGCGGGCTAACTGGCTATCGTTCTGGCAGCTAACGTTAGTAGTACTAGGCTGGTGCGGGCTAACTGGCTATCGTTCTGGGAGCTAATGTTAGTAGTACTAGGCTGGTGCGGGCTAACTGGCTATCGTTCTGGGAGCTAATGTTAGTAGTACTAGGCTGGTGCGGGCTAACTGGCTATCGTTCTGGGAGCTAACGTTAGTAGTACTAGGCTATCGTTCCGTGATTTGTTTACTTGGTAACACGGGTTGCTAAGGAATTTAGGTTCGAGGTTGAAGAAAGTGCACTTTAGCTGTCGTTCCTCCGTTAGCTTAATGCTAGCAGTTAGCTCCCTTAGCTTAGCTGGCCACCGTTATAAATACTGCATGGAAACGGAGTAACGTTAACGTGTAAACGTTATGTCGAGGTCATACAATACTACAGTCGACATAAGGTTAACGTTACCCCGTTTCCACCAAGTGTTTAAATAGCAGCAATCTTGTTGAAAATGTAACATTACTAAAATGCTCCGAGCATAGCCTCTCTCTCTCTCTCTGTCTCTCTCCATCTACCGCTACCTCTCTCTCTCTCTCGCTCTCTCTCTCTATCTACCGCTACCTCTCTCTCTCTCTCTCTCTCTCTCTCTCTCTCTCTATCTACCTCTCTCTCTCTCTCTCTCTCTCGCTTGCTCTCGTTATCTTTAAATAAAAACTGTTACTAACTGTTCAGTTTGTGAGGTACATGCAACACAGATTACAGTGTTTACATCTGTCTGCTTGAGAAAATACCATGTTCTGCATTTGCAATAAAAATGATTGAAGTGAGATGAACAGTTATTTTTAAATGTGTGATCTAAAGATAAACAAAGGGTTTTAAAAGTGTTATATTTATCTTCTCTTATAGTACCAGACTCGAAGCTGAGGAGAATCAACCAGCAACAAAAGCTAAATTTGTTAAAAAAAAATATATATATATATATATATATATTTTTATTTATTTTTTTGGGTATCGAAATGGTATCGAAGTATCGATACTTTTCAAGGTATCGTATCGAAGTCGAAATTCCAGTATCGTGACAACACTACTACTACTGAAATATACTACCTAGACTACACACTAATCCCTCACAATAGTACTACTACTTAGCACGACTAAGTACTTCTAAAGCACAGCTGAAACCTTACAATTATTCTGATACTACCACTATACTGTATAAAACTATAAATATAGACTATAGGCTGATCTCAATTCAAATCTCTCTCAATCTCTCTCTCTATCGCTCTATCTATCTCTCTCTCTCTCTCTCCCCTACAAAACCTTGTCGATTCTGGGATCCCGCTAAACTTTTATACCTGTGGTCACACTGGTCAGGTATGCTGGCCAATCAAATGCCAGATTCATTGTGGGGTGCAATATTCATTATCTTGTGATACAGTGTTAGAAAATAGGGGGACACTGCCACCTAGTGTAATTTGAGAGGAAATGCAGTTTCCTGTTCAAACTCTCTGCCAAAAGCTCCGCGGTGAAGTTCAGACTGGGAAAATCGAAAAAAGATGTAAACAGAACAAAGACGAGTTACGGCGTCCTCGGCAACTTGAGCATGGCGGGGAAGGACGCCTAAACACGTTTTCGGCACTTAAAGTGTTAAGTATCATGCAAAAACTGGTCCGTTTTTGTTTTTGACGACTGCATACCTTTTTTGCAAAGCTTAGCTTTATACTTTATACTTATAGCACATGCATGAGTCTGGTCTCTTTTGAAAGTTAACATTCGGAAGTTGCTAAAGCAATAAAGTAAATATCTTAGAGTGCTAATGTATTAGAGAAACATGTTTGAAAACACTGAAGTAAAAGTTGTGTGTACTCACATTTATGTTTAGTGGTTGCCAGATGCCTGTTTTTAAGTTCCAGCATAGAGGTTTCATAAAATTTCATAAAAATCCCACGGAAAATGAGTGTTTGAGAACGGTTTTGGTAATGTGTGTACCGGTAAAAATACAGCGTGATTATCCAAAATGGCCATCCACTTCCATTCATTCTGACGCTTGAGTCAGGACAAAGGACTTATTCGTCAACTTTCCCCACCTTCCCCCACTCTCACCCACCCAGAGCGGCCTGTTAAATGATGCTCGCCGGATATATCGCCATGTAACTCGAGACCTGAAGCACGCAATTGGTTGATTGTGGTGGCGATCGAAAGCCGGCAAATAAAAATTTCGAACAGTGTATTGGATGATTGGTGAAAAATGCAGCCCGGAGCTGGTAGATGAGCGCAAAGAGCCGCGAGAGCGCGACGGCCTGTCGCCGGGCCGTCCGATGTTTAAGAGGTTAAGCATAGGGGCGTGGTTAAGCTAGACCAATAAAAGTGAATTGACACCTCCCACAAGTATCACGGTTCACAAGATATGAATATGTATTTCAATAGACAAGGATGGAAATTAACTCAAATAAAATACTTGTCATTGACCAATGTGAAAGAAATATTCTGGGATTTACGTCCCTGGCCTGCTGTCAGTCTATGTGGCAAGTTTCATCCACCACTGCCGTTTAGTTGGTGAGTTTTGCTGAGCACACACACTCATACACACACACACTCACATACATACACACACACACTTACACACAACCAATTGATATATCTCTCCACAGGCATTCCACCTGGTGGAGATAACCAAAGTACTGTAGTTGTAATTAGTTGCCACCTCTACATAACTGTCACAGGATCTGCCACTATCAAGGATTTCACCTCCAACCAACATTAGCATGCAGGAGACACTGTGTCCATCACAAGATAGAAGGGTAAATTGACCCAGTTGATGAATCCTTAATTGGATGATGTCTTTGAGCCGGGGCCGCAGAAAGGCACATCTGTGTCAGTGTGGCTCTGACAAGACCTCATTTATTAGACAAGCTGTCGTGATTTTATCGCTCAACTCAAACGGGGAAGTCTGGAAAGTCTTGTACGTGAACGTTGGACAGGTTTGCAATGAACAGGTTATTTTCTTTCTTTTCTTTTTTATACATTTTTGTCGTTTTTCAGGGCATTTCTGCTATTATACGACACTTTGAGTGACAGGAAATCAGGAGGGAGAAGGGAGATGAGATGCAACTAAAGTCTCAGGTCAGATTCCATCCTAGAATGTCGGTATATGTCCTTGACGTGGTTGAGCCACCAGGACCCCACAGCTACAGTTCTTACTAGGGCTGTACCGAATGTAATTTTTTAATATTCAAAGCTTCTATTGAAGTATTCGAACGAAGCTTCGAATGTCTGTCGTCATATTTTATGACGTAATCCAAAAAACAAAAAAATATTTTTTTATATATAAATATCGTCAAACTAAATCCTCAATTTGAATAAAGTGATTAATCTGATTAAATTAGTATTTTTTTTTTTATTAAATCAACTTTCTTTAATGAATATAACTCAGTTTCGTCAACATAAATAATCGAATAAGGGCACGTTTGGAACGAAAGTGATGGTATGCCCTGTTTTTATGTTGAAACTTGTTGTGTGCCGTGTTGGTCAGGACTCCCTGGAAGAAGAGATCTTGTATCTCAATGGGACATTCCTGGATAAATAAAGGATAAATAAAATAAATAAAATAAATGGTGATGTTTTGATGGAGTGCCAAGCGGATGCAGATAGACTACATCATTTATGATAAATGTTTTATTTAAATTTGTATGACGAGTCATATACTATAATATTAGTGTAGCCTAATCTTTATCTGCAACTGTGAAGAAAAACCCCATTGGTTTAAACAGAATGAATAGATTAGACACATAAAAAATATATTAAAAAAAGTTGTATTATTATAAATAAAAAATTCAAGTGTTGATTTAGAATTCGAATGTCAACATTATGAACGAAGCTTCGAAGGTATCGGTATCGGCCGCCGATATCAGTAAAATAGCTGGATCGGGTATCGGTAAAGAAAATAGGATTTCTTTATATATATATATTTTTTTTTATAATAAATAAAATAAGAAATAACCATTCAGTACATTTATATATGTGTTAATTTGTTACATTTAGTTTCACTAAGTTAGGAAAGTAATGTTTTAAGTCGAGCCTGATGTTGCCTTGTTGCACAAAAGAATGATCCCAGTCTCTTCCACACAGTGAGGCATACAGTTTATTAATTGAATGAATGAAGTTTATTTTCTGTCTTTGTTTACAACAAATCAAAAACACACTTGTGATCCTTTACAATTCTTAAAAACAAAATATATTTTAATAAAAAAGAAATAAAAAAACATGGATTAAATTTATAAATTTGTAACTTTTTTTGGACAATGGGTATCGGATCGGTATTGGCCGATACCCAAACCCAGGTATCGGTATCGGGACTGAAAAAGTCGGATCGGTGCATCCCCAGTTAGAGTCCTAGTACCACGGTAGGTGAAGCAACACTCGGACGACGAGTGCAGGCCTCATATCCAGGCTCGGTGATGATGTGATGAGTCTCAGGTGTGTAGGATGACCCAGGTAGACAGCGTGGGGATGAGGAGATAGGAAGCAGCCCATATAAGGGCGTGGAGACCTGCTGCCAGACAGGAGAGAGGGAGACCCTGGCTGTGGCTGTAACAGGATACCCCCCCCCCCTCTACGTGCGCCTCCTGGCGACCCTCCAGGTTTGCCAGGGTTGTTCCGGTGGAAATCCCGGATGAGGGTAGGATCCAGGATCAGCTGGCGGGAGACCCAGCTGTGCTCTTCTGGACCATAGCCTTCCCAGTCCACCAGGTACTGGAATCCACGGCTGTGGCGGCACACATCCAGCAACTGCCGGACGGTGTATGCGGGGTGCTCATCTATGATCTGGGGGGGGGGGAGGAACCGGAGCTGGAGGGGATAGAGGGCTAGAGACCACCGGTTTCAACTGCGACACATGCAATGAAGGATGAATTCTCATATGAGACAGGAGCTTGTTCCGGGCTGTGACACAGCGGAGAGCTGCCCCCAGGTCTTGGTTGGCCCGCTCAGACTTCCAGGAGAGACTCACAGAGGCCCCCAGGGCTTGACAGAAGGCCTTCCAGACCTGGGAGATAAACTGGGGACCTCTGTCGGCAACGACGTCCACCGGGATCCCCTGAAGACGGAAGACATGGACCACCATCAGATCTGCGATCTCTGAAGCAGAGGGACGTTTGGGTAGAGCAACGAAATGGACAGCCTTGGAGAATCTGTCTACAATGGTTAGTATGACTGTGTTACCGTGTGAGGGGCAGAGTCCGGTTACGAAGTACAGGGCGATGTGAGACCATGGTCACCCTGGGACTGGTAGCGTGCGGAATAGCCTGGCAGGAGGTCGGTGGGAAGACTTCCCATGAGCACAGACGATAACGTGTTTTGAAGACGGTGTTGTTTTCTCTTTATTTTTCCCTATTTTGGAGACGAGAGTAGTCTCCCATTTTCTTTGTGCGTGTATCGGCGTGTATGCCTTTTGTTCTCAAACATTAAATGAACAGTCTTTTGTTTGAGAACCAACACCTGCCTCCTGTCTATCCTCTACCAGTCTGCATTTGGGTTCTACCTCCTATAACACCACCATGCTGTCTAAACCCACCCATTGTAACAACTGATCTTTTGATACAAGGCCCAAAAAAAACACAAAAAAACAACTAACAGTACAGTTTTTTACTATTATGCACTTTGCTACCTTGCCTATATTATTACCTACTATGCTAATATGTCTACTACTATGCACTCAAGACTGTAGCACTCAAGTTCGACACTATTTGACGAACAATCTCACTTACCCTTAGCTGGCAGAGTCGTACCCTTCCTGCCGACTTGTCGTAAACAACTTGTAAGTCGCTTTGGATAAAAGCGTTAGCTAAATGACTAAATGTAAATATAGCTTGACGTCAATTTTACATATATTAATGTAAACCCCTCATATTGAATTCAATTCAATCAATCAATTTATTTAATGACCACCCAGCCAGGCTGGTGGAATTTGGTTTCAGTGCATAGCATAGCAGTTCCAACATAAAACATAGAACATATAACATCACTTACAGCGTACATAAAAGAAAACACAATTACATAGATACAGTTCAGAGTTGTCCATGTCCATGTCAGCAGAGGTAAGGGGGGTTGCGGGGGGTACTACAGGGAGGGGGGGGGGGTGCTACAGGTCCGTATGGCAGTGGGGAAGAAGCTGTTTTTGAACCGGGATGTTTTGGTGGTCAGGGATCTGTAGCGCCTCCCGGAGGGCAGCAGCTGGAAGATGTGGTGTGCTGGGTGAGTGGGGTCGGAGATGATTTTCCTGGCTCTCCTGATTGTGATTTGGCGGTGGAGTGATTCAAGAGAAGGGACCCAGCAAAGGATCTGTATGGAGTGGCCCATTAAAAAATGCAGAAATGATTAATTCCAGGCTGCTTTCTTATGAACCTTTCCCTTAAACTATTAAATTATTTGGCACATTATAGTAAAGTAAGCCATACAGATCACATGCACTGAAATGCTCTCTCGTATCTCACAGCATATGTTTATATCCATAACTACGTCATCCACGCTGTTCTTCAGCCTGTAGCACTTTTCTCCCATGCGCTTCATTTCTTTATATCTTAGCCTACATATGTTTTGAAAGTGCAGCGTTGCTGCAGTGAATCAGTGGCATTACACACTAATGTTAGAATGCGGCTTGTTTATACTTCTAATCAAACTGCATTATGGAGCCCATTACTTTCCAGCTGAGCATTGGGCATGAAAGATGGATGTCCCGGAGTAATTAACCTGTTTCTCAGCGTGCCTTACTATTATTTTTATTATTTGTCATGAACCATTATACTCTCATCATTCTTATTCTCAATTCTCACGTCTGAGCATATTAATTATTCATTGTTTATTTACCGCACATATGAATGAATGGAGGACCATCATCAGCACGTGCCTGTACATGTGGCACTAGCTTGAAATTAAGGGTAGTTTCAAATAGAGATGGGACTGATCCAATCTAAGAATGGTATCGGATTCCTGATAAGACGTAATTCACGTTACAATTATTGGCCTGACTTCAAAGATCCAGATTCCATAGTGGGGCTCCAGATTGCAACCATTTATGCAATTTGGTGAGAATACTGCAAGCTAACCTAGCTTAGCACAAATTAATGGAAGCAGATACGGACCACTAGCTAGCTTAAAACTCTGGGAGAGGTGTTTTTTGGCCAACAGCTAGGCTGGTCTGTATCCGCCTCCATTCATTTGTGCTAAGCTAGGCTTGCTGCCGGATAACTTTCTACTGAACAGCACAGAGAAAATGAGTATCTTTCTTCTTGTCTGATTCTGAAGAAGATGGTAGGGTTAGTGTTATTTTTCCAATAATAATTGGCATCATCCTTTACCTTTACCTTTATGGGCGACATATCAGGGCAGATTTTCGGACTTTTTGCAACCGGCACTTTGGCGACCCCTAGTGGCTCGGGTGTGCATATTTTGTAATACAATATATATATATGGAATTGAAGGCTTATTTGTTGCCTGTCGATAGCGACAGAATCCGTCAAAATACACGGTATTGCGCAAAATACCACTCCCGACTCAGGATGCAGTAGTTCCGTCAATCTAGATCCGGTCTCGAAAATGATTGTGGATCGTTGTAGCCAATGAGTGTAGCTTCCAATGATACCCCATGTGGGGATGTGTGAATCAGGGATCCAGGTGAACAACTAAATTCTTTAACAGGAAGCCAAATGAATTGAAGTCTATGAGAAAACTGAGTTTTTCTTTGTACACAGTTTACCAAAATGGAGTAACAAGTTTTTTTACAACTCAAGTTCAGACCTATGTAACTCTATTACGTTAGCACTAAAAGTGCATTTATTTCTGGAATCAGAAACTTCGGAATGTCATCTTTCAAAAGAGACCAGGCTCATGCATGTGCTATAAGTATAAAGTATGTTTTTTGGGTTTGCAAAAAAAGTATGCAGTCCTCAAGTTAAAGTAAAAAAAAAATGCCACTTTTCTGCCCGCTTGTTAACTCCTGTACAATAGTCAGAGGAAGGACCCTTGTATAACCAATGTGGTATTAAATAGTTGTAGCCTATCACTAGTTTGTTAACTTTGCAGGCACCTAAAGCCTAAAACGCCCTCATGCTAAGCAGAATTTCCCCTAAATGTATGACTTAAAATGTCTTCTTATTTTTATTTTTTTTTAATATTACCCCGCTATTTCTTTTTGTACTGTGACGAACCTGATAGGATACAGGCTCGCCACGGTTCAAATACAAACACTGTGAATGTCCACACAAGAGCAATATCAATAAATACACATATTTATTGAATTTAAGGTAGAATCTAGAGGGAAAAAGCAATAGAATGGTCGTGATCCGGTCCGGGGGTCAATAAACACAAAGCAGACTCGCCGACAGATAAAGGGATTGTTCACAATTCAGGGTAGTTGTCCAGTCCAGGGTCAGTATACAAGGAGGGGATCTCAGCCAGTCCAGGGTCCAGTACACAAAGAACACCTATCTCGCTTTCTCCTCACCTTCCACTACCTCTCACCGTCGCAACTCTGAATCTCAATCTCTCTCTCTCTCTCTACACCACAACTCCAATTCCTTACTCCGCTCAACTTGATCCTCTTTATCCTAGTGTTAATGTACTGTGTGGGACTATGTGTGTGCACGTGAGATGTGTGTGACTAAATGCTGTTCAGGTGTGTTCTATCAGTACTAATCAGCTACCTAAGTGACTACTCCTTCTGTGACGGACGTATCTCCCGTCCTTCACGTATCCAAAGGAGGGAGGAAGAGATCTGTCACAGTACCTACAATGGCCCTCCTTGTCCATAAAACTGTTGCGGAGCCGAGTCGACCGCCATGTGTGTGTGCCCGGCAGGGGGGGGGGGGGGGGGGGGGGGTCAGAGACGTCTACGACGACACATCACTCTCACTCACAATGGTGCAGAGTCGGGATATGCATCCGAGTAATCACAAAAGGCAGAGGGGATGTCGAGGCTCCACTCATCGCTTACACAATGCTGTATGCATAGCTGGTATAAGCTGCGCGGATGCCACGGTGTACAGCAGTGTTTTAGTATTCACCACGCTCCTCTGGAGCCCCGGGCCGTATTGATGTTTCAGATGTGACTCCGCCGTGTGGTGTTCCAGAGCAGAACTAAACTCCTTGTCTCGCAGAATGTATTGTAACGTAGTCTATTTAGTTTGAAAGTCTGTGGGGCGCCACTGGGTCCTTAAAAAGGTGTCGAAATTAGGTGATTGTCTTGATATTGTGCTGAAAGTGAAAGATTATCTACCTGAGGTTTGAGGCTAGAATTACACCACAACTTACCTCATTCTGGTTATGAGAGAGAAACGGGACGTTATTACCAGTCAGAGCCTCTTCCTCGTGTAACGGTGCTGCCGCTCGTAGCTTTATGGCTTCTTTAAAGGTTGATAGTTTTAATTTTTCAACTCGACTGTGGTCTTGAGTCCTCGATCTTGCGAGATTTCCTTATGTGTAGCGAGCGAAGCCCCAAGGAAAGCTTGTCTCTCTGGTCCAGTGATCAAAGCAGTGGAGCATGAGGCATCCTCTCAGAGTCCTCTTGGCGTCCTCTCAGCGTCCTGTCGGCGTCCTACCCCTGAAGTGCTGCAGAGACTCGTGAGAGAAAGTTTCCTCACAGGCTGCGCTTATACTCACCTAGCCCATCAGGAATTCGGGAAAACATTCTAGGTTTAATGTATTATTAATGCATTTGTGTGTGTGTGTGCGTGTGCGTGTGCATGTGCGTTCGTGTGTGTAGAGGAGTTGAAGGAGAAACTGCAGGAATTTGTGTTGGAGACCAACAGCCAACGTCCAGGTTTCATCAAGCTGGTGCGGCATTCCAAGCAGGAGGGCCTGATCCGTTCCAGAGTGAGCGGGTGGAGGGCCGCCTCCGCCCCTGTCGTGGCCCTGTTCGATGCCCACGTGGAGTTCAACGAAGGCTGGTGAGTCACTCAAAATGCTTCTATGTGTGCCGCTGTCGTGGTCAGCACAGCCCAGCAGAGACACTGGGAGACGCAGCTCTCATCAACGCTATACGACCCCTCGTCGCCCATATTACTCTGTATGGGCATTTGATTTTGAAGGATGCTGCCTGCAGATAGAGATTATGTACATAATGTGCCAACACTGACGTTTTCTACCACCCACCCCCGGGTTCGCCCTTATTTTAACCCCACCACTTGATGGGCTCTCTTGTCGTGTTTCGTGTTAATCTCCTATACTTCAGAGGAATCTCATTAACACATTCAGCGCCGGAGCTATATGGCGAATATAGGGCCACCGCTTTAATCAATGGGAGGACGGGGAGATTTCCGAGTGCTTAAAATGTTTACACTTTTCTTTTTCATGTCAACGTTCACACGCACAATATATGCTTACTTAGGATTTGACTTGATTCAACAACAAAGCAGTCGGGGGAATGGAAAGCCGAAAACGGTCGAAAATGTGGTTATTTGAAGTTTGGATATTATTTTTTTTACAACTGAGGTAGGTAGATTACATTTTTAGAGACTAAAGTACAGAAAAAAGGTACCGTTGGGTACCGGTATCGATTCACAGGTACCGGTACCGTATCGGTTCAAATGTGAACGGTAACCATCCCTACTGACAAAGCACAATACCCGTTGGTTTTTAGTTCACTCATTGTTCAGGGAAACGCATTGTTAATGACATTGACGGATTGTGAATTTTGTGATTGACTCAAATTATATTTATTTGGAAAAATAAATATAGTCACTCTATTTGAAGAGTCAAAACTGTTCTCTTGGCTTTGTTTTGTTCATAGTAGTAACGCTCATGTCATGATAAATCTGGTTAGGTCAAAACTACAGGAATATACATTAAAAAAAATGTATAATACAATAAATATATATATATCGGTTATCGGTATCGACCTTGAGGAGCAGAAAGTTATCGGTATCGATATCGGGGTCAAAAAATCAATATCGTGCACCCCTACTTAAAATATATCTTAAATTATGGCAATGGGTCTAATACACCCGTCGCTTATCAATGAGTTGCTTGCAGTCAACATGTACGAAACGGATTGTTTTTTCATCTGTACATTTCCGTTTTATACCGTTTTGAATACGAGTATAGTTTTCTAGTAATTCCAGAGAAAGACGCGATAATAGCCCTTTAGTGGAATACACAAAACAGGTTTACATTTTTCGGCTGATTTATGAATAGTTTTCAAATAAACGCTAGATTATCGATAGTATATGTGTCCTCATACACTATATAGAAGCGGGCTGAAAAATCGATTATCCGTGCATTGGTCGGCGCCAACGGCACGCACACACACACACACAGACACGTTGTGATCGCTGTGAAAGAAACATCTGATTAACCCAAGATTGGTAACAGAGTCCTTACCTCACCTCTGATGTCCTGCAAAAAGATTAATCCAATTCCTGATCGCCATTCCAAATATTGATCGCGTTTATTGATCCAACGTTATATATCCAAAACACATAATCCATGCTGCTCAGTGTCCCCAGTCAATGTGGTATAACGATACTGCATGCCCGAGAAGGAAAACCTGGACCGGACTTTTTTTTTTGATGCACAGTCCCAGCCAATCCAATACAATGATGTGCAATACCATCCGGGAGACGATAGGCGGCGGTATTTGCGAACTCAGACCCATTCCCAACAATACCATCAGGTGGGATGGATGAAAATGAATGGATATCGCTAATAAAAGAAATAACGATTAAAACCAGACTATACTTGTGATTGGCGCTCAAGCGTCTGCGAGTTAACCCGACTATCATCGGGTCTGGTGTCCAATGTGTTAAGGTCCAATCTGTAATCCAAACATAAATGCGATTACATGAACGGGTAGCCCCACCATAGAAAATTTTTATTCAATGTAAAAAAAACTAAACAAAACATGAATGGAGACATTTTCATTCTCTAGTTGTTTGACTGAACTTTAAAAAAAATATATATATATATAAATGTTTTTAAATTGTCTTTCTTTTATTTTACATGGAACATAAAACATGATAAAACACAATGCAGTAATAATAATAGTTAACAGGACTTCACAGGACAATAATAGTAATAATAATAACATTAATGACAATAGAAATAACACAAATAATAAATACAAAACATTATCACAGACACCACAAAGGACATTTCAGGTTACATATGTTTGAAAGTTTAGTTGTTATGGATTTCGAAAAACAAGCTACTGGTGGGCAATCCCAAAACATGTGCATTGTCGCATGTTAACTAACCTAAAACATGTCGGTGGTGGGGAACTATTACAAAGTGTCTGAGACAGATGCAACAAATGCCATCTGCAATGTATGCCAGGATAAAATACCTCGTGGGGGAAGCAATGTAAAAAGTTTCAACACACCAAATTTAATAAGACACTTGAAGTCCCATCACCCAGAGGAGCATGGAGAGTTCGTTAAGCATACCGCATAGACTAAAAAGAGAAAGGCAGAGAAAGAGCCAAAACGCCCGCTAACGCCAACCACTTTAGAGAGCACCCGTGCGTATAACCATGATAGTCAGAAGAGGCGATCACAAGAAAAGTCATGGAATTCATAGGGCTGGGCGACCAGCCATTAAGTGTAGTCGAGACGACGGACTACTCTCTCACATTGAGCCCCGCTACACTCTCCCAGCAGGTTGCTGAGAGAGACAACAAGCATTCCGTGAAGACCTGCCCTACTCGGACCAAAGCAGAGTAGACAGACACACAACAGACAGTGGAGCAGTCGGACATGCAGATACGCTGCTTGCAGTAGAGATAGCGGAGAATTTTTACTCGTTGCGTTGTGGCGATCTGTGAATACAGATATGAAAAGTATAATTTGAGTCCAGAGACAGTTGTGGTTCGGTCCGGATCTGGACCGGAGTCCGGACATTGAGAATGCCTGTGTTAGACCTACACTGCCAGCTGCTATAACAAAACCAAAAACGATCAGTATCGGCAGTGTATTGGCCGATATGGCTAATAGACGATTGGTGATCGGTATCGGTGGTAAAAAAACGTGATCGGGGCATCCCTACTTTTCAGGAGTACCTTAACACCAGTAACACCAGCACCATTCCCAGCCTGTAGCCACATCACAGTCAGTGTTTCCCAGTGCCTAAAAACAACAGGAAATGAATGACTTGCCTTGACCTCTGTGGTATCGCTACTGCTAGATCCATATCTCTCTGTGGTATCGCTACTGCTAGATCCATATCTCTCTGTGGTATCGCTACTGCTGGATCCATATCTCTCTGTGGTATCACTACTGCTGGATCCATAGCTCTCTGCTGTATCATTACTGCTGGATCAATATATCTCTGTGGCATCACTACTGCTGGGTCCATTATCTCTCTGTGGTATCGCTACTGCTGGATCCATATCAGTCTGCCTTGCAGGGTGGGGGGCACTGGGGGGTGGAGGACACTCTGCAGGTGATGATTAACAGCATCCTTGAGCGTCTTAGTGCGCAGCAGCCTTGTCAAGATTGTGTTCATCTCACCATCTCACCTCGGCTGCTGGTTGGCACGCTGATGGATCTGGGGGGTGAACCCTAAGCTAAATGTATGGCTAAATTAATTTCTTATTAGACTGCAGTCAGCAGGTTTGACTCGGACTCATATTCCTCCAGGATAATGAATGGGAGGCCCTCTGTCCCGGCTCATACTTTTTATATAATGTGTTTGGATGGATGATGTTGCCCTTCTGTAAGATCTGATGACATCTCCCTTGTGGACTTTGGGAAGAGATGAGAGAAATTCACACATGAGAGAAATTCAGTGATGTAACAATAATTATCTCTGTGTTAATGTTGTGAAAGCCTTGTCGGAATTTTGACGATGGAAGCAGGGCTTTCCCCAAGATTCTCAAATAAGATGGTGCTGAGTCTCAACTAAGGAGGCAAAAGATTTGCAATAAACAAGCCATTTGCTGTAATTTCCTGCAACTTAAATACATTAAGTACAGTGGATAAGGTTGCACAATAATTTTACAAAAACACACACACAGTGGAACAAAGGAACGAGCAATCGCGTATTAGACAATAATGTGTCTGTTTCTAAGCTGGCCCCAAGCTTTCACTACAAACATTTTTTTACTTTATTTATTTTCTTATATACCACAGCCCTGGGAAGTCGATGGAGAAATCACAGGAAAAAACAACTGACATGACGCACCTATCTGTAGTTTCACTTATAGTGGCAGGAGGGTGATTTAGATTTTCTCTGAACCCCCAGAGACTGAACAAAATATCAGAAATCATCTACATGTCCCATATAGTGTTTCAGGTATTCTGATTGAGAGTCCACTGTACACCTAAAATCCCATTAAGTCCCATTCAATATATTGAGGGGCATTGCTCTCTGCTTTGTTAGCAGAACAATACACTTATTTCACAAATGACCACCAAACGGTCGCAAACTTATGGTTCTGACTATGTGCTACCCGCATTAAACCAATGGAGTAGCTCACCTTGTTTGCAGAGCTATAACTATTTAAATATTATAGCTATATATGCAATACTATGGCCCATTTGACATTGAGTATCTATCGTTCAAGATGTGGAAAAGGAATATTTTTACCATCCATACATTATCGTTTTATACCGTGGTGTAGGGCTGCACGATTTTGGGAAATAATCTAATTGCGAATTTTCTGACATATTGTGATTGCGATTACATTTGCCATTATAATATATATTTTTTAAGCAGCCCCACAGAGGTTTATTGTAAAATGCGGCTTGCATCTGGCCTACGCGGTGGGTCTTCAGGACACAGAGCCTAAAAATGTTTCTTTTTACCTGGGAATCGATACCGGTACCGAACGGTACCTTTTTTTCTGTACTTTACTCTCTCTCTCTCTGAAGTCTAAACTTCACAACACACAATCTAAAACCCCTTACCTCCCTCTCCCAAACCGATCTTGTATCTCAATGGGACTTCCTGGTTAAATAAATGTAAAAAAAAAAAAAAAAAAATGCATTTTTAATTTTTTTTGCGATTTGATAATTGCATCATTCCAAATCGCGATTTCGATATAAAATCTGTTAATCATGCAGCCCTACCGTGGTGAATATAAGTATGTTTTTAGAGTGGTCTGGGGTAATTCCAGGAAGGCTAGTAATGACCTGCGACGCATATTATACTTAATCCATTGGCATTTCGTCCCTATACACACTCCAATAAAAAATTCAAATGCATATGATCGGTATATTATGTTCCATCATGAATGCATGAAAGGGGGGGGGGGGGTCGTTTATGATTAATTGATTGTCAATAACGGAATTCGTTAGTACAACAACATCCGTTGATCAGAGCGATGGCTATGAGAACAATGGACAACCAAGCTGAAATTAATGTTAGATTGCTCTGGAAGACCTCCTGCATTGTCCCGGTGCCCAAGAAGGGACGTCCCAGCACCCTCAACGACTACAGGCCAGTCGCTCTGACGTCACACGTCATGAAGACGTTTGAGAGACTGGTCCTGCAATACCTCAAGCCCCTGGTGCGTGACTCCCTCGACCCCCTGCAGTTTGCATACCAGGCAAACATCGGGGTGGAGGATGCCATCATCTACATGCTCCACAGAGCGTACACGCACCTGGAGAAGCCGCGCAGCTCAGTGAGGATTATGTTCTTTGATTTCTCCAGCGCCTTCAACACCATCCAGCCGTCACTGCTAGCGGAGAAGCTCTCCGCGATGCAGCTGGAGCACGGCTTGGTGGCCTGGATCAAGGATTACCTCACTGAGAGGCCACAGTACGTCAGACTAAAGGACAGTCAGTCTGACGTACTGGTGAGCAACACCGGCGCCCCCCAAGGAACTGTGCTGTCACCCTTCCTCTTCACCCTCTACACCTCAGACTTCTGCCGCAACTCAAGCGGGTGTCACCTGCAGAAGTTCTCAGACGACTCCTCCATCGTAAGCTACATCACCGACGATGATGAGGAGGAGTACAGAGCCCTGGTGGAGAGCTTCGTGGGGTGGAGCGACAGCAACCACCTCCAACTCAACACCAGTAAGACCAAGGAGCTGGTGGTGGACTTCCGGAGGGGCAAGAAGAGCCCCCCCCCGATTCCCATCTCCATCCGAGGGGTGGATGTGGAGATGGTGGACTCATACAAGTTCCTTGGGGTACACCTGAACAATAAACTGGACTGGTCGGATAACACAGAGGCCCTCTACAGGAAGGGACAAGGCAGGCTGTTCTTCCTGAGGAGACTCGGGTCCTTCAATGTGTGCAACAGACTGCTGCAGTCTTTTTACCAGTCTGTTGTGGCCAGCATCCTCTTCTATGCTGTGGCATGCTGCTGAGGCTACATCAACTCAAGGGACACCAACAAGCTCAACAAGCTGGTGAGGAAGGCTAGCTCCGTGGTGGGAGTCGAGCTACCTAGACTTGAGGTGATGGCAGAGAGGGGGATGATAAGGAAGCTGGCTGCCATCATGGAGAACCCCTACCACCCCCTCTACGACGAGCTAGTCAAGATGAGAAGCTCGTTCAGCCACAGACTCATTCCCCCACGACACTCAACTAACCGCCTCGGACAGTCCTTTATACCAGCGGCCATCAGGCTCCACAACAGTGGGCAGCGACTAGCAGCCTCCAGGCTCCACAACAGGGGGCAGCGACAGCGACTGCTACCAGACATTGACCTGGGACTTATAGGAACCCAAGGAGGACAACCTACACTACCTTAGGCTTACTGCACCTTATGTGGATACTGTGATACTGTGAATAATGTATATTTCAGTGGATACCGTGATACTGTGAATAATGTATACTCAGTAGATAGTAAATTATAACACTACCTTATGCATACGGCACCTTATGTGACACTGTGAATAATGTGAATATTTCTTCAGCTAGTCAGATAGTAAATGATATTGACCATATTGACCAAATTGTTTACACTGCCTGTGTTGTTTTTACTACCTGTACACTGTGTTGTTGTTTTACTACCTGTACCCCCCCCCCCCATCCCCCCCATGCTGCTATGATGCCTGAATTGCCCCAAGGGGATCAATAAAGGAATATCTTATCTTATCTTATCTTACCTAACTTCCGGTTCCGATCAGCAACGCATGGCTGGCTGATTTTGCGGAGCTCAGCAACCAAGCCACATTAAGTTTGATTACGTTTTTATTTTTGCTTATACCATTTGATTTTATTTTACGTTAGAATCATGTCTAAACAGACACAGACCAGGATGGGAACGCTGAACGCCGTGGATAAGGAGCTCATTAGGTTGATATTCCATGAGGAAATAGACGCTATCGTGGCTAAGCTAACCGGCAGAGTGGATGCGCTCCAGGAGACGTAGCCAGCATAGACCTAAACTATCGTTACAACTAACCTAAAGTTAGTTTAGGTTCGTGTTAACGTTAGATAATGTACAAAATAAACGTATTTCCGGTGCTTTAGACCAGTGGTTCCCAAAGTCGGGTCGCGACCCAAAGGTGGGCCGCGAGCAGCCACGGGAGGGCCGCGAGATGATTTCCAATTTTTATTTTTATTTTTTTTGTCAGGCCACTGAACTTAGAAGCAGGCCAGGACAATGTTTCTAGTTGTATTCTAAAATTATATTCTATTGTATTCTAAAATGTGACTATGGTTTTATATTAACTTAATAAATAAACAAAAACGAAAAATCGACTTATTTCAACGAACATTTCAAACTAAATAACAGTTCTGTTCCGTTAGGGGCTCTGCTTGGCATCACTACTGCACTCCCTCGCGTACGTGCACGCGTACTGAATAAAATTCCACAAAATATACCTTTAATACCAGTATTAGTCTGACCACACCCCTCATCAGCTTACCTTCATAAGCAGGTGTGTGGTCACCTGCTCTCCTCCTTCTCGCTTTCACCACAAGGAAGTGCCTCGGTAGTACCCCACTTGACGTGTTGTTAGTTGAAAAGAGTTGTGACTGGTTTACATTGTGCTTAATCTTTTCTTCTCTCACATCTGTTGTACAAGAAAAGGTTGGGTCATAATGTATTCCGCGGAGAGTAGACCCGCTAGACCTACTCTTCACCACCGGTTCTCCATTCCCGCCTCCGTCGTGCGCCTCGGTGCTGGGCTGTTGCCACTCTTGTGGTTGCCGACCCAGCCCGGGAGACTGCCGGTGGATAGTTTTCCTCACCGAAGAGCCGAGGGTTCGGTGCCGTCGCTCCGGCGATGGCCTGATCTCGACTCTGGTTCCTCTGGTTCTGGGGAATCGCCCGTTGGTGAACGGGGGGTTGTTTTGGAGCCAGAGGATTTGCGACGCAAACTTTTCGCGTCTGCTCGCTCGCGTCGCAAGATGGTGGCGGTCAGACGCGAATGGCCTGGGTTTGGGGAGCTGCTGGAGACCAGCGAAGATGCGTCCGGCTCGGGATTTCCGATGGAGACTGAGGACTTCATGGACGAGGCGGACGGATTTTTGTTTGAGGGCCCCGTGGAGGAGAGTATCCCTCCTCAGGAGACCCCAGAGGGGGGGGAAATGGCTCCATGGGGCGCCCTGTTCGAGGATGTCGAGGAACCACCTTGGCCTCATCGGCAGGATGCCCTACTGTCGGCCACATCGGATTGTGGCTCCTTGACCAGTCGCAGCCTGCTGTATGTGAGGGATGCGGGGTCAGTGGAGGAAGGTTCGCAGGGGCAACTGCGGGCCTTGTTTCCCGAGCTCATGGCGGTAGCCGCCACCGCAAACGGTGTGCCGCTGCCGCTGCCATTGCCTGCACCTGTCCCTGATGACCTCATAGGCCATCCCTGGCAGCGTCCCCCAGTGAGAGGGGTGGACGTTGTCTACCCATTTTTCCCATCGATGGGGGCCTATGTTCGTCGGGGTCAGGCGGTGACCAACATCATGGGACTAACTCCTACCTACGTACCAGTTACGCGGGTAGCGGGGTTGGTCAAAGGTATGGGGGAGGGCGTGCCTCGGCTTGACAGTCCGATGGCCGCGCTCCTCTGTCCGGATATGGTGTGGGAACCACTATGCAAGCCGGTCCTCCAGGGGAAATCGGCTAGGCGATTGGCTTATTGGGGTGACCAGTCATTTATCGCTGGTACACAATCGCTGGCTGCGGCGTCTAACATCGCCCACCTGGCTAGATTTGTATCGGGGATAATGACGGGCGGCACGGATCTGACCGAGGTGAAATGCAATCAGATCACCCAGGCTGCGGGAGCTGTCCTGCATCTTTCCCAGGTGCTGGCCATAGCCATGGGGAAAGTGCGCGCCCTGGCCACCCTGGGCCAGCGTCACCTTTGGCTGGAGCAGGCCCATGTGCCAGAGAGGAAGAGAGCTCCTCTTCTGACGGCCGCCCTCTCCGACGCTGGCCTGTTCGGGAAGGCCCTGCGGTTGATGACCTCAACATGCAGAGAGATGGCAGAGGAGAGATCCATCCTCCAACCCCATTTTCCGCCTCCCGTCCTTGCCGGTGGAGGCAGAAGGCTTCCGCGACGTCGAGCTGTCTCCGTCGCCGCTACCACTGCCTCCGCCGCCGCTGCTGGCCCTGCCAAGAGGGCCAGGGGACGAAACGGCGCTTCTGCCACCGCCGGCCCATCCCAGACCGGAGGAGACGGTAGGGAACGTCGTGTCCAGCAGACTGTAACCTACCGTCCCTCCGGGGCTCCCCGGGGTGGCAAGACTCGAGCGGCGCGAGGTGGCAGACGCCGTTAGGAGTGACTTTTTCCCCTCTGTGTCCCCTCTCCTACACCCTCCCCGGCCCCTCTATGATTTTGTGCCTTGACACTATTTAGTTAGTAAATAAAAAAAGTTCCCCGATGGAGGGGGACTGTGTTTTGGCCGAACAAACTGTGTGTTTCTTCAAACAAATCATATGGTGGGGTTGTGTATATATGAATCTGCCCTTTTTTACGTTGTGGGGTGAGTTGTGTTGTGTTACGAGGTTAAGCAAGGTCTGCAACGTACACTCGGTAATAGGTTCTATTTAGCTTGATGCTCCACATGCAGTTAGAACTGGTGTTATTCCATTGCTTTAACTAAGTATATGTGTTTTCACAATGCTGTGTTGTTTAGTTGCAGTAATACTCGTACGCACACATTTCACGGCCTAGCCGTTTTGCTCTCGTTCAGCGTTTTTTCCTATGTATGACATAGGCAACGGGTATAGGATTCACGCACAGGCGACTTGTGTTTTGTTGTAAAACCTTTTTACACTTTTTGTGGGTAGCGGGCATTGTATTAGCTTCGCTATGCTTTGTTTTCTACCGGAGGTTTTTCAAGATGGCTACGGTTGTTTTTCTGTGTGTAGGGATAAAGGGTGTGTTTTCGGGAGGGGGTGTCGGATAAACCCCTCCTGTCCCACTTGATTGGTTTAGGGGATTTTTGATCTCTTCTGCTGAGCCAGTCAGGGCCAGGCCAGTGCTTGGCAAGGGGGGGGGGGGGGGGGGGGGAAGGGGTATTCTACCGACTCCTGTTACATGACTGTTGTAGCGTTGTTGCTATGGCGACGCCTTCCATGAGCTGGTGTCTTAAAGATGTCGAGGTTGGGCGCAGGGCTCACAGTCCTGCTGCGCCCGGTTTATGTGTCAAACTTGAGTCAATTGGTCACGTGTCTCACAGTTTACATATCTTTTTCTTGACCATAATCTCATGTGGGATGGTGTTTCTGGGAGGGTCTGGTCTTACACTCTGTTTAAAAAGGAGTGACTGGATTGAAATCATGTGGAAAACAGGGTTTTTACTCCCAGCTGTGCAGTTGGGTCATACGGGTGATGCCTTTTCTTTATTTTTATAAAGAGTTGAATGTGTCTTGATGGATTGGAAATGAGGGTCCCTGATGGAAACAAGACTAACGTCTTTCTCAGGTCTGCCTCCCCTTAACCTGTTGTGTGTATTGCCGTACTGGGTTGTACCTTTTCTGCAGTCTGTTGGGTACATTTTTTCATTCATTCATTCATGGAGTTGATTGCATCTCGCCCCTCTTGTCGTTTTCCCTGGGCGTCTTGGGGATTCAATATGGTGGTCTAAACGGCCTATTGTTGATGTGGGTATGTCCAAACGCACACATAGTGCTAGCTCAGGATGTGCTTTTTGGGCCATTGGCTGACTAGCGCGCCTTGATTGCTTGGGTGAAACAGCGTTTTTATGGAGCAATTGGGATGGGGGTTTTTCCTCTTCCGACACCCTGTGTGGTTATCGATGGGTTCCCGTTCATGTCAGGGGATGATGACGGAATGGGTCTGGACATATGGGGAAGGGTCTCACGCCCTAGGGGTGGGCCACCGGGCGCGGTTCATACCGACACGTCTGGGTGGCGCCTTCTTTTTTATGTTGGGATCAACACGCATATCTGCCCCTTCTCCTGGGGTTGGCAGGTCGGCGTGATTAGGGCACGGGACTGGTTCTGGTCGCGCTGGTCCAGATCAGTTGCACCCGTTGTCCGCTGGGGATGCAGATCTGCTGTTCTGGTACCCTGAGGGACTTGGGGTTTTTTCAGGGGGAAAAATGCTAGGTCGGTCCGGGTGTCACGGGGTTGAGCGTTATGGGACCCTTGTTAGGTGCGTTGTATTCTGCACTGTCGTAATGGCTTACGGCCGTGCCGACCTGTACGCGCCCGATCTCATCGGATCTCGACCGCTGTGCGGGTTGGTCTTGGTTGGTACTTGGTTGGGTGACCTCCTGGGAATACCGAGTGCGGGGTGCTGGGGCTGGTCTTCCATTTTTACGCTCTTCTCTTGCGCTTGGCGCTGAGGGGCCTGTTGGGGTGGTTTTAACCTCCTCGGGGGACCCTGTGCCCCCCGTATCACCGGGCCCGGTCCGGGGTAATGCTCATTGACCCGTAGGCCCGGGATAGCCCTGTTGGAACCCGGAACGCGGGCTGCGGCGGTGCCGCAGGTGTGTTTTGGGGTTTCTTTCCTGAGGGGTTATGGGACCAACCATTGCATGGGGTAATGCCTGGGTGGTTGGTTCTCTGGTGTGTTGCTGCAGTGTCAACTCCCGGTTCTCCGGTTGAGGGTGCCCCTGCACGTTCATGACGTCTGCCGATCGTATGGGCTTTTTCTGTGGGCAGCTGTCAGGGGCAGAGTGGTCTAAGGATCCCTCTTCTGACATGCTGTTTAAAGGCTTGGTTATGCGACAACGCCAGCATACGCCCCTTCCGCCGGGGCGGCTGTTTTCAGCTGTCCTTTCTGGCGCCTGCCTCGTCCGCAGTTTCCAGGCTTGGGTTGACAGCCTGTTGCCTGGTCTTTTTCCCCGGTGCACTGCCTGCTTCCGTTGGTTAACTCTTGTGTGTTATGACCATGCTGTCTGCCTGTTGCAGGGCCTGTGTTCCAGGCGGTGTGCTGTTGGGGAGGACAGGGCCCGCTCGGCTGAGGGGCCTTTGTCCGAATACGCTGGCGATGTGGGGGGCGGGGTCACTAGGTGCCCACCTGGTGGGATCTTGATGCTGGCATCATGAACTTCTCCGGGCCCCCATTCCAGGGAGTCCAGTCCTTTTGGTGGGTCTGGGTCTTCCTTCGCGCTCCGCTGCTACGGCCTTGCCACGGGGTTGGGTTTGCTCTTGATCCCGTGATTCTGGGGGCTGTGACGAGGTTGTTTCCTACGTTCGTTCCCGGGTGGCATGCGGGTTGTGCGTGGGTGTAGTCGTGGGGTCAAGCCACGGTCTGCTCACCCTGTGCGTTGGGTTGCTTGAGTGCCTCTTCGCACGGTCGGGTCCGTCGCCCTCCCGTGAAGCCCCTAATAGGGGGGATGCCCTCCATTAGGGGGGGTCGGGGGGGCTCGGCCCTCCCTGTTCTGATGGTTGTGGGGGGCTGTCAGCGGGGTGTATTTGTCAGCCAGCGGCTCCGCTTGGCCTCCCTTTGTGCATTAGTGATGCCAAGCAGAGCCCCTAACGGAACAGAACGTTAGGTTATGGCTATAACCAAGTTCTGTTAGTTAGGGGTGACGCTTGGCATCAGACGGCCGCTGCAGCCCTTGACCTCACCTTGTGGTGAAAGCTTGGGTAGGAGGAGAGCAGGTGACCACACACCTGCTTATGAAGGTAAGCTGATGAGGGGTGTGGTCAGACTAATACTGGTATTAAAGGTATATTTTGTGGAATTTTATTCAGTACGCGTGCACGTACGCGAGGGAGTGCAGTAGTGATGCCAAGCGTCACCCCTAACTAACAGAACTTGGTTATAGCCATAACCTAACGATTATGCACATAAAACGCTGAAAACAACCGAAGCAACAATAGTATTTTAATGAGGCTATTATTATTATCATTATTATTTTGCAACAAGTTAGCCCTCTCATAAATGGCACATATAAATGAATAACTAACTTGAACTAACTTAATAGGATTGAAGTGATATTTGGCTAAAAAAATCAGTCACCTGGCAAAAAAAAAAAAAAGCCTGACGATGTGCATTGGGCCGCAGCTCTCTGACGCCTTATTTTCTGGGTCCCGGCCTGAAAAGTTTGGGAACCCCTGCTTTAGACGTTGCTCTTTTATTTTGAAACCCCCCCGACCAGAAGTAAAAATTATGCCTCGTTTTCTGCTTACGCGTCCGGTTCTGTGTTTCTTGGTTTTTGTTAGCTAGCAGCATATCAACACCAACCATGGGAATACTGTTTTCTAAATTGTGGAGGCTTTTAATCGTCAACGTAATAGGATTTGAAGGCATGGTATCCATAAACTTCAATCGGTTCGGATCCTTTGAATGAAATGAGAATGTAAACTAACACTGGCGTCACGTTAGAAAGTATCACTGCGTTGCGTGAAATCACTGACAGAGAGGAGTGGTTCGGCAAATTTTTTTTTTGTATATTTCCATAGAAAACGTAAAGTCGAATTCAATTATTTTTTATTTCTCCACGTGGTAAATACACAGGTCACAACATATTTACAGGAACATTTTGGAGTTGTATTTGGAGTGTATTTTGTAACTGTAGGGAACTTCAGGGTAAATGACTGCCCCACTTCCAGTGATGAAGCTAAGCTACGCTAACGGTGTGGGCGTTCCCTAAGCTTAGTGCACGCACAGAGAAGAAAAGGGTATGTATCTTCTTGTCTAACTCCAGGGAAGATGGCAAATAAGCGAATTTCCCAAAATGTTGGCGTTTTCCTTTAAAGCTAAAAGAACGCATATGACTTTGGAATTTGAGTACTGAATAAGGTATTATATGAATGTCTCACGTTGGGGTCCTGGGGGGGGGGGGGGGGGGGGCGGAGAACGAGCGAGTGTTCATGTATGGTGGTGTTTTTTGTTTTTGTTTTATTTATTATTTTTCATTCTCTGGTGTCCTATGTATATTTTCTGATCCCCCTCTGATTTGGTGGTCGTGGGCTCCGACTGGGGGGGGGGCGTGGTTCGGGGTCTCTGCAGGTCGAGGCATTAAAGAGGCGTGGTGCTTTGGCTCGCGAGGGCGCCGGACTATGGGTCCGCCGGGGTTGTGGCTTGCGGCTGCCGGGTCTGGAGATGGAGGGGACTCAGGAGGCTCATTATAGTCCATGTATCTATTTTTCCTTTATAATTGTCTCTTATTTTAAGTCTGTTGGAATATTTTATTTTTATATTGTCTTCTCATTATTATTATTATTATTGTTGTCGATGTAATGTGATTTATGTTATGTTATGTCAAAAAAGAAACTGAATAAAAAAATGTGATCACAAAAAAAGATTGCTCTTACCTGTGGCCGATGAGACTCCAGAAAGAATATTCCAATTATTTGATTGCCATCTGCTAGATCGTATGTCCATTTGGCCCACGCCATAACCCCCAAAAGCATAATGATTCTGGTGTCCCGAAGGCGATTCAATGCGATCGAGTGTATAATGATCCATGTTACAAGATAACTCAGCCCGGAAGACATTCAATGACGCAGTCATAATTCCTTCAGAAAGTGCAACATCGGCCGCATACCAGCAGGCGGTGGTATCGGACCGTTGCGATCTCAGACAGAGTGCCACACATTTCCACAGCACAGCAGGATGAATTATGAATGGAAATAGCAAATAAAAGAAATAACGATCCAATAACGAGTATACTCGTTGTTGGCAGTATTCGATTGGTGGGCTATAACGAGTCAACTCGTTTTTGGCGGGGAATGGGTTAATGGTTTTTTTTTCTCTTTTAAACAAATTAGCAAGTAGCAGTGCATTCAACTGTACAGCAACATTTTGTTTTCTATAGCCTACAGTGTAACACTCATTGCAGATACAGTAGCATAGACACATAATAAAGCAATTCCCTCTGCCATAACAGTGCTGAAATGTGGGAAAAAAAGATGATCACATCACTGAATCATATAATAATAAATAATACTTTGTCTATTTGAAGAAACATGAGTAGATTCTAGGGCTGTCCCCCACTAAGGATTTGGATGGTCGACTATGATTGGCCAAAATTTACCGTTAGTCGAGTATTGGTAAAAAAAAGAAATATATATATAATATTTTTACTTTTCTTTTTTATCCACTTTTTCTCCCATTTTCAATTTTTCTCCCATCCCAATTTTCGTATCATCCAATTCAACCCTCCCCTGTCTTTGAACGCTGTTTCATGCCTCCCACAAGCCGGCTGCAATGTGGACTAAAGGCCTCTGCATGCTACAGAAACTTCAAAGCAACTGCAACACAACATCGACAAAGCAACAGTGTTTTAGACACTCTGCCTTTATGCTTCTGCAACATCGACGCGCAAAGTTAGTTTAACTAAAGTTAGTTTAGGTTCGTGTTAACATTAGATAATGTACAAAATAAACGTATTTCCGGTGATTTTAGACGTCACTCTTTTATTTTGAAAACCCCCGACCGGAAGTGTTATAGTGTCTGTTGCTAGCAGCTTAACTTTCTGTGCTTTTCGAGCTAACGTTACCGTAACATCATTAGTTTCCAATGCAGCTCAAACTACCTGTTGGAATAAATTAATTGATTGATGTTTAACTTGTCCCTGTGTGTGTCCAGTCATTTAGACTAGCAAACGTTGTATTTAACGTTACCTCAGGACGGATACCATTGTATTTACTTGGTTAGCTATGTAGCTAATGTGGATAGCATTTTGAATAGACCCAATGCTAGCTGGCTGGCTACAGCTTTATTTACTAAATTATGGAGGCTTTTTAATCGTCAAGGTAAGAGAGGATTTGTCATGATCAACTGAAGGCGTATGCTATGAAACAATATGTGCTTGGGTTTTCAGAAAAAGGCGAGCTATGTGACGCTAATTATTTAGCGTCAACGCTGGAAACAACAATGGAGGATGATATTCTGCGGGACTAATATTATTCTATGACAGCCCCGCCCCCATTCGCTAACCAACCAATCACTGCTACGCAATATCAACGCAACGGTTGTTTAGGTTAGATTTGAGGGACATGTACGCAACGTCCAAGCAACACAGTCTACAAGACCCTCTAAAACAACCGCGCTGAAATCGCGCCGATGTTGTGTTGCAGTTGCTCTGAAGTTTCTGTAGCATGCAGAGGCCTTAAGTCATACACGGCACAAGTCCCCTCCGATACTCGAGGTAACAGCAGTCGCATCTTTCCACCTGCGCGGCTCGATCTTTCAGCGTCAGGGGTCTGGGCTTTGGAGGGGCCCCGCCCCCGTCGCTTCCTGATTCTACTGCGCAGGCGCACCAACCGACCTGTAGGAGTCGCTGTCCACAACGCCCGATCCCCACCCATCAGTTTCCCTTCCCCTAATACTGCCAATGTGTATTAGTGCGGACGACCAGCTAAACTGAAAGCAATGTGGAGCGCTGGGCTCGAACAGGGAGGCGTACCTGTTCGAGCCCAGTCTCCAGTATTCGTGGTGAGCGCCTTGCCCACTGCACCACGTAGCCGCCCATTTTTACTTTTTTTTTATATTATTATTATTATTATTATTATTATTATTATTATTATTATTATTATTATTATTATTATTATTATTATTATTATTAGTGTTATTTTTGTATCATTCCATTTGGGCTGTGGGGGGTGCTTAATGTCTGAAGGAGTCGACTGAAGGCTTCTTGTCCTCTGCAAAAGCATGCAATTGGTCCACTGATGGATACATCTTGATATTTGTCTAGTCTAGTGTGTTCATTAGATGGGTGAAATCCTCTTTCAGTGGCTCTGTGCCTGTTTTCGTAGGCAGTTAGCCTCTGGTATGCGTGCCATTAGCGTTAGCCACGCTTCTAGGCCTCTTTTCTTTTGGAAAGAATGATACAAAATAAATAAAAGAAAATTATAAAAAAAAAATTTGATTTTTTTTTATATATATTCGACTAAGAGGTTGGCCAGTCGACTACGGCTCCTTTCGACCGATTAGTCGACTAATCGACTAATAGGGGTCAGCCCTAGTAGATTCTCACAAAAAATGGCTGCATGTTATGTGGTTAATCAATCATGCACACAAATCAGAAAGGAGAAAATTGTCAGCCTCTGCTGAGCTGAGCTAAACCGTCTGTCACTGCTCTGAAGCTGCCTGTGGCAAGGTACAGATCCGTGAGCATTGGTTTGCATCAGAGCGCTTTTGAGCAGCTGGTGGGGGCGGCTTTTGTGTTGTTAATATCTTGTAATTGAAAGCGGGATAATATTGATAATGCCATTAGAGTTGATGATTTAGAGAGATGTGGAGAACGGCGTTGCTAGAAGCGCCTACATGATCTGTGTGTGCGTTCTACAAAATGTCAACAATGAGCGAGTGAGTTACAATTACGCCACATATAGACATGTGTTTTTGTTGTTTACAAAGAAAAAGAACAGCCACATTTTAACAGGCTCAGTTTTGAAAGTCCATAGCGGAGGATGGCAAAATCAATCAATATGGTACTGACTTGTACTATCATGCACTCTGCTACTAAGGAATATACCTTACCTATATTACTACCTATTATGCTAATATGTCTATACTACTGTAGCACTCAAGTTCGACACTGTTTGACGAACAATGTTACTGACCCTTAGCTGCCAGAGTTGTACCCTTCCTGCTGACTTCTTGTACAGAACTTGTAAGTCGCTTTGGATAAAAGTGTCAGCTAAATGACTAAATCTAAGTTGAATTTCTATAACTTTTACTCTGGCACATTCTGTCATTGCCATCAATGTTGGCAATGATTTAGTCATTTCTCATTGAAAAAAATTATGATATCCACTTTGCCTTATACCGGCGACTACCACCACAGTCTGAGCACAGCATCAGTTTGTTGCCTTAACATGACGAACATGCTCACAAAGGTAACTGAGATGGTGTGTCACACTGAATTTACTTTCTGTTCTGCCTCCCCATTTGAAGGGCGGAGCCAGTTCTGGTGCGAATCAAGGAGGACAGAACCCGCATAATCTCTCCATCCTTTGACAACATCAAATATGACACATTTGAGATTGAAGAGTATCCGCTAACCGCCCAGGGCTTTGATTGGGAGCTGTGGTGTCGCTACCTCAACCCGCCTAAGTCCTGGTTGCACCAGGGGAACAACAGCGCCCCCATCAGGTAGGTAAACGTCATGATAGCTCGTTATTCTGTATGATGGTAAAGTAACGGCACACCAAGGATTGTTGTGAGGTTCTGATCACTGGAAGAAGGAAAAAAGTATTGCACACTATCTCTATTGACAAGCTTTGTATGCATTGCATATATACAAAGCTCTATAACAAACCACCACAGACTAATTATTGTTTTCGAAGGGATCAACTAAGTCTCCTTTCAAATCCTCCAGTCGATGAACGCTCAGTGCTGCCACCACTGGGGCACCAATAAGATTTGAAAGGGGACTTTTGAGAGAAAAGTCAGCAGCAGCTTGTGTTTTCACCCCACTAGCCTTTGTTGAGACTCTTTGAGATTTCTGTTGATCCCTTCAAAAACACAAGGACGAGTTATTGACTTAACCCTCAGAATCCGCGGAGGTTCGTTATAGAGTTTGTATATACTGTGCTGTGGTGATCGCCGCGGCACACCACTGGGACGGGGATGTCGCGGCGCAATAAACTGGCTCTGCGTCACTTGTACAGAGGGGAATCCCAGAAGTGACGGCTAGTGGCACCCGCAACGCGTCACTGCCCGAGGAGGAATTCCCGACTGGCGAGACACTGCTGCCGCGTCGCGTCTAAAAGCAAGGTGGCCGGGATACGGTGAGTGTGTCGAGACAGGTCGGCCGAATGGAGTGTGGAGCGAGGAACGGGCGTGAATACAGCGTTTCCTCATTTCCCCGCTCCCGTAGATATCCGTCATTTAGGCATTTAGGTAGCCGATGGAATACACACTTGCCAGCACTAGTCCCACACACATGCACACATTCCCGACACACACACTAGCTGATTAGTACTGATAAGATACACCTGCGCATAATTAGTAAATTACACATCTCACGTCACGTGCACACACATCGTCCCACACAGTACATTAACACTAGGATAGAGAGGATCAAGTTGAGCGAGTTGGAGTGGTGTTGTCAGAGAAGGAGAGATTGTTTATTCAGAGGTGCGATGGTGAGAGGTAGTGGAAGGAGAGGAGAAAGCAGTAAGTGTTCTTTGTGTACTGGACCCTGGACTGGCTGAGATTCCCCCTTGTGTACTGACCCTGGACTGTCTACGACCATTATTTTGCTTTTCGTGCGCTTGTGGTGAGCGGGACATTAGGAGGCGCAGTCTCCCTGTTCATGGTATTGTTTTGCTATCAATAGCTACAGCATTTCTCTTCTATTAGATGACGTAATAAAAGAGAAATGCATATGGAGTATGCAATACTTTTCTTTTTCTTCTTTCAATCCATTATTCTATATCAAATTCTGATAAAAGTTTAAAACTCTAAGCAGAGTTAGAATTTTGGACCCATTGGCCTATTTTCCAACAATGTTGTCGACTGGTATCTTCTCAGCACAATCCACGCTGTCCTCTGATACCTGCGGCTTCAGCTAGTTTGCCACGAAACGAATGCAAAGTCACCAGGGCCACGCTCCAGTCTGCACAAGCCCTGAAATAAATGATGAAATCTACTCCACGGTGCACCCCAAGTATTTTTCAATGCCGGGCACAGTCGACATTACTTCTGTGGCTGACTAGCCAGAGCTGTGGGGTATCCAGTATGAAGAACAGCATGGACTCCACCAATCGACAGCATCGTTGGAAACAAAAAAGAAACCGGGCTAGGGGTCCAAAATTCTGAACGTACCCTCTAATGTTAGCCATACCTTTCTAATCTTTCTAACTGCTGTCACTATACGGACTCATCTTGCAAATTGTAAACACTCCATAGGCAAACAACAACTCCTTTCAATCCCTTTCATCACCTTCTGTCCTCCAGGAGCCCGGCCCTGATCGGCTGCTTCGTGGTGGATAGGTTGTACTTTGAGGAGATCGGTCTGCTGGATGAGGGGATGGAGGTGTACGGGGGAGAGAACGTGGAGCTTGGCGTCAGGGTGAGTAATGGTGTCGCTCCTCGTAGCCGCGGGGCTGTTGTTCATTCATTTATGGCTGTGATCTTGGACAATTAACTACGATAATGACACTTTCTGTTGGCAGCAAACCCACAGAGTTTGGCCGCACTCTCCTCTCTTTATGTAAAGCAGTTACTTGACTTGCTTCAGACATGTCCTTTGGTTCCAAGCAATGTGGTGTGTGTCTGTGCAATTGCAACACATTAACACGGTGTAAGAGAGAAATTATGTTAGCATCACTCCCAACTCACACAGTTGTTGTACAAGGCTCCTTTATTTCACTGTTAAGTATGTAGAGGAAGAGGAAATGCAAAGAGTGCTCACTCCCTAGAGGGATCAGCCTATTCCCATCACCACTGAAATGATCACTGTCATCCCATATTATACTAAATTTAGGTCCAAACACTATAATATTGTGATTGGATGAGAGACAGTCCACGAATGCTTATAATCACAGTATAGCACTGGCACCTTACAAATACAGCGGTACCTCTCTGCCATTGTTTACATTTAATTAGCCTAATTCACAACACTTGCACTCGCTGCACGTTCACTGCTGCTATGAAGACGCAGGAAGGACAGCTTAACTGGTGGAACACAGGTGCGCAGCCACCCCTGCTCCTAGGTCTGATTTAGCTTGACCCAAAGCCGCTTAAAAAAGAATTATAAAGTTGTATAAAAGCAATGACATCATTTAAAGGTGCTATATATAACATTCAGCCACAAGATGCCGCACTAGAGCACCAACATGTAATTTATCCAATCGGGTGCATCCCACGTTGGGAAACGGGAAGTAGGGAGGGGATACATGAAATTCTAAATTCATTTATTTTATTCTGCACCTTTCTAAAAGCTCTGTGGATGTATTAACCCTTTCACACATAGAGGATACTACAGTAGACCGCTATTCAAAAGCCATTCTTGAATATGCATGGGTTTTGATGGCATAGCTGCACATAATCCACTACAGTAGACACTACTAGTGGCAAGCCATTGTATCAGAATTGTTTTCCCCTTCAAACCATGATGGCCGACGACCAGTCAGAACCATAGATATATATAAAGACTAGATGGCACGTAGTTCACCGGCAGCCATCTTGTTACGGTCAACTACTGCTTTAAAGGTCCCATGCATTATAAATGGCCTTTTCCAGTGTTTAGCATTGTATCCTAGCAATTGGGGATTATATCAATGTGGTCTGTGTCGTTAATTATCATATTGACTCATCAGTCTAGTCTTGAGTTCACAAGATCTTCCCTCACTCAACTAAGCTGTTCTGATTTGACGATATTGCTGACGTGAATAAGGTACTGATTTGCAGTAACGCCCCCTCTATGGTTAGCGCATAGTGTAACCCGACACTTCCTCAAACGGATTTTGTGTGCACCATCTCTCCCTCGTCGGAGCATTTACACACAAACTTGACTGCGTGTGTGTCGGGGATGCATCTCTCTCTCTCCCTCTCTCTCTCTCTCTCTCTCTCTCTCTCTCTCTCTCTCTCTCTCTCTCTCTATCTCTCTCTATCTCTCTCTCTATCTCTCTCTCTCGCTTGCTCGTTCTCGCTCTCTCGTATGTAGCCCGCTGTGTGGGTGACTGTCACTGAAAGCGCTTATGGGCGGAGCCCATCCAATAACAGCCTGAAATCCTGAGGCTGAAAAATTATGCTTTTGAGTACTTCATTAGAAATATAAAACAATCAGGCGGTTAGGTGGCCGAGCGGAGATTGCGTTCGTCACCAGCCCCGGAGCTGTGAGCTGGATTCGCCTGTTCGAATCCAGCTCACAGCTCCGGGGTTGTCACCAGCTTGGCTGGCCGTCTGCACTAATACAATAGACCTGTCTCAAACCCTGCCCCTTTTCTTGATCCTCCAATCACAGCTGTCGCTTACCTCTGACTTCCTCGTACAAACTTTGTTTGTCTGTCTAAGCGACAGCTGTGATTGGAGGATCAAGAAAAGAGGGCAGGGTTTTGAGACAGGTCCATTGGCTGTATTAGAGGGTGGGAGAAGCTGGCGGGGTGGGTCCGGGTCGTTGTAAACAGCGACTCCTACAGTTCGGTCGGGGCGCCTGCTAAGCGCGGATTGGACTTGAGGGGGATAGTGTGGTCCTCCCACACGCTACGCCCTCTCAATGAGAATCCGCGCTGCCAGGTGAAAAGAAGCGGTGATTGGCTGGACGTGTGTCGGAGGAAGCACGTGGTAGCCTCCACTCTCCCAGATGATCTGACTGTGGGGGGTAAGTGCGCAGCGACCAGGAAGGGACTGGGAATTGGCATACGACTAACATTGGGATGGGAGAAAATCGGAGGAAAATGGAGGGGGAAAAAGACCAATAAAAAAAAATATATATATATATATAAAACAATGCATTTAAAAAAAAAATACTTACAGATGTCTTCCATAGACTCACAGGAATTGTGTAAAGTTGCCCAAATAGTGCAAGGAATAGCAATGCATCTCCCCTTTAACACTTTGAGTGCCAGCAGGGGGCGCTCTATTCAATGAGGGGGCGAGCACATTTGCGAACGCATAAACTATATCTTAAATTATGACTATGTGTCTAATACGCCCGTCGCTTATCAATGACTTGCTTGCAGTCAACATTGTCGAAACGGATTGTTTTTTCATCTGTAAATTTCCGTTTTATACTATTTTGAAAAATGCTTGTTTTTGGAAATTTCCAGACAAAAAAAGAGATTCCACAGGAATCGCCCTTTACTGGAATACACAAAAAACTGTCATTTTTCGGCCTATTTATGAATCGTTTTCAAATAAACGCTAGATTATCGATAGTATATGTGTACTTATGCACGCTAGAGAAGCGGGCTGAAAAATCGATTATCTTATTTCCTGATCAGCACACACACACACATATAGGGCCCACGTTGATATATCTCTGAAAAAAGCTCCGATTACCCCAAGATTGGTAAAATAGATTCCTTACCTCAGATCAGATGTTCTCCAAAAAGATTATTCCAATTCCTGATCGCCATTCCAAATATCGATCGTGTTTATTGATCCAACGCTGGGTGCTCGAAACACATATTCCACGCTGTTCTGAGGGACCACAAAGACTGCAATCGGCTCGGATTACATGCCTGAAAAGTAAAATGTGGATTCCAGATTTTCTTTTCCCCATGCGTTTTCATTCAGTCCAATCCAATGGGTGCGAACAGGGCGGTATTTTCCCTGTTCGAGCTCAGAGAGAGTCCCAGTGGTAACGTGAGGCTAGATTGATGAAAAATGAATGAAAATCGATAATAAAAAAAATAACGATTAATAACGAGATTTCTCGTCCTTGGCACTGATCGGTTGGCATGAAATAACGAGAATTCTCGTCGTTGGCACTCAAAGTGTTAAGGTGAGTGATCTGCACAAACAAAAATACTCTTAACTTGCTGAAACCCTGACTGATTTACAAACGGTTTGGTTTATTACAAACGTTATTAACGTGGCTATGATTGGAAGCTTGGACGTTTTTTTATAGTCCATTATAAGTATGCAGTATGATAACTACATCCTGACGTTTTTAACAAACCAAATGGTTGAAAATTGAGCAAGCTATGGTTATTTCAATAGTACATGCACTATAGACATTCATATTGTGAGTGGGCGTGCTGCCTGTGGCAAGATGGCCGCCATGTGGCAACGTCGGTCTCCGTTGGCCAGCAGTGTGGGTGAGTCATCTAGTCTTTATATCTATGGTCAGAACCATCGTGTTTCTCTGGAGTATCAACTAATTCCTTCTATTCTAGAAATACCTTGCAGGTAAAAAAAAAAATATTCTAACATCAAGTAACATCTAAGGAGTCATGTCATTGTTAATGTGTGTATACTGTATTTTTGTGTATACTGTACATCTGTGTGTATACTGTACGTTTGTGTGTATACTGTATGTCTGTGCTGTCTGTATACTGTATGTCTGTGTGTATACTGTACGTATGTGTGTATAATTTACGTCTGAGTGTATACTTATATCTGTGCTGTGTGTATACTGTATGTATGTGTGTATACTGTACGTATGTGTAGGGCTGGGCGATATGGAAAAAAATCATATCGCGATAACGATATGATAATGTTATCATATTTCTCGACATCGATAATTCTAAATTATAAGTATAATTTTTTTCTTTTTTTTTCTTCTTTTTTTAGACAACAGGTGGATTTTTTTTTTTTGCAGCAATTCATTGTCATTGCCGCCATCTTTAGTGTTACATCCCCTCACCCTCCAGTTCTCAGGCTCCAGCTGGTTTAAAAGCTAAAGTAAACCGGCTTCTCTGCTGGCTGTGGCTCCAGAGGAGTTGAACAGTTCTGGCTCTGCTAGTTTATTTTCGATCTTTTGGCGCTTTTTTGGTGGACAAACCACCGCACATGTGCACTGTGACTCGTGACTGGAGTCTAGTTCTGCTAGCACACATAGCCTACTGTGTACAGACGGTTTCAAAATGTATTTTAAATTAGAAAGCAAACAAAATAAATGGACAAGATAAAAATAAATCTCAATTTGGTCAGTATTGTCATTTGGACAAGCAAAGCCATTACTTTAAGTTGCAGGCAAGAAAGACAAGTCTGTCCACTGTCTCTGGTTTTAAAACTGCCCTGTTGCAGGTAAAAAAAAAAACGATTTTTTTTTTTTTTTTTTATTTCGATATTCGATATCGATTATTAAAATATATCGCGATATTTATCGTTATCGTTATATCGCCCAGCCCTACGTATGTGTATACTGTACGGATGTGCTGTGTGTATAATGTATGTCTGTGTGTATACTGTACAATGTATGTATGTGTGTATACTGTATAATGTACGTCGGTGTGTACTGTATGTCTGTGCTGTGTATACTGTACGTCGGTGTGTATACTGTACATCTGTGCTGTGTGTGTATACTGTACATCTGTGTGTATTGTACGTCTGTGTGTATGATGTACGTATGTGTGTATACTGTATGTATGTGTGCTGTGTGTATACTGTACGTATGTGTGTATACTGTATGTCTGTGTGTATACTGTGTGTCTGTGTATACTGTACATCTGTGTATACTGTATGTCTGTGCTGTGTGTATGTAGCCGGTTTCAGGCCTACTCTCGACAGACCCCCACTGCCACGACTCTGCGTTGTTGGTTGTGTGTTCAATGAGACAGGGAGACGGGTGATCTTCTTTTAGCCGAAACTGTGACGTGTTTATTACAGGTGTCCACAGTCTGTCAGGTAACAAACAAGAAACGAATGCATCAGCATTTAGCATCTAACGGCTCCAACTGCTCACACAGCTCATATCTTTCCTCCGGAAGCGACGATTTCAAAATAAAATACCTAACCCAAAACAATCTTTTGTTACAACCCCCAGAACATAAAAATTACAACAAACAATAACAAAGCAACAAAATAAAACGTAAGGGATTATTCGTGGAATGCACCACGAATATACCTGCTACATTGTATACTGTATGTCTGTGTATACTGTACATCTGTGTGTATACTGTACATTTGTGTGTATACCAGGCATGCGTTCTTCATGGGACGGGGGTGCACTACGTGCAAGCCCAGATAAGTACTCGCTATTTGCATATCAATAGCGCCGGTCGTCAGGTGTGTTAAATACGTTCTCAGATACATTCACACCTAACTTGTTGTGAATGACATGTGTTACATTCCATTCGTAGAGGCAATTAGGCACTGTCTGTAGTCTGTGCTCAAGCGAGGGGACATTAAATGCGCATTCGCGGGAGTGCGCGCACGCGCCAGGAGCGCGCGTGGCGCCATTAGGTGCGTGCAATCCCAGTTGATTTCAATAACGCACCACTGGTGTATACTGTACGTATGTGTGCTGTGTGTATACTGTACATCTGTGTTTATACTGTATGTCTGTATGTATACTGTACATATGTTGTAAATATGTGAATCACAATGGACTTTACATTTTATATAATTTTCTTGATTGGTTTTGTTAATACACACAGTATTACTATGTTATACCATATCATTATTAATGCAGTATTTTCAGTTGAAAACTATAAATGCATGTTGTCCAATCAAGTGGACATAATAATAAATATATTTGGTAAAGTTAAATGTTAAATGTTAAATGTTAAAAGTTAAAATGTTGTTTTTCATGCCCCAAGAGCAATGAAAACACATGGGGGGGAATCCTGACTGAGGTTATCATAATTCATGCATGAAAAAAAAAGAAAAAAAAAGAGATAACACCTTAAAGGGGAACTCCAACATTTTGGGAAATTAGCTTATTTAACATCTTCCCTGGAGTTAGACAAGAAGATACATACCTTTTTTGTCTCTGTGCGTGCATTTTAGCTTTGGGAATAGACGCTCCGTTAGCATAGCTTAGCTTCATCACTGGAAGTGAGGCAGGACAGTAGCCTTACAGTGCCTTACAGTGTATTGCAAGGTCTGACATTGACCAAATTTGATATGCATGACCTTGGTGGGCTCTAGGTCAACTCCTGAAAAGGGGGTTAATGTCAGACCTTGCAATCAAAAGTTAGGGGGCGCACTGAAATTATGGCAAGGGTTATTAGCCCCATAACCTTTGATTGCAAAGTCTGACATTGACCCCCTTTTCAGGAGTTGACCTAGAGCCCACCAAGGTCATGCATATCAAGTTTGGTCAATGTCAGACCTTGCAATACACTGTAAGGCACTGTAAGGCTACTGTCCTGCCTCACTTCCAGTGATGAAGCTAAGCTATGCTAACGGCGCGTCTATTCCCAAAGCTAAAATGCACGCACAGAGACAAAAAAGGTATATCTTCTTGTCTAACTCCAGGGAAGATGTTAAATAAGCAAATTTCCCAAAATGTTGGAGTTCCCCTTTAAGGTGAGACACTACAGGTGAATAGGGTAAAACATTTAACTAATAGATATCACAATGAAACTTCCCTAGTTGATTACTTATATTAAGACAAGACTTTTTTGTATTACAAGTTTTCTGAAATTGTATGTTTAAATATGCAAATGAGGCATGATTTACTTAAATATGCACTAATTTGCATATAATTCCAGGACAGAAATCTGAACATTGGATAAAGCCATTTTCAAAATTATAGTTTCATTTTGTTGACATATTAGAGCCAAAGGTGTAGTTTAGTTATGGTACAGGGTACTACATGGTACCACTGGGTAGTTTACTATAGGGTAGTTTAGTTAGGGTACAGGGTACTACATGGTACCACAGAGTACTACATGGTACTGCATGGCACTACAGGGTACTACATGGCTCTACATGGCACTACATGGCACTACAGGGTACTACATGGTACCACAGGGCACTACAGGGTACTACATGGCACTACAGGGTACTACGGGGTACTACATGGCACTACGGGGTACTATAGGGTACTACATGGCACTACAGGGTACTACATGGTACTACATGGCACTACAGGGTACTACATGTCTGCTCCTTTGCAGCACCACAAACATGGGAACTCTCTAACTCTTCCCCCCCCCCCCTCTTTCCCCCCCCCCCCCCCCCTCCCTCCTCCCCCTTCTCTCTGAGTGCCCGTCTCCTGGCGCTGACTAAGGTGATGGATGCCTCGGGGTCTTGGCCAAGATTGTAGTGACTGCTCTACATGCACCTCCGAGGCCTTGGATCAGTTATTCACTGCCGTCTGTCCGTGGTCCTGTCAACTGATTAACAGTATTAACAGACTGTTAACAGATTAACAGTCAACGCGGTTTCATTGCTGGGTTAAGTACTTCTATTCTATTCACATAATACGCTTACTTCATATATCTACTCCATTCACATATATGCCTACCACTTGTATCTATTGCTATGTCCGCCTACTACAATCTCATGAGCTGTCTAACGCCTGTCCCGTCTCCCTGTCTCCCTATGACTTGCTGTCCTGGAGTGTTGACCGGAGTGTTGGACGTCCCGTGACGAAGGCCGGGAGATTGTGACCCCCTCTGCGTGCCCCCCTGTCTCCGGAGGTCTCGTAGTGGTGACCGGAGTGCCGGATGTCCCGCGATGATGTCGGGGAGTTCGCGACCCTCTCTGCGCTACCCCCTATCTCCCTGTCTCCGGATGTCCCTGAGCAACGACCAGAGTGTTGAATGTCCCGTGACTAAGACGGGGAGGACGTGACCCTCTTTGCGCCGCCCCTCTGCCTCAAATAGATCCGCTATCAACTCTATCTTTAATCTTTCAAAATGTTCAGTTGCTATCGCTATTAGCTCTATCTTTAATCTTTCAAAATGTACAGTTGCTATTGCATGCACTCATCTGTGTTTCACCACACACATGAGTGCATGCTTACCAACTGTCCGTCTGCAACACTACTATCACCAACATCTAAGAAGGGAGATCCCCCCTTGAATGGCCCTTCTAAGGTTTCTCTCCTCCACACTGCCTGTGGAGCTTTTTTCCCTATTGTTAGGTTTTAGTGAGTTTTTCCTTACCTTCGTGTGGGGTATGTCTGGGAGTGCTTGCATTCTTTCATTTATTTGCATTCATCTAAAAATGTTTGGACCTTATGGTGTTCTTGTTCTGTTCTTGACTTATTGTTATGTTTTCTTCTTGACTTGTTTAAAGAAGACGTGTACGGCCCATGGGGACATTAACGTGTGTTGTCGGGCCCTATAAATAAATTTGATTTGATTTTGATTTGATTACAGAGGGGATTTTTGAAATCTCTTTTTATCACTCCATAAATCAGAAAATACTCCATTCAGTCCATTTTTATGGTAAAATTCCATATTTCGCCATGTTTTTAGGAATAAAATGTGATATAAATCAGGGTATGAATGAGATATCAACAAACCCTTCTGTAAATACCTTCAGAACATAGATATGAATAGAACTGGAAGGTTTGGTGTATGTGAGTGCTACTGAAGTGGAGATTTCTGGCTCAGAGTATGAGGAAAAACTCTTAAAACTCATTTTTGGGAAAACGCCTTCAAAGTTCTGTATTGTAAAATGCCATACTTTTTTTTTAAACAGATATTTACAAACACAATACCTAATCAAACCATTAGTAATAGACAAGCTAAACACATGCCTGATAACTGAATAATAATAATAATAATAATGATGTTATTGAACAGAACAGAACTACACACAGGCTACAAACAGTGTAGTACAGTGTAGTACCCCCTAATAGGCAAAAAATATTTGAATAGATATCACTATGAAACTTTCCCAGTTTGTTATGTACATATAAACTAAGAAAAAATATATTGCAAGTTTTCTGAATTGTATGTTTATATGTGCAAATGAGGCACTTCCCCATTAAATATGTGCACATTAATGGATGCAATAAGGCAAAATGAAGTAAAATAAACAACTAAATGTGTGTTATTGACGTTTTATTGTCACTAGTTTCATAGAAGACATGTTTAGGAAGCAAAATATAACAAAATCTCAAAATCAACAAAAAAAGTATATTTGCCTATTCACCTGGGGTGTCTCCCCTTAAGTCGAATTATATCATGGCTATTAGCACTGGTGTGCTGATCAGGGGCGTTTTTAGGGTTAGAAAACATTGGGGGCTTCAGCCCGGGGGGGTGGAGGGGGAAACTTTTTTTTAACACAGAAATACGCAATTTTTGAGTAATTAGAGATGAATACTGAATAACTAGAATCATTAGAGGTTCTTAAAGTGAGGTCCATGTCCATGAGAGGGATCTGGGCAGTCCCCATAGAAAATTCAAAGTTAACAGGACCAAATCATCAGTTTCTTATTTATTTATTTAACCTTTATTTAGCCAGATAAAACATTGATCTGGTCCAAGAGGCCCCAACAGGAGTACAAATATACATATTCATTAGTCATCGGATTCTGGTAGATCGATATGTACATTGGCTAATCATAAATCCCATTATTCCAGGCTGAAAAATACGCTCGGTAACGGGATCAAAGATGGAGGGTCTTCGTTTGGAATCGAGGCTCATATGATCCGCCCACAGGACTGTAAAAGATTCTTTTTAAATCCCCTCAATGATACTGCAGTGGAGCGATGGCGCCCCTAAGCGGATCTGGCCGGTAGTGCATGTTTCGAAAATCAAATATGTGGGTAGGTAATGGATCTCGATAGCGGACGTTAATAGCGTTATAAATATGGAATAAAACAATAACAACTTGCCACGAGTATATACGTGGCTCTGGTCCACAACGCATGGAATCGAAACACGTATATACTCGTGGACGGACGGCATAGTGTTAAGAATCATACACATAAGCAAATAAACAAACAAACAAACATATGCACAGCCTATGTACAAAAGAAATAAACAGTTCATCTCTAGTTTTTACAGTTTTCTTCAATTGCATAAACACTCAAATAAAAAATATTACACAATTATCAAAACCTTACACTCAAGGAGCAAAACATAGGCCCCGATTTGCACCCCTATAAGCACAATGTCAGCCTCACACTTTTTGCAAAACAATACACACAGTGATTTGCAAAACACTAAACACACTTGCATTACATTAGACACAGAATGTCAAATTACCACACATATGAGCCAATTGGTTAAACACAGCCATCAGATGCACAAACACACCATTGCTTAATTGTAGATACACCCAATCAGGTTTAAGCACTATAAAAATGCAGCAGGTGAGTTCACCTGTCTTCAACCAAAATGGAAGGAGAGTGAAGTACTGTACACAGAGAACATGAAAATATACAATACATTCACCAAACACTACACAAGACAACCAATGATGCAGACTGATGAAAATATACATTTTCTCTAATTTTCCCAAATCAGTCAACATGTCAACATGGAGAATCACAACAAAAAATTATCTTGCCAGATCCAGCTAGGCAAAGAGATAATGTCTAGTGTTTTCTGTACTCTATTTAAATTTTTTCAAAATTGTTTTTGTTTTACTGTAATTTTAACCTGTACTGGATACAGTATTTTGTCTGATATTTGCTGAGAAATGTTGACTGATTTGGTTATATGGAGAGAAAATCTATATTTGCATTAGTCTGCATCATTGATTTGGGTATATGGAGAGAAAATGTTTTTTTTTCATCAGTCTGCATCATTAATTTGGGTATATGTAGATAAATAAATTATATTTTCATCAGTCTACAGCATTGGTCTTGTGTAGTGTTTGGTGAATTTATTGTATATTTGCACATTATCTGCGTACTTCACTTACAGTACTCTAATCACTGAGAAGTAGAATTGCTAAATGTGTTTACAGTTACACACAGCAGTGTGTGTAACTGGTTCAAACATAATTAAGCCAATGAAACGTGTGTTTCATATGGTAACAAAATGTAGTTTTTATAAATTAGTGTATTGTTTTGACAAGTGTTTAATTTAGAGGATCTGATGTGTTCTGATAATTGTGTGTGTGGTTGTGCTAATTGTGTGTTTTGAAACACCGGGCCCCGTTTTCAAAATCATTCTTAACACATTCGGGGCCATTGGGATGCGTCTAATAAATCTCTAGAGGACCGGCAAATGTAAACAGACGTGGGGCTGTTTGTAGAGCTAAATCTATACTTTATAGTATTGCTATCTGTCCATTCTCATTGTCAATTGAGTCCATAAACCGTCCCTTCAAAATGGCTTAAAGATTTTTTTTTTTCATCAATACGTTCTCATTTTATAGCGCCGTGAATATAAGCGTTATACAGGATTTGGTCTAGTATATTTTCTGGAAGGCTAGATAAAGGGCTAATAGCTGCTAACGCTATATCCAATGGCATTTCCGTTATACAGATGCTACAGTTAAAACTCAAACTGCATATGATCGGCACGATCCTCAAGCATGTATGCATGAATAACCGTGTTCGTCTAACTAGCCACATAGGCCGATCGCCTGGATGGCTATCAAAACAATGCCCTCACGGGTTGTACTTTACGTGAAAAAGATCTTACCATGAGCCGGTTGGATCCCCCGAGCATTTCCCCGTTATCGATCGCCATCTGGTAGATAGATATGTCCATTGGCTGATGATAAATCCCCTTATTGCATAGTGAAATCCGCAATTCAAAACGTATCCCGTGCAACAGACAATAGCTATCGCTTCAGATGAGTAGAAAACTACATTAGAGATCCAAAAAAATAAATACAACTTCTGCCACAGGGAACACTCTATTATCGCGATAGCGCCCCTAAGAGGATCTGGCCGATATTGCACTTTCTCGAATTCAAAGAGTAGGGTACATCTGCAGTGCATCTCGGCGACCTTGAATAGGTTATTAAAATGGAATAAAAGCCAAAACAACTTGCCACGGATATATCCGTGCTTCTGTCCACAACGGGTGGAATCGAAACACGGAGATCTCCGTGGTCGGGCGCCATTGTGGCAATCGAAAAAAAAATGTATTGTGTGTTTCATTATATACGTATGTTTCAGTCTTCTCATAAAAATAAATTTGATTTTTGGGTATTTTCCTGTCTTTGGTCCGCTTTGTATTCACATCTCAAATGAACCGCAGCAGGGTTCACTTGCAAGAGTGAATGAGCTTTCACACCACCCCAAACCAACCGGACTATCCGAGGAAATGAACCAGGGTTCAATTAAAGCTTATTATAGTTTATCACAGTATCATGAGCATGTCTTTGTCAGTGGACACTGGACATGGGTATGGATGGCTCCAGGTGCTGCTGCGTTAAAGTGCACATCTTCAATACCTATCTGTACTATTTAAAAGCACAGTGCAGGACACACTCAAAGGTTATCGCACCTCAGAGATGGCAGTGGACATGTATGACAGGACAAAGGCCATATGTAATGGCCTTTGGATTGAGGAACATACTACCAGCCAAAGGACGAAGCACAAAAGGATGGACGAGTATGTAGTTGAGTCATCTTGTGGCACAAGCTCAGACCTCAGCTCAGGAGATCAGCTGAGACAGAGACTGTTCTATCCAGTCATCGACAGAATGCTGCAAGAGCTTGAGAGCAGGTTCTCATGAGTTGGATAACAACTTATGAGAGACATACAGGCATGTTATCCAGCCTCAGACCAGTTTCTCTCAGTGGAATTGATGCAACCCCTTGCCACACATTACAATATCCAACTATTGCCAGAGGAGATCACAGTTGCAAAGTGTTTCCTGGTCAGGACAGGCAGAGATGCAGTCCCTACTATCCAAAGTGTCTTTTCCCTCCTGGATGATAATAATAATAATAATAATAATAATAATAATAATAATAATAATAATAATAATAATAATAATAATAATAATAATAATAATAATGCATTTGATTTATAAGGCGCCTTTCAGGACACTAAAAAAAAGTCCACAAATCGGTGAATGAAAAAATTATAGGATCAAATGAAAACTACTTACTAAAAATGGATGTTTAAAAGTACTAAAAACAAAACAAAAAATACCAAACACTAACAAATATTCAGCACAGACAATGGGGATGCTGACATAAAAAAAAGAAAATTTAAACAATTTCTTTTTTTCTTTCTTTTTTTTTAAGCTCCGGGGCTAGGAGAAAAACATCCGGGGCTAAAGCCCCGGAAGCCCAGGGCTAACGACGCCACTGGTGCTGATCTTCCTACGACCGCAGCATAATAACCATGATATACTACTAGTACTAACCATGATCTGCCTACTGCCTCGTTCCTACCAATAACCATGACATAGCACCTCCCCCTCATATGTTACTGCTTAATGGACCTATCGCAAATGGACCCGCCCTCTTTTCCGGAGGGAAGCGACAGTTGAGATTAGAGGATCAAAAGGAATGGGTCAATTACAGCAATATCAGACATACCAGATGTATACCAGATTATGATCCCGATAGCATTTATGGGACATAAAAAAAACTTAGATCAGAGACAGCATTTTCTACTACTATTATGATGATATGCCCAGGTGATCACTTATATTAATTATGTTAGTAATGATCAGCACAGGCTTTGCCTTCAACGAGATACTGTAAATGGCCTGAAAAAAATCGATATATAATTTTTTGTCGGAACAATAGTGAATATGGATGGGATCATCCTACATTGTTTTAAAGCATTTGTGAGTTGCATCAGATATATTAATCTCAACTTGTCATGTCAGGCAGTTAGTCTCACCTTGTCCTGCCAGGCAGTTAGTCTCACCTTGTCCTGTCAGGCAGCTAGTCACACCTTGTCCTGTCAGGCAGCTAGTCACACCTTGTCCTGTCAGGCAGTTAGTCTCACCTTGTCCTGCCAGGCAGTTAGTCTCACCTTGTCCTGTCAGGCAGCTAGTCACACCTTGTCCTGTCAGGCAGCTAGTCACACCTTGTCCTGTCAGGCAGCTAGTCACACCTTGTCCTGCCAGGCATTTAGTCTCACCATGTCCTGCCAGGCAGCTAGTCACACCTTGTCCTGCCAGGCATTTAGTCTCACCTTGTCCTGCCAGGCAGCTAGTCACACCTTGTCCTGCCAGGCATTTAGTCTCACCTTGTCCTGCCAGGCATTAAGTCTCACCTTGTCCTGCCAGGCATTGAGTCTCACCTTGTCCTGTCAGGCATTAAGTCTCACCTTGTCCTGCCAGGCAGTTAGTCTCACCTTGTCCTGCCAGGCATTAAGTCTCACCTTGTCCTGCCAGGCATTAAGTCTCACCTTGTCCTGCCAGGCATTAAGTCTCACCTTGTCCTGTCAGGCATTAAGTCTCACCTTGTCCTGCCAGGCATTAAGTCTCACCTTGTCCTGCCAGGCATTAAGTCTCACCTTGTCCTGCCAGGCATTAAGTCTCACCTTGTCCTGCCAGGCATTAAGTCTCACCTTGTCCTGCCAGGCATTAAGTCTCACCTTGTCCTGCCAGGCATTAAGTCTCACCTTGTCCTGCCAGGCATTAAGTCTCACCTTGTCCTGCCAGGCATTAAGTCTCACCTTGTCCTGCCAGGCATTAAGTCTCACCTTGTCCTGCCAGGCATTAAGTCTCACCTTGTCCTGCCAGGCATTAAGTCTCACCTTGTCCTGCCAGGCATTAAGTCTCACCTTGTCCTGCCAGGCATTAAGTCTCACCTTGTCCTGCCAGGCATTAAGTCTCACCTTGTCCTGCCAGGCAGTTAGTCTCACCTTGTCCTGCCAGGCATTAAGTCTCACCTTGTCCTGCCAGGCAGTTAGTCTCACCTTGTCCTGCCAGGCACGCAGCAACTGCATCAGCCCTGTGACGGTGAGCCATTGATGGTTAGTGTGAGCTCAGCAGCACCGCGACCAGATGGGTTTCAAGTTTCAAGTTCTTTAATAGTTGTCATACAGAAGTACAGAATACTTTCATACAAAATGCTTCTTACTGTTACGCTCCAGAGACTGTGCTAGACAAGATAGTATCAAATAACATAGTATAGCATGTAATTTAGAAGAAGAAAATGAGGTCACAGTGTTCGGTATAGACATATGTACAATGTTCTGAGTTACCATATAATATACAATACTATGCAGTGTACTAATGTACAGTACTATATAGTGCAAAGCAGAAATGGGATGAGGTACAATTTAGGTACAATTTACAGTAAGGTGTACGAGTTGTAGTGCAATCCTTCATCAATAAATATAAAGTGTGGGGAGTGGGTGCTACAGTGTGTTTGTTTAAAGTGGGTGTGTGCTATAAAGTGTGTGGAGTGGGTGCTACAGTGTGTTTGTTTAAAGTGAGTGTGTGCGTGTGGATGTGTGTGCTATGTGCGTTTGGTGGTTGTTGTTGTGTAGTGTTCATTGTTCGTTTGGGGCGACCTCCTCTGGGACAGCTAATAATAACACTGTTAGTGCTAGGTCTACTGTACACAGGACATCTTCTAACACAGCTATCAACTTCTACAATAGAACCCAGAGGCTGCGCTTGATAGATTGCCACTGTGAGGAGGACACGGAAGGGCTCGGGTTGGGTTACCCAAGTGGAAGTGTCCACCCTCGCTAATGACAAGAGATGTAATCATCAGTCACTTGAGGGGGAGAGATTAGTTTCATAAGTAATTTTCCTCTTGGAAGTGATGTATGCTAGGATTTCAGCGTCCGATAATGGTCTTTCTGATTGCTTTTCTGCTGAAAACATGATGATGATTTTACCGCACGCGTAACAGACCCGGGGAGTCACATGGTAGTTTCACATGGTAGTTTTAAGACCGCTTTGTTGAATTATTATAAAAAAAATTATATATAATGTTCCACTTATTCAATTGGTCTCACATTTGATGGGAGCAGGGTTTAGCATAATTAAATGAGATCTGCATCTTTACATATGAGAAAAGTGAGAAAAAAGTAATGGGTACAAGACTGTGTAGGCCTACCTAATGCCATTGAATATTTACTCGTTTCCATGGTAACTACTCATGGAAGACTGGCCATTTGAAGGCCAGTCTCCAGCGAAAATGCTGCAAAGCTGAGAAGACGATGTTACGAAACCAAAATAGTCAAAACAACAGACATTTATATTCTATTACAGATTTACAGACTATTGGGATTATATACATGATTACCTGGCTCATTTGTTTTTAAAGGACAACTTCAGTATTTTTAAACCTGGACCCTATTTAATGGGGACAAAGATTTTTGTAATTGGTATTGAGGGAGATCGCTTCAGCCGGCAGCCGCAAAATGGGCTACAATGTAATCACACAGGGCAAACATGAACGTTAAAGTTAATCCACTATAATAGTTTAACCTCCATCAAAGATTATGAACCTACACAATACAATTTGGCTGTAATACGTAACCTAATACTAGTTTTGATTTTCAATGGGTGGCTACAATGGGGGGAAATAACCAGTGGAACCTCACTCCCCGGGTCTATAAGTTCGCCATCCCCTGTTTCTAAGCAGTTTGATACGGTACGCTATAGTATCGTCATAGCTTCCGCTCTGCGCCTACTGGAATATATCCCTATATCAGTCTATACACTGAATAAATTTCCACATGCACCTTTACACACCCATTCGCCTGGCCACACCCCCATCCGCTCCTCTACATAAGCAGGGGTGTGGCCATACTAACAGCTCCTTCCTTATTTTCACCACGGCGAGTGTCTGTACACACCACTTGAGTTTAGTGTAAAATAATTGTTGGAGAGGAGCTGCGTAGACATTGTTTCTTGTTTTTTTCTCTCTCTCACAGTTTATGAGAAAAAGCTAAGATATAATGTCTTCATCTAAGTCGGAGGGTTCGAGCGCTCACAACGTCACCCTTCACCAGCGGTTTTCCATTGCCGCCTCCGCCGTGCGTCGTGGGGCTGCTCTGACTCCACGGTCGTGGCAGTCGGACGCGCCCGAGTGGCGTCCGGTGGGGAGTCTGCCTCTCCGAGGGGCTGTTGAACCAAGGCCGTCTCCAGTGAGATGGCCTAGTTCCAGCTCTGGTTCCCCCGCCAGTGGACGGTCGGCCGATAGGCCGACGGCTCCTCTGGTGGCTGAGGATTTGAGACGCAAGCTCTTCGCCTCTGCTCGCTCCCGTCGTAAGGTGGTGAGTTGCAGGGGCGAACGGCCTGGCTTTGGGGAACTGCTGGAGCCAGACGAGGGTGCTTCTGCTCTGTCTCCGTATCGGATGGAAACTGAGGATTTTATGGAGGGAGCGGGAGCGCTCTTGTTTGATGCCCCGTTGGAGGTGTGGCAGGGGGTGATATGTCTCCTTGGGGTCCCTCGTCCTCCGATGTTGGGTTAGAACCTCCGACTCGGAGACGAGATGCCCAGCTATCAACCACGCCGGATGGTGGCGCCACACATGGTACGTGAGGGACGCGGGCTACGTGGAGGGAGGTGCGCAAGGGGAGTTGCGTGCCTTGTTCCCTGAGCTCATGGCGGCCGCCGCTGTCGCTAATGGTGTGGCGTTGCTGCAGCCTCTGCCTGCACCTGTCCCTGATGACTTGATAGGTCATCTCTGGCAACGTCGTCCTGTGAGGGAGACGGACGTTGTCTGCCCATTCTTCCCCTTGATGGAGGCCTATGTGCATCAGGGACAGGTAATCTCCCGCATTACCCCCGCCTACGTGCCAGTCACGCGGTGGCGTGTTTGGTCCAGGGATTAAAGGAAGGGGTGCCTCGGCTTGATAGCCCGATGGCATCTATTCTTTGTCCCGAAGTGGTGTGGGAGCCATTGCAGAAGCCGGTTCCCCAAGGGAAATCAGCTAGGCAGATGGCGAACTGGAGTGACCAGTCATAAATCGCCGCGACTCAGAGCTGGCGCGCTTCATGTCGGGGATGATGGCGGGCGGGTCGGTGTTGGACGATCATCATCAGTTCCTTCACGCCCAGGCGGCTGGAGCCATCTTGCACCTGACTCAGCTGCAGGGAATAGCCGCCGGGAAGGGACGCGCCCTGGCCACTCTGTCCCAGCGCCACCTTTGGCTGGAGCAAGCGAGGGTTCCGGAGCAGAAGAGGATTCCCCTGCTCACGGCCCCCCTCTCCGATGCTGAGCTCTTCGGGTCTGCCATGCAGCACATGGCGGCTGCATGCAGAGAGATGGAGGAGGAGCACGCTGTGCTCCAACCCTATTTCCCCCCACCCGATGCCACCGGTGATGTCCGACGGAGGCCATGTTGTCGGAGGTCCGCGACCGTTGCCACCGCCGCCGCTACTGGGCCTTTGTCCAAGAAGGCCAGGAGTGGAGAGGGTGCCTTGTCCGCCGCAGCCAGCCGACCCACACCCGGAGGGTCTTGCTCCCCGTGGGGGCAAGCACCGTGCTGCACGCGGCAGGCGCCGCTAGTGACTTTCCCCTGTTTACCCTTGTTCCCTTCCCCGCCCCAACCATATGATTTTGTTGCAATTAAATAAAGGATCCCTCCTGGTGAGGGACTATTTTTTGTTACAAACTGTGTGTTTATTCACTGTATATGTTGGGGATACGATGTGTGAACCCTCGCATAGCTGTGGGGTTGTTTAGGAGAGCAGGACTTTTAATCGTTCTGGTCGCTACATATATGTGTGCTTGGCAAGGCCTGTGGCTAGCACTCGGTCGAAAGACTTTTCGTTCCTCATCCTGAAGGAATATGTTTCTTCTTATAGTGGTCATTTTTACTGTTGTCTGAGGGGGTTGTGTGTATTCTGTTACATTGGAAACAATGGCATCGAGTCCACAACTTTGTTGGAGTGTTAGCCTACAGAAGTGCTCGTGTGTGTAGCTTGTACCGAGGTCTTAGACCCTCTCTCGACCTTCTGTGTTTTTTTCTTAAAACATGAAACACAGGTGTCGTGTTCGCACATAAGCCTACGGCCTTGTTTATAAACCCTGTTCGCAGACTAGTTGTCGTCTGTGGCTGGCGTGCGTTGGTTTAGCTTATCCTGGTAGGATATACGCTTCTTCATATAGCATGCTGGCTACATAGGTATCACCGCTGATGGTTGTTTTCTATCGTATCCGGGGTGTGGGGTCATGAGGGGGTGAACTGATAAACCCCTCCTTCCCTCTTTTCTGATTGGTCAGGGGGTTGGGCCTTCTGTCCTTCAGGTTCCCTGCGTGCGGCACGGGGTAGGGAGAGGGGGGGGTAGGGAGTTCCCTGATTCCTCGCCTTTTTTGGCCGGTTGAGTCATGGGATTCCCCCCGCCATAGAGTACGTCACTGGGCGCGTTTCTATTGGTTGGAGACTTCCGTGAGTTCTTTTCAGGCTCCATATGTGGACCTCTGTTGTTGTCAAGTTGGGTGTTGCGGTGCATGTGAACTCAAGAGTTCTGCTGCGCTCTGTTATATATGTCTTGAGCTTTTGGTCATGTGGCTCAATGTTACATAATCTTTTCAATTTGTTGCTCACGTGGGAAGTCTCTCTGGGGGTTCCCCGTCCCCTCTCTTATGGAGCGGGTTGACGGGGTGTTTTTCCCTCGGCCGCGTCATATGGGACCCATGTCCGTATTTTTTGGCGGCTTCTTGCCGTTCTCCCAGGCGGCTTGGAGGAACGATATCTGGGTTCTTGTTAGAATTACCATTGATATGTTTTGGGTCTCGACGTGTACATAGTGTTGGCCCTGGGTGCTTCTGATAGGAACCACGCATGGGCTTGCGCGCCTTGGTTGCTCATCATTGAAACAGCGTTTTTATGGGGCAACTGGGATGGAGTTTGTCTCTTCCGAGCGCCAGTGTACTAGGCTTGTCTCGACAAATTCTCGTTCATCTCTGGGGGATGATAGCGGAATAGATCAAAACATTGGTAGAGGGGTCTCACGCCCTTGGGGTGGGCCACCTGGCGCGGTGCTTTGTGTTCTGACCGTCTTGGTGGCGCCCTCTGTGATGTTTTAGATCGACACGCGTACCTACCCCCCTCCTGGGACTGGGGATGGCGCCGTGATTAGGACGCAGGACTGGTTCTGGTCGCGCCGGACCAGGTCAGTTAACCCGTTGTCCGCCGGGGCGCATATCTGCTGTTCTGGTACCCTGAGGGACTTGTGCTTTTTCGGGGGGAAAATGCCGGGTCGGCCCGGGCGTTGCAGGGTTTGATGTTATGGAGGTGTTCGTGGTTATGTCACTGCGTGTTATCCCTCACTGTTGCTTGGTCCATTTTGTGTTGTACCTTGCGCTGTCTAAAGGAGCCTGGTCCTTCTCCATTCTTTTTTCGCCCCTCTCTTCTCCTGCTTGGCGGGGCTGGGAGGGGGCTGTCGAGGTGGTTCTTGTACCCCTCTGGCATCCCTGTGTACGTCCCGGTCCGCCGGGCCCAGGTCCGAACTTGTTCTCGTCGACCTGTTGGCCTGGGTTAACCCCTTCCTGAAAACTGAAACACTTGTACTGCTGTATAGCCAGTGTATACCCGCAGTTGTGTTTTGGAGTTTTTTCTTGGGGGGTTATAGGAACAACCGCCTCATGTTAGAACCAAGGTGGTGGTTGGTTTCCAGGTGTGTTGGTAGCGGAAGTCGACTCTCGGGTTAGGCCAGGCTTGGCCCCCGTCTGCCTGCGAGTGTGCCCCCGCACCTTTTATGACGTCTGCCAATCGTGTCTGCCTTCTCTGCCTCTGCCCCTCTAGAGGGTCAGGGTTTTTTGTGGAGGCTGCGACATGGTGCACGGCATACAGTACGCCCCTTCCGCCGGGGTGCTGTTTTCAGCAGACCCCTTTGGCGCCTGTCTAGTCTGCAATGCTCCAGGCTCAGGTCGAGTGACCGGACTACAACCCTATAGGAAACGGCCCTTGGCTGGGGGCTGAATGTCTGAATGTGGTGTAAAGATCTGGATATATAATATAACCTTTCGGTCCACCTGGCAGCAGGTCTACCTGTCTGCCTCTCTGTCTCTAGAATTGAGTCCTGCCACCAGACCACCTGCCTGGACTCTCCACGGTATACAATATTGCAAGGGAATAGTTTGGTCCAGGCTTAAGGATTAATATCATGAAGTAAATCTGCCAGCAGGATTTGAATGGAGGATATCATTAAAAAAAAATATTTAACCTTTATTTATCCAGGCAAGCAATTAGGAACAAATTCTTATATACAAAAACAGCCTGTCCAAAAAGCAAATGCCTTTTGTGGGAAGGGGGGGGGGTGGGAGGCTGTAACAAAAACAAGGTTATGTACATGCATACAAGTAAATAAAATACAAAATGACAGTAGCAATAGTATACAAGGACAACAATAAATAAGGGAGAGAGAAGGAAAGGGAGAGAGGGAAAAAGAGAAAGGAAGAGAAAACCAGAGGGAGAGAGGGAGAGCGAGAACCAGAGGGAGAGGGAGAGAAGAAAGGGGGAGAGGGAGGGAGGTAGGTGAGGGGGCTTAGGGGGAGGAGAGAATAGTCTAAGGGCTATGCGTGCGATTGGGAGGCAGTCAGCAGGTGCAACAGTCGGTTAAGATCTTTTGCAGATTTAGTTTAAAAGCAGTGAGCGATGTGAGGGCAGTGAGTTTAAGGGTGTTTTGTAATGTGTTCCAGTCAGATGCACCAGCAAATCGGAAGGCGTTGCGTCCAGAAACCGTGCAGGCTTTGGGGATGGTGAGTTTGATGAAGTTGCTGGACCTTAGGTTGTCGTTAGAAGTGGAGATGTGCAGAAGGGAGGAGAGGTAGAGAGGTGTTTTACCAAGTATGGTTTTGTAAATTATTTGAAGCCAGTGAAGAAGCCTTCTGGTGTGAAGAGATGTCCAGTCCACCAGGTTATAAACGTCACAATGGTCACAGTGGCTTTGGCTTTGGGTATTATTTGGGTTTGCCATTATTTGGGTGAAATGGCAGAAAAGTTGCATACTCTTTACATTTGATCACAATATTGAAGTTGACGTAAGGATTAATATCATGAAGTAAATCTGCCAGCAGGATTTGAATGGAGGATATAATGAATGGCATTAGGCACTATTGTGTGTGTGTCAAGTTTATAAACTAGCCCTTCCAGCTACAGCTTTGGCCTGCCAACTCTGCTTTTACAGAATGGATCAATATACAATGCCATTGACCATTGTTGTTCGAGCTCCTAGGCAAAGTATTTCTTGATAAACAAATAATATTGAGTGGTGGAAAGTATTTTCCCCTCAAGTACTGTACTTAAGGAACACGCCAACATTATGGGAAATGCGCTAACCGCATTGATGGATACCAATTTCTACTCTGTGCTGTTCAGTAGAAGGCTATCTGGCTGCAAGGTAGCCTATCTGAGTACAAAGGAATGGAAGCGGATAGCCTAGCTGGTGGCCAAAAACACCTCTCCCACAGTTTTAAGCTTGGCTAATGGTCCGTATTCGCTTCCATTCATTTGTGCACATTTCCCATAATGTTGTCATGTTCCTTTAAGTAAACTTTTGATGTACTTGAGTATTTTCAGGGAAATCTTTACTTTTACTCCACTACATTTATAATAGAATTGCCTGACTTATGGGTCATATAGAGTTGAAGAAAGCAGGAAGCCGGACCAGCACACTCAGATTCAATTTTTTTTTTAATGGCAGCCTGAGTCATATAGAAGCATTGGAATGTTAGCCTAATCAATCCTGGTATCGTTTTTTCTTTCGTTTTTTTTCTTCTTGTTTTTCTCTGGCTGTCTTGGATTATTGTTGAAGGCTGTCTAGTTCTATGTTTTTTAGCTGTAATGGTTTGTTCATTGTTGGATGCTGCCAAGCCATTTGGACTTAAGCCATCTTCGCTGTCAACAGCATCAAGGACCACAATGGAAATAATCGATTGATGTAATCGTTTCATTGCAATATTTCTTTATTGTCAAATAAACTAAACTAAAACTCTCATGTCCCACACTGTCCTGACAGTTGCCCAGATGGAGATGTGGGGAGTTGAGACATTTTACGCACAACTTGGCACATTATTTACCCAGCGTAGTACAGGCGCACTGGGACTCGCATTCCAATCTAGAACTAAAGTGATAGCCAGCTATAAATTAAATGTCCAAATAGGATTTATTGAGCAAGAGGAATAAGACATGACTAAATTGCCATGAGTTGTCCAAATATGACACAAATAGCAACGGTGCTGCGGTCCTGATTCAGGGCTATTTCTTAACCACCAGTAAATTAGTCAGAGGAAGGATAGTATGTGGTGACGCATGACCCTTGTACTGTACATCCAATGTGGTATTAATTAGTTGTATCATTAGTTTATCAACTTTACAGGCACCTAAAGCCTTCATGGTTGTTCAATGAGAAAAAACACACTCCAGTCCAGTCCACCCACTCTTCCTTTGCCCTAGCCTGACAGGTCAGACCCATGTAACCTAAGCAAGCTTTTTATGTAAATGTTTTACTTTAATCTCAGAGGATATGTGAGTTTTTTCTCATAAATTTGTGATTTTCTTTCCTCCGAATAGTATTCCCTTCCCCCGGCTCCATAATTTATTTGATCTTTTACCTATAATGGCCCTAATATGCTGTCATACAATCTTGTAGGGCTGTCCCCGACTAAGGATTTGGATGGTCGACTAGGATTGGCCAAAATTTACCCTTAGTCGACTATTGGTCGACTTATAAAAAAAACTGGTCCACTGATGGATACATCTTGATATTTGTCTAGTCTAGTGTGTTCATTAGATGGGTGAAATCCTCTTTCAGTGCCTCTGTGCCTGTTTTCATAGGCAGTTAGCCTCTGGTATGCGTGCCATTAGCGTTAGCCATGCTTCTAGGCCTATTTTCTTTTGGAAAGAATGATAAATATATATATATATATATATATATATATATATATATATATATATATATATATATATATATATATATATATATATATATATATATATATATATATATATAATACTTTTTTTTTTCTTTTTTTTTTATTATTATATTCTACTAAGAGGTTGGCCAGTCGACTACGGCCCCTTTCGACCGATTAGTCGACTAATCGATTAATAGGGGTCAGCCCTACAATCTTGTATTATAAAAGTGGAGACTGTTTTTTTGCCTGGCACTTTTCACGTTCAGCCTTTGACAAGTAAAAAACTGTAATTATTATGGCAAGGAGGCCTGTGGCCTTGTGGTGGCACTAATTCCACAAAACTATAAACATGAATTACGCTTCGAAGGTTTGTCCGATCATGAGGAAATCTGAAATGTGTTGTTCTTTTGTGACATGCTACTTATGTTATCAATATGTATTTTTATTGTTTAAATAATTGATTATCATCTCTCGTGCAGCAACCAATGACCACGATGTTAAAAAGTTGTATGCCAAATTATTTGACCAGATTAGTGGCATGGTCAAAGGTGTCATTGAGGATTGGAGGTGCGGCACGGTGGCGTAGTGGTAACACTGTCGCCTCACAGCAAGAAGGTCCAGGGTTCGATTCCCCCTTGGGGACCAGGTTTCCGCAATGCCAGGCACCCAGGTGGGTGATCTCCCAGGCCTTTCTGTGTGGAGTTTGCATGTTCTCCCTGTGCTCGCAAGGGTCCCCCCCCCACCCCCCATAAGAGAAACCCAATGGAAAAACATGCACAGCAACAGATCGCTAACACTGTCACGTCCATAACGAAGACGGGCAGGAGCACTTGGATGGTCCCCGGGCGTGGCTCACGCCACAGCCCTCACCTGCTCCCGGCTGCCCTTGGGGGGAAGGACGACGGGATGGGTTAAGCGCAGAGGAGTATCGCATCGGCGATCCTAAAAGACAATGCATGCGTGTGTGTTCCGGTGTGTGTGTGTGTGTGTTAAGAAAACAAACCACTGTGTGTGCCACTAAAACAATGATAGTGTCGTTGCATGGCGAATAAAGACCTCTGCGACAGGTCCTGCATTATTATTATTATTATTATATATTTTTATTATTATTATAGGTGTTTAGGGGATATACTGTACTCGTTGCTGTTGACAGCTTAAGTCTAGTTCTTACAGTCCCCTGTCAATTAGCTACATACACTTTGCAGTTTAAAATACTTGCACATACAACCTTGTATTTTATTCACATAGAACACAGATTACATACAGACTATACAGGTGAATCTAAATGAGTCAGAAGCCGGTCATGCTTTATTGTGATAATAATTACTTAATGTCCTGTCCCATACACACTGCAGTGTGTACATGTGATCATTCACAGAAAATGGCCAGCATTTAGGAAAAAAAATTAGGAAAAAAACTTTATATAAGCTTCAGTCATCCTCATTACTCAAACCAGGCTGCTTGGCAGTGAGAGTGAAGCTTTCTGCTCGGGATGCATTTTTGCCGACTGGCTTCATTGGCTTTGTCCCCGATATTAGTAGGTGTTGTGGGTGTTTATTTCGACCACCCTGAGCTGCAGTTGAACTGACCTGGCTCCAGAGGTAGCCAACCCAGCCGCTGAAGGTTCTAATGTGTTTCATTATTATAGACTTTAAAGGGTGGCCATAGTCATTATTGTTGACAGGTTGGTTTATATGAAATAATAACAGAGCATTTTATATTGTTGAATTTGGAAAAGTATAGAGTTTTAGAAATTACATGGACATGGATATTTTGGCATCACATAGGCTGTTGTCTCAAACTTGGCAACATTTCAACTATTCCTCCATAGGAGAGTGTCCTTTCGTAGCACACATTCACTAATGGAGATGAGAATAGTTAAAGACTCTAGCCACCCAAATAACTGCCTCTTTGCACTGCTGCGGTCAGGCAAGCACTAACGGAGTCTCATGGCCAGTACAGAGAGACTCAAAAGGAGGCCATCAAGCTGCCGCAGTGGAGGTTTTTGCATGACTACTAGTGAGGCAGTGCTTAACTAGTAAATAGAATTGGTCAGCAGCCGCCACTGGTGTGCCGTGCTTAGAGAAGCGGGTGGCATCGGTCCTTTGTCCTGGCATTGTAGAGCGGTATCCCGCCAGGTAGCCGACGTCAAGGGGCGAGTCGGCCCGGCAGGTGGCTGAGTGGGCTGTTGAAGCTTATACCGCCGCAGTACAGAATTGAGCAGCAACTCAATTGGCTGTTTTTCTGTCGAATGGTGTTGGGTGAGGGGGTCTTGGACTAGCCGACGTCAACCATTGCGCAAGGTTTTGAGGTTATTCAGCTTTTGACCCAGCCGCAGGAAATAACTGCAGGGAGGGCTAGGATGCTGTCGACTCTTGTTCACAGACATCTTTGGTTGGAGCAATCTCCCCTGGAGGAGGAGAGGAGGGTTCTCCTCCTCAGGGCTCCCCTCTCCGTGGATGGACTTTTGGTCTGTCCACGGAGGCGCGGACGTAACTGTTGCCATCTAGCTGTGTCTAGCATGCTCTCCGGTCACTCCCCCCCGCTACACTACGGGATTCAAGGCTCTGATTTGTCCCCTCTGGCTGCGGGCCGCGTTCTTCCAGTGAAGCAAGCGGCCCCACATATCACTTCTCATGGAGACAGGGGCTGACACCTGAGAATGCTGTACTGTCAGGAGGCTCCCGCATCACACGTCCTGCGTCTGTGTTGGTGAGCCTGGTGTTATATCTGACGACGGAGCAGGGTTCCCTGTATAAAAAAAAAGTTGTCAGAGGGGGAACTCTAGGCCCAGGAGGTCGCAGCGCGGGTTCCCCCAGCCCCGCCCTCGCCAGGCCGGGAATTACGTTAGTGCCTCCCCCGTCCGGACTTCCGATCCCGCGGTGGTCAGTCAAGCACGCGTAATTTGGGTGGTAGTAATATCACTACAGGGACAGTGTGTAGGGACTCACCCTATCGGGCAGCGTGGGGACCACACACCATGCATGCCCAGCCGCAGAGCAGGCTGTCCCCAGCAAGCTAAGCCGGGAAGATGCTCAGCGGGGGAACTACCTCATTCACCGGGGGTGATGAGTGCTCCCCCCATATCAGACCGGCCCTTTTTGTCGGGGTCCCCCTTGGGTGTGATTGCCTCGTTGGTAGAGTCAGGGTGCGATATCCCGACTCCGCGAGACACCTTGCTCGCACAGTTGGCGAAACCAGGGTTTGCAATGCACAACGGGAGGGACCGGGCCACCTGTCTACAATTCTTAGCGAACCGGCGCCACTTGGCGGCCGGGGCGCTTTGGGATTTTTACCACGTATGGCTACAGTAGTGCCATATGTCGGTGTGGATGGAGAGAACGCTGAGGGCGGGGCTTGTGTTACAGTTTACACACCCCCACCCTCCGTTTTTGGGTTTGGTACAAACTCTTGTCAAAGTCCGCGGCAGTGACAGCCCTGGCCGAAGAGATTCGTTCTCTGTGGCGAAGCAGGCCATCGTCGTGGTCCCATGGGAGGACGCGATGAGTGGCGTTTACTCCCGATATTCTCTGGTGCCCGAGAAGTCGTTGGGGGCGGGGGGGGGGGGGGGGGGTCAGACCCATACTGGACCTGTCCCATGGAAGGTTCAGAATGTTGACCGTCAAACACCTGTTAACACTTTGAGTGCCAGCGACGTGTATTGTCGTCTTATCATGCCCCCCGTTGAGTGCCGACGACGCGAATTGTCTTTTTATTTTTTTTATAGCGATCTGAATTCATATTACATCAACCGAGTCTCCCGTTCCATTCGATTATACTGCTGGATCCCTGTGGGGGGAGCCAACTGGCTCCATTATGCTGGTGAGGGATCTGATGATGAGGGAAGTGATCGCGAGTTGGAAAGCAGCGTGGAATATATATTTTCAGCAGCCAATAATCAATCAATAAACACGATCGATATTTGGAATGGCGATCAGGAATTGGAATAATCTTTTTGGAGAACATCTGATCTAAGGTAAGGACAGTGTTGGGAAAGTTCACTTTCTACATGTTCACAATTTTTAAAATGAACTAGTTCAGTTCATAGTTCATAATTCAAAATTTTGAACTAAAGTTCATGGTTTCAAAAATGAACTAATTTAGTTCTTTTTAGTTCTTTTTTGATTTTTTTTTTTATATAGATTTTTCACGTACAGTTACTTACATTACAAAAACACACATTGGGACAAGGGGGGGGGGGGGTCATCCAGTTCATCTCTATGCCATCATCCACACCATAAGCAAGCAAAAACAAAACAAAAAGAAAAACAAGCAAAAAGGAAAGCAAACCAAGACAGGCACTGTACAGTATTGCACTTGCCTCGAGCCCATTCACATATTTATTTTTTCCTATCCTAGGTCTGTCCATACAATGGGGCACTGGGCCTTTAGAAGGATCCGAGAAATTTCAGCAGGAAAATTGTCTAATAGTGGGGCCCACACCTCCTGAAAGGAAGCGTCGTTGCCTCTTTCATGTGGTAGCACACCGAAGATCTCTCTATACCACATTTGTAAAAATGGAGGCTTATCCTTAATCCAGTTTATCAGAATGCATTTCCGGGCTAAAAGTAGAAGTTTATCAAATAGTTTGAATTGTAAAGGGTGTCACCCCTCCTACCCAACCCCCCCAACCGCCTCCAATGTACAGTCCCCCCCCCCACCCCACCTACCCAACCTCCTCCAATGTACAGTTTCTACGTCAAATGTATATACTCTCTTTTCTGGACTCTTTTTGTATCACAAACAGTACTGTATTTGCAAATCTGGTATGTCATAAATGTATAGATGTAGCAGTACTGTCTATCTGTATGTCATGTATGTCATGTTATGATGAATTGAAAATGGGGGACCCTGATGTAAACAAGACTAAAGTCGTTCTCTGGTCTGCATCCCCTTAACAATTGTATGTTTGATTGATTGATTGAAAAGTTTATTAACAGATTGCAGAATGGGTACAGTACAGTAGGCCTACAGCCCATGTACAATTGTTAAGGGGATGCAGACCAGAGAAAGACTTTCGTTTTGTTTACATCAGGGTCCCCCATTTTCAATTCATCATATATGACTGAGCTGTACTGTACTGTACCCATTCTGCAATCTGTTAATAAAGTGTTCAATCAATCAATCACTTGGCCCCAGAACCTGGATAAACACTTAGATTCCCAAAAGTAGTGATAGACTGTAGGTACCCAGGTCTGTTTGACATTTCGAACATAAAGGAGATATTGAACGGCCCATTTTGTTAGTTCTTTTTTCAATACGTTGCTGCGAGCTATTATTTGTAAATATTATTGAACCACAGACAGCAATCGGAATACTGGCATTTCCATAACGCTTTGCTGCCGCACATTCAGTCCACACTAGTAGCTGCAGCTTTCATCTCTACAGTATATTTTCAAAAACACGAGGAAAAACTTAGCTTGAATTGTCTTTATTATGAAAACTAAAACAGGACGTTTGCATATTCTCAATGTTGCTGTCGACGACTCGACGTCGATGTGCGGACTTGCTTCTTCAAACCGGGTTGACAAAGTTTACAGACAAACGTTAGATTGTTTCCGTCTGAGTCAGTACTGACTTTAACGTTAAACTCTTTTAAATTCTCAAACGCCGACGTCTAGAGGTAGAGTCCGACTGAGCGAGTGCTGCTGCAGCTCTCGGCTTCGTCCATGATACTAATGCTTGCTTCCGCGGTTCCATTGTTTGTTGTGAGGAGTCTGATGACGTAGCCAGGGGTGACAGGCGCGTTGCCAGATCGGGTAGTTTTTCCGCATACATTTGAAGCCTGTTTACAGTGTGTTTTAACTGGGTTTTCGGCTGAAATGCATATGAAATCTGGCACATCTTTGAACACCGTTATAATAGAGTGCTGAGAATGAACGCACGTTTGAACGCCGTTATACAGCGCTGAGAATGAACGCGTTCTCAATTGCGTTCATTTAGCGGATATACAGTACGTTCAGTTCACGTTCGCCCAAAATACGAATGCGTTCATGAACGATCGTTCATTGAATGCGTTCGGGTACATCACTGGGGAAGGAGTCTATGTTACCAGTTTTAGGATAATCAGAGCTGTATTCACTGAGATATCAGCATGTGCCGTGTGTGTGTGTGTGTGTGTGTGTGATATTGAGGAAATGAGAGAATAGATTTTTCAGCCCGCTTCTATAGCGTGCATAAGTACACATTTACTATCGATAATCTAGCGTTTATTTGAAAATGATTCATAAATAGGCCGACAAATGACAACGTGTCTAGTGTATTCGAGAATATTCCAATAAATGCCGTTTATGGGGAATCTTTCTATTTTCCGGAAATCTTCGAGAGAACGATAGCTTTTCGAAATGCTATAAAGAGGATATGAACCGATTGAAAAACAATCCGTTTCGACAATGTTGACTGCAAACAAATTGCTAACCCCCTTCTTGGTTGTTGCGCACTTTCCCCTACTGTTGGTCTGAGATGCCGGAGACTGTCGCATGCTTTCCTCCGACGCATGTGCAGCCAGCCTGGCCGCGCAGATTCTCACTGGGAGAGTGTAACGTGTGGGAGGCCGCACTACCTCTCACCAGATCCTACCTTCGCTGAGCAGGCGCCCCGACCGAACTGTAGGGGTCGCTGTCCACAACGCCCAGGACCCACCCACGGCTCCTAACTCAGCCAAACGAGTTAGTATAGCGATCAGCCCACCGGGCGGCGGCCGATTCTGTCCGTGGCCTCCCGGGATTCTGTACGAATTCCCCCCCATACACCTGATAGCTCAGCTGTTGGAGCGGGTACGTCAGGAGCGCAGGACTTTGATCCTGGTCGCGCTGGACCGGGGCACAGCTGTGTGGTTCCCGGCCCTGATTCAGCTCTTGGTGAATGAATGAATGAATGAAAACTTTATTTAACAGATTGCAGAATGGGTACAATACAGTACGGCTCAATACATACAATTGTTAAGGGGATGCAGACCTGAGAAAGACGTTTGTCTTGTTTCCATCAGGGTCCCCCATTTTCAATTCATATAGACATTTATGACATACATAACATACATGACATTTATGGCATAGGGACATATAGGTATTTAGTACTGATACATTTGTGACATAGGCGTGGCCTGTTCCGTGGTCCGTGTTCCGTGGTCACCTTGGGCCCTCTCTCAGGCATACGGAACACTGTTTCTGCGTCCTGTTCTGGGGCAGCCTCTAATTGCTTGGCCGCTGAAAGGGTGAATCTGGAGGGGATGCGTCTTAACTCTACTGTGGTTAACACCATCCAGAACGCACACGCTCCGTCCACTACCGCGGTTTACGCAGGGAAGTGGCGTATGGTTCGAGAGTGGTGTGAGGTTGGGGGCCTGGACCCGGTGTCATGCCCCCTGGACTCGGTTCTGTCCTTCCTCCAGTCTATCCTGGATAGGCGGTCGGCCTCGACAGTGAAGGTATACGCCGCAGCTATATCTTCTTGTCATGTGGGCTTTGAGGGCAGAAGACTGTTCAGCCACCCTATCGTGAGACGTTTCCTGCTTGGCGCACGGCGTCTCAAGCCTGTAGAACGTGCTCTGTCTCCGAGTCGGGACCTCCAACTGTTCCTGGAAAGGCTGTTAGGGGCCCCGTTTGAGCCTCTTGAGCAGGCGCCATTGGATCGTCTGTCTTTAAGACTGCGTTCCTTAGGGGAGCTCCCGTAGCTCACCGCATATCTCGGCGCTATTTCTGCGTCGGGGAAAACCGTGCTCGTCACGGATCTGGGGGACACGAGTTCGATTCCCGGACACGCTGTCATTTCTCAGAATGTCTTCCCCTGCTCTACATCCCATTTCAACCTGTTTCTGTCGGTCATGCTTGACCAGAAAAGCGATAAACGCTAAAAAATTAAAATAAAAAAAAAAAGACTGCGTTCCTTTTGGCCATCACCTCCGCTAAACGCGTGGGTGAGCTGTGTGCTCTCTCGGTGCGGTCAGAGTGCCTGTCTATTAGCAGCCGATAGCAGTGCGACTCTGAGGCCTAATCCGGCCTTCGTGGCAAAGAATATCCGCAGCTCTTATCGCTCCAGGGATATTGTGCTTCAGGCGTTTCACCCTCCTCCTCACACTGAGTTGGAGGCGAGCCTTCACCTGTTGTGTCCTGTCCGTGCGCTGAAGGTTTACCTTAGTCGCACGCATGATCTCAGGGCTACCGATCAACTGTTGTTTGTTACGGTGGTTCTCACGCGGGTGAGGCGCTGTCCAAGCAACGCCTGTCACATTGGTTGTGCGAGGGCATTGCCCTCTGCTACACTTTGGCTGGACACTACAGGTTCCCCCCGCAGGCGTCAGGGCACACTCCACTCCGCTACCCTGTTGGGGGGGCCTCGGTGGAGGAAATCTGCGCTGCGGCCTCCTGGTCCTCCCCGGGTCCTTTTGTTTTACCTCATGGACATGACTGGAGGCTTTGTCTCCCAGGCAGTCCTGAGGTCCGGGACCTCTCCTGCATCCCGCCATCAGGTGGGCCAGCAGGTGTCTGTGGGTGTAGACCGCAGAGTGCTGTGTCACACGTGGTCCCGCTTGCACTGTGCGTTCTAGGGTGACTGGTTCCCTTTTTTCACACATTGGTTGTAGTTGACTGCCTCCCCCCCCTTCGTTAGGACAGGCGGGTGGACGGGACTCCCCTCCTCCCTGGCAGGGGCTTATGGGCCCTCAGGGGGTGCATTTGACGTGCAGGGGGTGCATTTGTCCGCTCTGCCCCTTTTGATCTCATAATGGCAGATTGGCCAGTATGAATATATAACGAAGGTTATCCTATAACCCTAGTTATATGAATACTGGCTGAGCGTCTCGCTCTTCACCGCCCTGAGGTCCCTTGGATGTTTTTCACGTATGGAATTCAGAATTGGAAGGGCGTAGACGTGACCACTTCCTGTGTCTTGTAGGCACGCACAGGAGTAGGCGTGGTCACATGCAAGTGACGTGCATGTGCAATTTTTCACGGACACAATAGGTGCGTCAGATGACATCTCATAATGGCAGAGCGGAGACGCTCAGCCAGTATTCATATAACTAGGGTTATAGGATAACCTTTGATATTCCTTTATTGATTTTTTTGGGCAGCATGGGGGAGGGGGGAGGGGAGGTATGGGCAGGGTAATAGTAAAAAGACATTATAGGCAATACAATTAAATCTGAATATAAACATATACCAGTGTAAACAAAGGTGCAGGTGAGGGTCTGTATGCCCAATCGGTTATATTATGCATTACAATAATTATAGGCAATACAGAATTTTAAACTGAATATATACTAAGAGTAAAAGTAAACAGTATACACAAGGTACCCTAACAACAAGGTACTCATCCTTTCAAACGTAAGATTGAACAAATACCAAAGCTGTAATTTGATCCTTCACAAATAACAATTACTCACCTGTTGCTAAGCAATATAAGGTACCAGTTCATATACTGCGATCACAGTGACAATCCCTGATTGAAGCCATGTTATATCATTTTCTACTGAGTAAAGTGGGAAACACAATGCACGATTAAACTGTAGTTACTAGGGGTGTAACGGTACACGTAACGTACCTCGGTATTGGTGTCACGGTTCGGTACGAATTCGGTACAACAGGAAAGAATATTTATAATAATAATATTATTATTATTAAATAGAACACTTTTCTATAGGCTTGCCGTGGTAGTCAGTGATACTGGTGTCATTCTGTGTTCAGGCATCCACTGAGTAAATTAATTGCCTACTGCCCCCTTAACAACTTAGGCTTGTTAAGTTTCAGTTTCACTTGTAGAGAGGATTTAACTGCATGTGAAGCCGAGACTGAAGACTAGATGACATGTTACACAACAATGGCAGAGGATTTATCAATATTTTGGATTTAAACACAGTAGCAGTTCAACTGGAGAGGAGCTCAGATGATCAGTCCGGAAAATAATTGCTTTTTTTTTTGTTCTATCAGCTGTGAGTTCGCGGGAGAAGGTTGGCGTGTGTGTTGGTGAGTGACACCAACTTGGTGTGTGTCCTTCCATTCGTTAACATTATTGGGCGAACAAGAAAACGAAAGAAAACTGTAACATTTTAATAACTCTGCTGTGTTACAAACATGATATAATTCATTCATGGTTAGGGACACCCGACACCTGTAAGGGGAGGGGAGGGAGGAGGGGAGAAACAGCCTGCAGTGCAGATGGTCAGTGCGCGTTGTTATTTGTTCTGTCCGATTGTCATTGTGCGTGCGTTTACAAGCTTCAACGTTTTATTCATCATCTAAATTTGGCAATACAAGCTTAATATTCAACGTTAAAGTAAAGATATTGAGCATAGATTTGTCAAATGTGCAACCCTAGTTTCACCTAGTGGTATGAGACGTATTCTTCGTATGGCTGCACGTACCGCACCATGAGCCACGTACCGTAAATTCGTGGGACGAATACACGTACCATTACACCCCTAGTAGTTACAGTAGCAGCCGTGGCAGAAAGTGTCACCTGCTTCAACTGAAGCCAACGAGAATAGCTTATCTTTCTTTTCTTCTATTTTCTGTATGTCAGGCCTGGGCAGTCTTTCCCCCGTCTTTCGTAATTAATCATACGTTGGAAAAATTATTGTAAAAAGTCAAAACAGCTGTTCAAAAGAATCACATCTTTTTGTGACTTTCCCAAGGGGTCAACCTCCAGTCCTCTGACTGACATTGTGTCGGGGTTTTAACCGGTGCAGGAATCATACGTCCCAGAGCAGCCAGATTTGGCAACCAGGCTCCTGTGGCGAGTGCTTAGGCAAGGTCTGCCACTTAGGGTATATTGGCCAGATGGCAGCGCTACAATTTCAAACTTAAAAAGACTGTAACAGGGCGGCTAGGTGGTGTAGTGGGCAAGGCACTCGCCACCAGTGTGGAGACGCTAGGATTCGCGTGTTCGAATCCAGCTCTCCACATTGTTTTTCAGTTTGGCTGGTCGTCCGCGGTAATACACATTGGCCGTATTACGGGGAGGGAAAACTGAAGGGTGGGGATCGAACGTTGTGAACAAGCGACTCCTACAAGTCGGTTGGTGCGCCTGCGCAGTAGAATCAGGAAGTGTCGGGGGCAGCGTGAGCCTCCCACGCGTTACTCCTCGACACTGAGAGATCGAGCTGCGCAGGTGAAAAGATGCGACTGCTGTTACCTCAAGTACCGGAGGGGACTTGTGCTATGTATGACTTAGTCCACATTGCAGCCGGCTTGTGGGAGGCAAGAAACAGCGTTCGTGACAGGGGAGGGTTGAATTGGATGATACGAAATTGGGATGGGAGAAAATATGGAAAAATGGGAGAAAAAGTGGATAAAAAAAAAAAAAATACTGTAACATGAATATATCAAGGTGTCCTCGCTCTATAACCTTGCCACTGAGACCACCCATGCCTGCCATATTGGTTTTCCACCATTTTGCATTGATGGGTAAAAAAGAGTTCCATGGGTATTTTTAAATGTTATTAACACCAACTTTGGTGCAGAGCCTTGGGGTACCTACACACACACATTATGGTCCGCAAATAGATGCCATTAGTAACCAATGAACATGACAAAGTGCTGAACCTAGTGCAAAATTTACCATAAGTGTTTTCAAATTGACCCATTGGAGATGCCACATAGACAAATATGCCACCCCCCCCCCCTGTATTTATTGTAAGTATTTATTGTAAGTGGCCAATGCTCATTAACTCAAAACTAGATAAATGTGTCCAGTAGAGCAAACTAACATGTCTGCAAAAGTATTATATATATATACAAGTTATTTATAAAGCATAAAACAAAGGAGGCAGGGGTTAAATATAAGAAATACAAAAACAAACGAATTAGTATTATGAGAATATGTAAGAAGGATTATTATACCAAATTATTAGAAAAGAATAAAAATGATGTTAAAGGAATATGGAACATATTAAACAGCATCATCAGAAATCGAAAAAACTATCTAACATACCCTGAACATTTTACAGACAATGACAGGAAAATGTGCCTTATAAATGAGGTGGTGGATAGATTTAATAGTTTTTTTGTTAATGTAGGGCCAAAACTAGCTAAAGAAATAAACAACACTGGAAAGAGATTTGCTGAGGAGGACTGTGGAGAGAGAACCCCTGACTCAATATCTTTGGGAACTATAGGAAAAAAAGAAATTACTGAGATGGTAAACAAATGTACAGATGAAGTAGGGCTGGACGGTATGGTCTAAAATTAATATCACGGTATAATTTTAAGCATAGATGATAACGGTATATATCACGGTATATTCATTTATCTTAAAATGTCTATATAAATGCTTCTGAAGGGTTAAAACACTGGTATGGCAGCTATTGCTGTACTCTTGTATTACTAGGACATATTTCACATAGTACAGAGGTATTTTAAGAACATTTATTGTGCAAAATTGCAATAGAAAAATGCAAAACCTTTTCTTTTTTTGTATTTTCTTTTTTTATTATTTTTTAAACAAACACATAAACAAACATGACAACACACGATACAAGCATTAGTTGACAGTGCACATCCAATGAAATCACATTTTAGTTAATTGTCATATATAGGATATACCCCTAATACCTGTTATCTAAAAACCTATCATATGCTCCAGCTCGTACCCCCCCCCCCCTCCCGGACCCCCCATTGGATAATCCATCCATTTTCCCTCGCTCCTAACCAGACATTACCATTATATGCTAGCTTTTATTTTCTCCACCACTTATTTTTTTTTTTTATTGGTCTTTTTCCCCCTCCATTTTTCCTCCGATTTTTCTCCCATCCCAATGTTAGTCGTATGCCAATTCCCAGTCCCTTCCTGGTCGCTGCGCACTTACCCCCCACAGTCAGATCATCTGGGAGAGTGGAGGCTACCACGTGCTTCCTCCGACACACGTCCAGCCAATCACCGCTTCTTTTCACCTGGCAGCGCGGATTCTCATTGAGAGGGCGTAGCGTGTGGGAGGACCACACTATCCCCCTCACGTCCAATCCGCGCTTAGCAGGCGCCCCGACCGAACTGTAGGAGTCGCTGTTTACAACGACCCGGACCCACCCCGCCAGCTTCTCCCACCCTCTGATACAGCCAATTGTATCAGTGCAGACGGCCAGCCAAGCTGGTGACAACCCCGGAGCTGTGAGCTGGATTCGAACAGGCAAATCCAGCTCAGCTCCGGGGCTGGTGACGAACGCAATCTCCGCTCGGCCACCTAACCGCCTTTTCTCCACCACTTCTAACCACAATGTCATTTTGGATTCATTGAGACCCAAAATTCTTGCTGTAGATATTTCTTGATAGATCACATCGAGATATGTAATAATCCAGACCTTTCGGCAATTTTTTTCCGGTTGGAACCATCGTGATGCTATCAGCTTTTTAGCCACTGTGATACCCGATAAAACCAATCTATTTAGCTGTGGATGTACTGCACACTCAAAAACATCATTCAGCAGTAATACAGAGGGGTGTACAGGTATATTCCAAGTTAAGAGATTTGATAATTGCTGGGTCACCTCTTTCCAGAATATCTTAACTGGTGGGCAGTCCCAGTACATGTGCATAAATGTCCCCTCGTCCCCATTTGTACATAAAGAGCATTTGGAGTCTTGTATAAGACCCATTTTTTTCAGTCTTATAGGAGTCAAGTATGTCCTGTGAATATAGTTAAGATTGATTTGTTGATGGTCCGGGTTCCTTGATGTGAGTCGAACATTTGCCGTTAAGATTGATTTGTTGATGGTCCGGGTTCCTTGATGTGAGTCGAACATTTGCCCAGGCTGCTTGCCAATCAAAATCACTTTCCAGGTCTGGTATATCCCTCCTCCAGACGGAGTCTAGGTGGAGGGTTTCATATGAGGACGTTAGTAATTGATGATAAAAATCTGAAACAAAACCTTTTCTCAAGTTACTTCCATCTCTGAAAAACACTTTTTTCATGAAATACAATAAAATCAAGCGGCACAAAGTGAAAATAAAAACTACAGCAGGACCGGAGGGTTCTTTCATCAAACAACTCAAACACAATACAACTCCAACATAACTTAACTTTAGTGTACATGTTTTACAACGTAGAGAGAGAGAGAGAACGTGATGTAATAGGTTTGAGCGTCCTAAGATGCCGTAGGTAGGGTGACCAGATCCCAATAAACCAAATGTGGGACAAATGGTATGTTTGTGAGCGACAATGTGGGACACCCCCCCCCCCCCCCCCCCCCCAGTGCAGCCCCCTCCCCTTTTTTTGGTGGACTGTCCCTGTCGCCTCCTTCAAGGCTCATCCACCACTGTCCTCATTAAAATGACCACAAGCCTAATATGTTTTGCCCTTATTCATATTTTCTTTTTTTCCCCTTTTGTCTCTAATGGGTGTTAAGTACTCAAAATAAATAAAATTACCACCCAGACTTACTATCACTTATGATTATAGGTCTGGACCCGCAGTCTTATCACACACGCATGCACACACACACACACACACACACACACACACACACACACACACACACACACACACACACACACACACACACACACACAGCTCTCCCCCCTCTCTCTTACTCTGCCCCCCACAGATTCTGGACTAACCCCCTCTGACACACAAAGTAAAGTGTCTGTGTGTGTGTCACACACACAGACACACACTGCCACTTTACTTTACTGCCATTAATTAGTTTGTTTATTTAGTGTACATCATATTAGTTTACTGCCATATCCATCATCTCACTGCCACTTTACTGCCATTATTGTATTATTGTATTTTACTGCCATTATTTATTATTCATACTTACTATGTACAACTGCTGCTAAAAGTGTTGCACTAAATTCTCGTTTACCTCTATTTACATTCACTCATACATTAACTTTTTTTAGCTACTGTCTACATTGTATATAGTCCTGTATACTATCCATATGTTACTTTATAGTGTACTATGTTACTTTATGTTTATAGTGTACTATTATGTTACTTTATGTTTATATTAGATCTTGTTCTTTATATACACCGTGGGAAGGCGGGAATGCAATTGAATTTATCTGTATGTCTTGCACATTACGAGAGGTGACAATAAAGCTGACTTTGACTTTTGACTAACAAAAGTAACTCACCAAAACAACTCACACGTCCAGGGATTCACACTGGCACTGCAGTGATGAGAGCAGGAACAGTAATGGCACAATAATAAAGTACAGAATACAATTATCTTCCACCTGCACTGATTTGTGGGGGGGGGGGGGGGGGGTTACCGGTTACATGAACGACTACTCGCATCTTATTTATTGTTATCATTCGTTTTCAATCTAAACCCTTTGGGATTGCTTTCCCCTTTTCAAACTTGGACCAAGCGCTATTCTCTCGTGCTGAGCAGCGGAGATACTGTAACAGCAGCGTGTGGAACTGATCTGATCCGTAGCGCGCGTGTATCCCTTGCCTGGGTTCGTTGCGCCAGGCTCGAACGGATCCTCCACGCGCAACAGCGTTAGGACTTGTTGTCATGTCGCCTGGATGTCCAGGATGCGGTGTCACTCGCGGTCAGATACTAGTAACGTTACCGCGACGCATAGAGGTTCTTCACATTGGCTGGGGGGGGGGGGGGGGGCGTTAGCGCGGATGACAACTAATCATGCGGGACATGGTCTCAATTTGCATGACGCGTGAAAAGAGACAGAAATGCTGTGCAATCACACGCAATGCGTGACGTCTGGTCACCCTAGCCGTAGGTGATGATGTCACACCATGATTGTCAACACAGAGCTGGAAACGGCAGCAGCCCAGTGGATAAAGCGATATAAAGAAACAAATAGCCAAATAAATGTGAAGTTATATTTGAACCTTGAAGCCTCGTCAATATACCCCCCCCTTTACTCACTAATGGAACTGGTGCCACAGAGTCACGTTAGAACGTTAGCTTGGTGGCTAACGTGAGTTAGCTTAGCAGCTAACGTTAGCCCCGTTGCTGTGCGAAAGCAAGTCTCCTATCAGCCTCCTTAGCCAAATTGAAATGCACAAACTATATGGCAAGGTCCGTGAACAAGTGGAGAAAAACTCAGTACAATTAAACACTATGCAACGACCACTGCAAACACAGAGTGAATCGTCAAGTAACATTAACGTCATTGCTACTGCTCATACCGGTCACAAGGTATAGTCAAAATCCATACCGTAGCACAAATTCATACCGTTTATACCGTATACCGTTTATACTGTCCACCCCTATGATGAAGCTCTTCAGATTCGGTGCTCTTCTACTGCTCTTCTACCACTTTAGAACTAGCACTCAGGTGTTATATTTCGGGGGTGACTGAGCTGACCCTGGCTCCCCAATAGAACAAAGGGAGGGTACTTGACTCAAGTGCTCTCCCAGAGAGGGGGTTGGGGGCTCCTGCCCCCAGACCTCCAGAATATTTTAGAAGACAGGTTTTGGGCAGTCTGGTTTGGGGTACTGCCCATATGGAAGTGACTCAATGTGTAATAATAATCGTGTGAAAAAATCGGAAAAGATCGGTTGGAGCTGGGGTGATTGGGAATAATTAAAGTCCATAGTGGGAAGCAGTCCTTCCCAGCCCTCGGGTAATCCCATTACGCCAGTGTTTCTCAAAGTGGGGGGGGCGCTGCACTGTTCTCCATGAAAATACCATTTCTCAAAATCTGAAAATCATTATTTAATAAAACACAGAAAAGGATCACCAAGTTACTCTGGATAAAAAAAAACTTTACAGACAACATTGAGACAAAGCTTCCTGACACATCTCCATCCAAACTCTTGGAAGAACTCTTTGAAATCTCATCTGATACCACCTGGAGAGCTAGTTTCAGAGTGTGGTGCTGAGTACCAAGTATCTCATCTCATGGCCCACCAAGTATCTCATGATGCAGCAGTTAAGGTGTTGATACCATTCAGCACCACATACAGTATCTGTGTGAAGCTGGCTTTTCATCCATGACCGCTCTGAAAACAAAATATAGGGCCAATTTGAAAGGTCACGATATTGGTGTTATTTCAATTAATTTAAACATGGCCCATTTCATGACTATTTTGTTGGGGCGATGGGGGGGGGGGGGGGGGGGGGGGGGCAAAATATTTTGGTCCGCCAAAGGGGGGCCTGACAGAAAAAGTTTGAGAAGCACTGCATTACGCTGAGGGGGATTTGCAAGGAGGGGGGCTGGTGGCTCAGTGACTGAGCTGGCCCTGGCTCCCAAAGAGAACGAAGGGAGGGTACTTAACTTAGAAGATATCAGAATATTAGAAGACAGGTTCTGGGCAGTCTGGTTTGGGGTACTGCCCATATGGAAGTGACTCAATGTGTAATAATAATCGTGTGAAAAAATCGGAAAAGATCGGTTGGAGCTGGGGCGATTGGGAATAATTAAAGTCCATAGTGGGAAGCAGTCCTTCCCAGCCCTCGGGTAATCCCATTACGCTGAGGGGGATTTGCAAGGAGGGGGGCTGGTGGCTCAGGTACTTAACTTAAGTGCTCCCCCAGGGAGGGTGTCGTGGGCTACTGCCCCGACAAGATAATTTTTAATAAGTGGGTTCGGGGCAGTCTGACTTAGGGTACTGCCCATATATTAGTGTTGCAATGCATGATAAGTAAACAGTGAAAAAAGCTAAGGAATCGGATGGAGCTGGGGCGTTTGGGACGAATACAAATTTAAGATGAAAAAGTCTCCCCAGCCTGATACACTGTGGGAGACAGTGGAGGTGTGAAATCTGGCCTGGTCCAGAACAATATGAGTCACAAAATTAGGGGTGCACGATATTGATTTTTTGACCCTGATATCGATACTGATAACTTTCTGCTCCTCAAGGTCGATACCGATAACCGATATCTATATATTTATTGTATTATAAAAAAAAAAATTATGTATATTCCTGTAGTTTTGACCTAACCAGATTTATCATGACATGAGCGTTACTACTATGAACAAAACAAAGCCAAGAGAACAGTTTTGACTCTTCAAATAAAGTGACTATATTTATTTTTCCAAATAAATATAATTTGAGTCAATCACAAAATTCACAATCCGTCAATGTAATTTCCCTGAACAATGAGTGAACTAAAAACCAACAGGTATTGTGCTTTGTCAGTAGGGATGGGTACCGTTCACATTTGAACCGATACAGTACCGGTACCTGTGAATTGATACCGGTACCCAACGGTACCTTTTTTCTGTACTTTAGTCTCTAAAAATGTAATCTACCTACCTCAGTTGTAAAATTCAAATAACCACATTTTCGACCGTTTTCGGCTTGCCATTGCCCCGACTGCTTTGTTGTTGAATCAAGTAAAATCCTAAGTAAGCATATATTGTGCGTGTGAACGTTGACATGAAAAGAAAAAAGTTTAAAAATAAAAATAAAAAATATATATATATCGGAGCTATCAATAATTTTATCGGGATAACGTCATAATTGCTGATATCGGCCCGATAATTATCGTGCATCCCTACACAAAATCAGTTTGGCCCATGGAGTGGTAGAAGAGCTGTGAGGTTTTGTCCGCTCCCCACCCACACGCTCCGTTCCTTTAAGGTATTTTGTTAATTAATTGCATTCCGCGCCTCACGCTTCTTTCCTGTAAGATGCCGTTTGATTGGTGCTCTCCCAACCACACGCTTCTGGAGCAATGATCAATTTCATCCTGCAGCTGTCACAGCTTGTCATTAAGCGCCCCTAGGGCTTTATATACTCTTTTCCCCCTAATATCGAGGTTGGATCGTTTTGAATATTCCCTGCATCTGCCTTTCTTTCCCGTTCGCTGTCTGTTGCTCTCCAGGACTCTCGTGAAGTATCCCTTGGAGAACCTGATTCCCCGTACGAAGCTACGCCTCGTTTATCTGCCCGCTTTACGCGTTGCGCTTTGGTGCATTTTTGAAGCAGTCTTTTTGGATCACCAGTTTTTTGTGTGTTTGTGAAACACCGAAGAGATCCCGTTTTTGTTATACTGTTCTCACCTATTTTTTTGTTGTTGGATTTACTCTTTGGATTACCATATTGTTTTTTCTCTGGACTCTGCTAACTGTGTGTATCACACCGAAGATCAAGTCACTTGGATATTAATTTGGATCAGTCACCTCTCTGTTATCTGTTGTGCGCTGAGCTAACTGGGATTCTCTCTCTCCCTCCGTGTTCCATCTGGAGTGTATGCTGGGGGGATCTGCAGAGCGGCTCAGACGTCACAAGCAAATTCCTCACCAACACCGTCTGGGAGAATCTGCAGAGCCGCAAGACATTCTTCACATGCCAGATTCCCCGTTTGTTCTGTTTTCCACCTAATTCAATCTTGTAACTCTGAGAATAAACACGCCCTTGTTTTTGGCTAACTCTGAAAACAACTCTCTCTGTGCCGTTGCGTTTGGGGTCGGTTACAAACCTTAACAAGAGCGAATCTGAAGAGCTGTATGTATCTGTATGAACAAAACTTTAACAGATGGAGACAACATTGATATGACCCTGGTAAAGAATATAATTGAGGGAATTGTGGATCCATTAACTCACATATTTAATCTTTCATTCAAAACAGGAACATTTCCAGAAAAAATTCAAATTGCAAAAGTTATCCCACTATTTAAAGCTGGAGATAAACACCTCTACAGACCAGTATCATTATTATCACAGTTCTCAAAAATACTTCAGAACAGCTAGATCTACTTCCATGGCATTAATGGAGCTAGTAGAGCAAATAACCATGTATAGAGAGAAATAAATACGCACTGGGTATATTCATTGACCTTAAAAAAGCATTTGATACAATAGATCATGAGATTCTACTTAAAAAGATGGACAGGTATGGTCAGAGGGGTCGCATTTGAATGGCTTAAAAGCTATATTAGTAATAGACAGCAATTTGTTCAAATAGGCCAGAACAAGTCAAGGTGCTTAAATATTACCTGTGTTGGGACCCAATTGTTCATATTATACATTAATGATATCTGTAAAGTGTCTGAAATATTTAAATTGGTTGTCTTTCCAGATGACACAAATATCTTATGTTATGGGGATGATCTGCAGCAGCTTTTAACACAATGGACGCCAGACCCGACATATTTCGGGTTAACTCAACGAACGATGGGCGCCAAACCCGAGAAAAGTCGGGTTTTCATTGTTATTTCTTTTATTCGATATTTCCCTTGATAATTCATCCATCCAGCCTGATGTTATCATTGGGAATGGGTCTGAGATCACAAACTTCCAATACCGTCGCCTAACGCCTTGCGGCCGCTATTGCACTCCATTTGAAACTATGTGGCTTGTTGTCTGGGCCTAGCTGCGGTGTGCGGGCGGGGTCTAAATACTCCGGCAAGACAAGTGCTTATAACGCATGCATCGACGAGGGTCGGGCCCCCCCGGTTCGTGTTCTTTGGTGGATTACGCTGGAAACATAATCGCGATCAGTATTTGGAATGGCGATCAGATAATTGGATTATTCTTTTTGCAGTACATCATAGACAAGGTAAGGACTATTATGTTATCAATCTTGCATTGATCCGATAATTCTGTCTGTAATGTACTGTGTAGCGTATTCCGTTGGTGGCGATCGAAGCATAGAAAAACTACCTCCCTCCCACCCTTTCATGCATGCATGATGAAACATAATACCGATAATCTAGCGTTGATTTCAGATTGATTATTGATCCAGGCGAGAAATGGCACGATATATAATGAAATGCAGTAAAACGCTGTTTTGGCTGCGTTTCCTGGGATTACACAGAATCACTCTAAAACTATACTCATATTCACCACGGTATAAAACGGAAATGTATAGGGATGCCCTGATCACGTTTTTTGCCACCGATACCGATCACCGATCGTCGTGAGCCATATCGGCCGATACTGATTGTTTTTGATTAAAAAGAAATAAAAAATTATTTTATCTAAATTTTTTTTTATATATATAAAATATATATATTATATAATTAGACTTGTACTTTTTTATCTGCGAGACATCGCCACCACGCAACAAGTCAAAATGCTCGCTATCTGCAAACAGCTCCACTGTCTGTGTGTACTCTAGTAGCCTCCAGCTCCAAAAAGGATTCTCCTGCCCTGCAGCTGGACCCTATTGGTAACGTTACGGTTCTTTGGTCATTTCACATTCAGCAAGCCCTCAGCTCGAATACGCATTAAATCAATGTTATAAGACATTGATATCAAGAGCTATCTGTAGCTACTGCTAGCCGGCTAGATGACGTTAAGACAGAACTTTAGTTCAATGGGACATTTCGTTTGGAACAGAGAACTAACGTCAGCTAACGCAAGCTAACGGAGGTATGAACATGGACTACTAGACTTTCTGGATAATTTGTTGATATCAGGAGCTATCAGTAGCTAGCCGGCTAAATACCGTTAGACAATGCCTACTAAACGTGAATAGTTGACTGGGTAATTTTGTTTAAACAGTAACGATAGCTAGGTAGCTAACGTTAGCTCAGGTCGAATGCACTACAGACTCGAGCAGAGGAGCCTCCTCTCAGTCCTCAGTGTTTACAAACTCTACACGGGTGTGGGCGGGCTAGGGAGGAGGAGCAGCGGCAGTTTGCAGGTCGTGTGTGTCTGAGACAGACAGCGAGTGAGATCTTCGCTTGATCGGTTTCCGCGATCGGCGAATATGACTCATTATCGGAATTCACAGATTGCATATTTATACTGAGTATCGGCCGATAACGATCGGTGGCCGATCGATCGGGGCATCCCTAGAAATGTATGGATGAAAAAATTATGTTATGTTATTAGATCCATAGCTATAATATTTAATATAGTTTTAGCACTGCAAACACCGGCATTTATCCCCATTGAACAAAGCGCTGGCACACAACGGCCATACGCCCACAGCGACCTCTGGCGCTGAACCTGTTAAAGGTGGCAAAGAAGGAATTATACAAACTATAATGCTGCTTTGATACAAACAAGCTATCATTAAATCTGAGTAAAACCAAGTTCATGTTGTTTGGAAATCGCAAAATAAATACAGAACTCCATCTGGAAATTGATCATGTCAAAATTGATAGAGTATATGAAATTAAGTTTTTGGGTATAGATAGATAGACCATAGCTTAATAGACCACAAACTCTGCTGGAAACCACACATAAAATATTTATGCTAAAAAATTCTGGGTAAAATGAAATACATCTTAAATCAGAAATCACTGTACACTCTGTATTTCACACTCATTGTACCCTACCTGTCATATTGTGTTGAAGTTTGGGGAAATACATATAAAACCAACCTACAAAAGATATGCACACTGGAAAAAAGAGCTATAAGGATTGTACATCATGCTGCTTATAGAGATCATACCAATTGTTTATTTGTTAAAAGTCAAACTCTGAAATTTAAAGATTTGGTTCAATTCAAAACTGCACAATTCATGTTTAAAGTAACACAAAATATAGTCCCGGGCAACATACAAAACATTTTCATGGGCAGAGATGGGGGTTATAATCTAAGAGGGGAATTTAATTTAAAACAACCTATTGTCCGTACTACTCTCAAAAGCAAGTGCATCTCAGTTTGTGGGGTATCCATTTGGAATGGCCTTGATGTAGCAGTAAAAACAAGTACTATTGAAATGTTTAAATGCAGATATAAACAGGAATTCTTGGAAGTATAAGTTAGAGGAGCTTGAAAATAATGTGAACTAGTATTTTTGTAATTATTTATTTATATTTATTTATCTTTTGCTGTAGTGGATAGGTATATTATTTTTGATATTGATAGATAACTTATTACATATTAATATGATATTGTAAGGAAGGGGCAGGACCAGATAAGCTTTGCTTCTTTCTGTCCCTTCTCGAACAAAACCATTTGTCTTGAGCTATGTTGACAATTGCTTCCATGTCTAGGAAGATATATCTTATTTTATTTGTATTTGTATTTTTTTTTTTTTTTTTTTTATTATTACTTTTATTTAAAAAAAATTATTTTTTTGTTATTTCAAGTTTGTGTGTTTATGGTTGTTCGAGATAAATAAAGATCAAATCAAATATATATTGGGTCCAGCTGTACGATGTTACCAACCTGGTACTGTTGAGGTTAATTAATACTATATTGAGCATAAATACGATATTATCGACATAGTATTCATGTCGCACATGAAACTCAGTGATTTTATGATTACTGTTTGGTGACAATTGGAACATTTGATTATCAAACAAAAGAGAGGGGTGCTGGGTAGTGTAGAGGTCTAAGTAACTCACTCACCACCACAGAGACCAGGGGTTCAAATCCCGGTGTCAGCGGTACCTCCGGCTCAGTCAGCCGTCCCTGCGAACATCGGCAGTCTTCGTGGGTGCAAAGCAGGTGGGGTGTGTGAGTCCTTGTCGTCGCGATAGCAACTCCTACTGGTCGGCCTGTTCAGCAGGGAGGGGATCTGGGGGAGATAACGTGCACCTCAGCGTGTGTTACACTCTCCCAGTGAAACTCCTAGCTGTCAGGTGAAAAGAAGCAGCTGGTGACTCCACATGTATCAGAGGAGGCATGTGGTAGTTCTACACCCTCCCCAGACCGACAGAGGTCAGTGCGTCGACCAGGAAGGGAATTGGCATAATGACAACATGAGGGATATAGGAGCAGGAGTAAAAAGGCACAAAAAAGAAAGAGATGGTTATGTAGCAGGCATTCTGGTAAGATATTCACAATGTTTACAAATACATTGCTACTGACTCGACCCTTTAAATAGCAAATATTTCCTAGTTTAATTTTTTATTAGTGCAGTGCCCGTTCAGGGGGTTGCCATTTGGAATGCGTTCTGTTGGCCTCCATCCCTTAAATTGGGGGATGGGAGAAAAGCATAAAAAAGGAAAGGGGGGAAAAAAGGGATATGGACAGATGAACATGAATCTTTCTCTCTTTCTCTCTGTCCAACGGCAGGTGTGGCAGTGTGGCGGCAGTGTGGAGGTCCTGCCCTGTGCCCGCATTGCCCACATAGAGCGTGCCCATAAGCCTTACACAGAGGACCTGACGTCTCACGTGCGGCGGAACGCCCTCAGAGTTGCTGAAGTCTGGATGGATGAATTCAAAAGCCATGTGTATATGGCCTGGAACATTCCACAGGAGGTGAGTGGTGGGGGGGGGGGGGGGGGGGGCATTATATTTCACAATGTTGTTTCCTACTAAGCTCAAATAAGTGTTGGTTTCCTCTGTTTTTGGTTGTAAAGCCAGTAACTCAGAACCCTAGCTTTCCATTTTCAAGTTGGTTCTCTAATCGGGTGTATTCCACCATTAGATGGAATGATCTCTGGCAAGCTTGCATAGTGTCCATTGGCCTGGACATAAGAAGTGTCTGGACGTTAAGTTTAATTTGGTATATGTGATGCTTTTTGGCAACAGAAAGACATCTGAGCAGAATAGTCTAACCAGATATGCCAGTGCATTAACCACCAAAGATCTGGATACACAGCTTTCTTTTCTCCAGACCTGCATTCATTTAGTGAGTAGGTGGAAGACATTAGTTAGGTGGATCTTACCATAATATTAATTTTGACAACAGACCACTACATTTCTGGGATATGTATACATAGGGATTATGCTATTTTTAGCTATTGCAATTGCTGCTTGGTAAATTAAGACACAGCGTAGATATGATGTTTATCAATTGATTTCACATCACTACAACTGAAATTGAGAAAAAATTACAATTTACAAAGGTAATTTCACTGCAGCTTGTGTTATTTTCAATGAGAGGTAACAGTATTTTGGTTTTATTGATTTTCTTAGCCGATCTATAGAAGATACGCAAAACATTCAAGTTTAACTATTTCTGTTGATAAAATTTGCAAGCATCTTTGTGATGTAAAGGTTATTGCATATTTCAAAATGGCAAAGGGAAGAGAACAGCTAAAACTGAGTGGGTGGCATCACCAGAGACTGTATAATGAGGTGGAGCACTGCAGATGTTTTGAATGGAAGAATCCGCAACACTAAAGATGGTGGCAACAATGAAACTACTTGCTACAAAACAAACATATTCAGAGAAAGTAATTCAATGTTTTGTGATTTTATGTTGAGTAACATTGTAATTTACTGCATTTTTTAAGATATTTCTAGGGCATTTCTGCTTCATTAGATAGGAGTGAGTGAGTGACAGGAAATCAGTGAGTGACTGATTTCCTTTGACATGCAACAAAGGTCGAACCCAAGATGTTGCGATTAAATGGTGTGCGTGGTGAGTCACTAGGACACTTTACTGCATTTTAAGTTGAAATGTGACATTTTATGTTTTGAATTCATCACAATCAAAACATAAAAGGCTAGGAATCTGTGGAGTGGTTGCCACGGTAACTAAGGATTTGTGACACAAGGACATGGGCAGGGATGGTATAAATAGCAGACCAGTTTATCTCAATGTACTGTACAACAGGTGTACAGACACCCCTGCTCCCAGGTGTGGTTAGCTTGACCCAAGGCAGGTGTGGATGCTTAAAGCAGCCACCCTCACACCACCATCTGCAGGCAGGTCTTTTAGTGAATAATGAGACATTTGAGTCTAAAAGCATCAAGAGAAATTGAGCCTCATGCATCTCCTATGTCCTATCAATATCAACCTCTGTCATTTAAATCCACAGCTGTTGCTGCCTTTCATTAGTCGGTTAATAGTACTTAAGCGCTTCACAATTTGTCACTATTGCATTTGATGATGAATCTGTCAGGTTTGGTTCAGCTTTTAAGTTAGCTGGAGAGGCAGTAATTAAGGTGATTAGGAGAGAATGGACAGGAGAGGCAGATTGTAACATAAATCTGCTTCTGAGTTAGCTGATAGACCCAACATATACTATGCTCAACCACATAGTATGAGGTTGGGAGAAATATAACATGGGCCAGAAAACAAATGCTCTTGACTCAATGTAGACTTCAAAATAACTTTGTTGGCAATATTCACTCGACCATTTGTAAAATGGTCCCATTTGCACCGTTTGCATGTGGCCTTTCCTCAAACTGAGCTACGCATTCTGACACATGATGGCATTTGCATTTGCAGGTGACTTGCCAAGTGACCTGGCAGGTAACTTAACCCTCAAGGGATTTCGGCTGGGATATTTCCTGGAAGGCGAGATAAAAGCCGCTAAGCTACTAACGTTATATCCAATGGCATTTCGGTTATACAGAAGCTAAAGCTAAAACTCAAACTGCATATGATCGGTATGATGGTCCACCACGAATACATGAAAGGGGGGACGGACGTCGTTTCTGATTATTGATTACCAATAACCGCGTTAGCCTCATTCATTGATTGAGTGGATGGCTATCAAAACAATGCCTGATCAGCGTGTAATTTACGTGAAAAAGATCTTACCGTGGGCCGGTTGGATCCCCCGGAGCATTTCCCAGTTATCGATCGCCATCTGGTAGATCGATATGTCCATTGGCTGATGATACATTCCTTTACTGCATAGTGAAATCCGCGTCCCAAAACGTATTCCGTGCAACAGGCTATAGGGATCGCTTCAGGTCAGTAGAAAACTACATTGGAAATCCAGAGAAAAAAGACAACTTCTGCCACAGGGAACACTGCATTATCGAGATAGCGCCCCTAAGAGGATCTGGCCGGTACTGCACTTTTTCTAATTCAAAGAGTAGGGTACATCTGCAGTGCCGCTCGGCGACCTTGAATAGGTTATTAAAATGGAATAAAAGCCAAAACAACCTTGCCACGGAGATATCCGTGGTTGGTCCTTTAAGCATGGATTCGAAACACGGATTTATCCGTGGTTCGTCCCCAATGTGTTAAGCGTGTGAACAACAAGTGTCACACCTTTCACCCTAGTCGCAGAACTGGACAGGTTAGGGTTAGGGGGTCAGAGTTAGGGTTAGGGTAACCCTAGGGTAACCCCAACCCTAACCCCAACCCTAACCCTAATTTAAGAAATTGTTAAAATCCTGAAAATGGATAAATATTCGATATGTATGGTGAGGACTGAAGTTAATAATGATATTCATGAAAGAAAATTGGAACAATACATGAAAAATATATGATTTACTGAGATCGCAGTTTCGGTCACTAGCGAGACAGGTAGTGGGTTTTTTAAAGGTTGACTCGAGGGTTAAATAAGGGGAAACCCATAGGAACCCTAATTGTGGCCTAATTGACACATGAAAATGCAATCATGTGTCTTTATTGCATAGCTAAATTTGTAGAAAAGATTATAAACATTGCACTTTACAAATTACCGAGTGAATATTGCAACTACTGTAGGTATTGTGGGGGCAACAGTGAATCGGGAGGTAGAACGGTTGTCTGTTAATCGGAAGGTTTCCGGTTTCATTCCGGCTCCCCCCGGCAGCATGTCAAAGTGTTCTTGACCAACGAGCAGATTGGCACCTTGCATGCTCGCCTCCGCTGTTGGTCTGTGAGGGAATAGGTGAATATGAGGCATTTAGTGAAAAGTGCTTTGGATAAAAGTGCTATATATATGCAGTCTATTTACCATTTATTGTAATGACAAAGTAATTGTGAAGTCTACATTGAGTCACTCCCGTATGGCGAGCATTGGTTTTCTGGTCTATGGTACTTTCTCCCAACCTCCTACTATGCGGTTGAGCACAGTAGAGGTTGGTTATACCAGCCTCTTCTGAGTCTGACTGACACTGACAGATGGTGCTAAAGCCATTAGAGGGAAAAAGAGCTCCTACAGTCACATACACACAGTAGACCGTTTCCTCAATAGAGCTCCTACAGTCACATACACACAGTAGACCGTTTCCTCAATAGAGCTCCTACAGTCACATACACACAGTAGACCGTTTCCTCAATAGAGCTCCTACAGTCACATACACACAGTAAACCGTCGCAGTGTTTCCTCAATAGCCTTTTCTTATCACCAAGATCACAGAAACTGCAAATCCATGCTGGGGCTTATCTTATTATCTTCTCCTCTTTTGGAAAGACGAACAACAAAGTGATTTCCTCCATATTAGATAATTATGCGTTTATATCTTCCGGGAAACCACAGTAAATATTTTTTTCTCTCTGTGTGTGTGTGTGTGTGTGTGTGTGTGTGTGTGTGTGTGTGTGTGTGTGTGTGTGTGTGTGTGTGTGTGTGTGTGTGTGTGTGTGTGTGTGTGTGTGTGTGTGTGTGTGTGTGTGTGTGTGTGTGTGTGTGTGTGTGTGTGTGTGTGTGTGTGTGTGTGTGTGTGTGTGTGTGTGTGTGTGTGTGTGTGTGCATTCAGGACTCGGGCATAGATTTCGGCGACATCTCTGAGAGAAAGGCTTTGAGGAAGAGACTGCGGTGTAAGACGTTCAGATGGTACCTGGTCAACATCTACCCTGAGATGAGGATGTACAGTGATACCATCGCGTATGGAGTGGTAAGTGGCTGACCAGGGGTTGGGTATTGTTTGACCCCCCCCCCCCCCCCCCCCCCCCCCCCGATCTGGTTGCCTACTTCAAAATGATGCCGGTTTCTAAACGGTTCCAAAATCTATACTTAATCTGAGGAATTACCTTTAGAAAACTGACCAACATGAACCTTAAAATATGATTATTTCTATTGCTAATGTGGTGAGAGGGTAGGACAACACTGCCAAACAGATCATTTCTAGATCTGGTTCCAGGAATCCATTTTTCCTCTTGGGACCCCTCTTTTGTTAACTCAGGATCTTCTTTCCCAAAACTACAAAGTGCAGCTTGGTGAATTGCATCTCTTGTATCATATACCGCCGATACTGGTAACCGTAGTTACATTCGTAACCCCCACTCACTCGCTCTGTTCCTTCTGTCCTGCCTCTGAAAGCCTGCAACCAGGGGGACAGTCACTCAGCTCCAACACATGGCTGCACCAGACTGCTTACACTATACAGTATATTGGGGGTGACAGTGGCTTGGGAGGTAGAGCAGTCGTCCGGTAATCCGGAGGTTCCGGGTTAGATTCCCGCTCCTCCTGGGCAGCGTGTCGAAGTGTCCTTGTGCAAGACACTTATCCTAATTTGATCTTGATGAGCAGGTTGGCACCTTACATGGTTGCCTCCCCCGTCGGTGTGTGAATGTTTGAGTGAATGGGTAAAATGTGAGGAACAAATTGTAAAGCGCTTTGGACAAAAGCGCTATATAAATGCAGCCATTTACCATTTATATACTGTATAGCAAGAAAAAATAAAGACATTTGCTTAGCAGGACTGGCTGTCCCTCTATCTTCACTTGCTGGTTCAGGATCTGACTTCTGTCTTTCTGCTTCATCTTCTTGTGGTCTGTACTGGTTGATTTCCTGAAGGGGATAGATGCATATTTTTCTTGAAATACGACTCGGGCACTTTGTTTCAAAAGTGTGTTGTCATCTACTGTAGCCTATTTGGTTGTCATGACATATCGACTAGAGATGTTCCGATGCCATTTTTTCCTTCCCGATCCGATTCCGATACCTAAGCTTTGGGTATCGGCCGATACCGATACTGATCCGATACCAGTGCATACATAAAAAATAAAATAAAAAAGTATATTATATAAATTATAATAATTATTAAATTTTTTTACAGCTACAGATACTGTTTTATATATACTGTTTTTTAGTAATAACTAGAAAGTAATGGTATTTATTCAACAACAGGTGATTGTATAGATTAGTATTAGTATCATTAATCAATGAGTATGGGGCTGCGGCACTGCAGATATACCCTACTCCAATGATCCGTTAGACGTTGTTGCACTTGCTACTAGGGCTGACCTTCGATTTTTTTTTTGGCAATCGAAGCTTCGGGGCCGAGCTTCGAAAATTATTATTTTTTTTTTATTATTTTTTTATTTTTTATTTTTTATTTTTTTATCTTATGTTGTGGGACTTGTACAGCACTTTGGTAAACTTTGTTGTTTTTAAATGTGCTCTATAAATAAAGTGGATTGGATTAATGAATTAAGTAGCCCCTTTCGTGACTGTGACGCAACCAACACAGTGTGATTTAATTCAAGGTGGATCGCTGTTGTCGTTTGAACAACTTCAGATTTCATGGGAACTACCAATCCCCCAAATCAAGAATGTTTAAGATGAATGAAGTAAGATTTAGATTATTTGAAATATGGCCTGTGTAGACTAAACTATGCACAGAATTATGTCAGTCTACAAGGTCCGGCAATGTAGACCTTGTAGACTCCACTACAGACCAATTATCAGTGAATGTTCATGCATTTTTAAGAAGGGCTACTTCCACAAAAAAACAAAGAACTCACCAAAACATCTCAGTAGCACCTTATCTAAATGTTCTATTTCATATATGGAGATTCATATTTATTTATGTATTGCATGCATTTCTACATTTTATTTCCTATTTTGTTTATTCATCCCAGTATCTTTCTTTCTTATGTGTGGAATTCTACAAGGCATTTACATTCACATTTACATTTAGTCATTTAGCTGACGCTTTTATCCAAAGCGACTTATAAGTTCTGTACGACAGGTTATCAGGAAGGATACAACTCTATCAGCTGAGTAACAATATTCATCAAAGTGTTGCGTGTTACAGTGTAGGTTAGTTTATTAGGACAAGTGCATGACAGTAAGGTTAGTTAGGGTTAGATTTTTTTAATTTTATTTCAGATAATGGTTGAAGAAGTGCGTCTTTAGTTGATGGCGAAAGATTGGACGGGATTCGGCTGTCCTAACTGGGGTGGGTAGTTCATTCCACCATTGTGGGGCAAGGACTGAGAATAGGCGTGTAAGTGGTGTATATGTGTTTGAGGATGATATCCTTCAAACAGGCAATAGTGATGATATAATTTGGGCAGTGCTGAGCTGGGTTACTTTCCTCCAGTGTATTTGTCCCCCGGCCACACCCAATGGCCCCATGCACACACACACACACACACACACACACACTGAAGTAAAAAAAAAAAAAATTGAAAAAAAAAATTTGAAAAAAAAATTATATTTATTTTTTATTTTTATTTTTTTAAATGTTCGAAGCTTGTGCCATCGAACGAAGCTTCGAAGCTTCGAAGTATTTAAGACAGCCCTACTTGCTACCCAGTCTGTTAGCTAGTAGCAGATGCTCTGGCTAGTATTAACGTTTATGTTGTGATTTTCGATGCAGAATAAATATTCAACATTCTATTTTGAGACTCCGCCTCAGACTCTTATCCTTTGGCACTTGGAACTTGCTGTACTTTGCTTGCAGGTCTGCAGCCATTATTGCTGGATTATGAATATCACCAACTTTAGCCAAGGTACCATTATCAAGCTAAGCTAGCTGACCTAGCTCATCTTCCCCGCATTGACATTTGATAACGTTAGTCAGCTGACGCTAGTCAGTAGCTACTTGACTTAAATACGATTCACCGTGGGTGCATTATTGTTGATAGACGGACAGTGTCAGGTCCTGGAGAAAGGACAGGCCATCATCTGATTTGATGTAACGTTAAAGCGGATGTTGTTCCAACTAGCTAGCTTTTCAGCTAATGCTATAATAACACCAGCAAGCAAAACACATCCCGTCCAAGCTCCCCGTCACACCGCTCTGTCGGGGACAATGGAATTTAAGAAAGTGTATCTGCTGTTAAAATGACAAACAGCATCACACTTTAAAACATGTTCATTTTATAATCCTCACTCTCCGCAGGAGATAAATGACGTCATGGGATCGGAGGCTACACTTTCGGCGTACTCGCCGATACCGATACCAGCATTTTAGGCAGTATCGGAGGCATTTCCGATACTGATATCGGTATCGGAACAACTCTAATATCGACCTTCCAATAAACAGTTTTCGGGGCCAAGCTTCCTGCGTTGGCTGATCTCTCGTCTTTTCAACATGCCTCAGTGCTGTGTCCCTTGTTGTTCTATATCTGAGTCATAACAAAACAGTTTGGGGTATGTGCTGCTAGTCTGAAACAGAGTGTTTGGCACCGGATATGAATACAACTGTCTCGGGTGGTAGAGGCGCTGCTTCGCCTTCTTTACGACTGAGTCTATGTGTGTTGTCCATGTCAGGTCCTCTGAGATGTGGACCCCCAGGTACTTGAAGCTGCTCACCCTGTCCACGGTAGCCCCATTTATCCTCAGTGGTGTGTGTGTCCCCTGCTGTGTTCTCCTAAAATCTACGATCAGCTCCTTGGTTTTACCAATGTTCAGGAGCAGGCTGTTGTCCTTGCACCAGCGTTCCAGTACCTCAACCTCCTCCCGGTAGGCCTCCTCGTCGTTGTCAGAGATCAGCCCCCCACCCTGACCGCCTGGGGCCTTTCACTCAGAAAGTCCAGTATCCAGGCGCTCAGAGCGGAGCGCAGACCCAGCTTGATCAGCTTGTCCACCAGTCTGGTGGGGACTATGGTGTTGAACGCTGAGCTATAGTCAATGAACAACAGTCTCACATAGCCCCCCTTCTGGCAGTCTAGGTGAGAGAGGGTGCTGTGCAGTACTTGGGAGACCGCATCGTCAGTGGACCTGTTTGGCCTGTATGCAAATTGCATAGGGTCCATATCGCTGGGGAGGGAGGCACAAATGTAATCCTTATCCAGCCTCTCAAAACATTTCATGACCACAGAGGTGAGTGCCACCGGTCTGTAGTCATTAAGACCTGTTGGGGAGGATTTCTTTGGTACCGGTATTATAGTGGACACCTTGAAGCAGGCAGGGACCACGGATTCAGCCAGGGATAGATTAAATATGGTGGTGAACACTGGGGCTAGCTGGTTAACACAGGACTTAAGTATACGTCCTGTTATCCCATCTGGGCCAGCTGCCTTTCTGGTGTTCACCCGCATAAATGCTCTTCTCACACTGTGTTCCGTCAATGAGAGAGTGCCCCCCCTCCACGACGGCCGGTGCGTCAGTGACGTTGTTAGTTGGTGAGCTAGCGTCGCTACTGTTTGCCCCAAACCGTGCGTAAAAGGAGTTGAGCTGGTCCGCGAGAGAGGCGTCTGCACTCCCCACTTTGTATTCAGTTATCGTCCGTAGTCCTCGCCATAAACCTCTTGTGTCATTCTGGGCCATTTGTGCCTCCATCTTGTCAGCGTATGTCCTCTTAGCAAGTTGTACAGCCTTGCGCAGAGTATAGACTGTGGCCTTATACTCTTCCATGTTTCCTGACGCTCTGCCCAGGTTATAAGCAGTGATAAGATAAGATAAGATATTCCTTTATTGATCCCCTTGGGGAAATTCAGGCATCATAGCAGCATGGGGGGGAGGGGGGGGGGGGTACAGGTAGTAAAACAACACAGTATACAGGTAGTAAAAAACAACACAGGCAGTGTAAACAATTTGATCAATATGGTCAATATAATTTACTATCTGACTAGCTGAGGAATATTCACATTATTCACAGTGTCACTTAAGGTGCAGTATGCATGAGGTAGTGTTATAATTTACTATCTACTCAGTATACATTATTCACAGTATCACGGTATCCACTGAAATATACATTATTCACAGTATCACAGTATCCACATAGGGTGCAGTAAGCCTAAGGTAGTGTAGGTTGTCCTCCTTGGGTTCCTATAAGTCCCAGGTCAATGTCTGGTAGCAGTCGCTGTCGCTGCCCCCTGTTGTGGAGCCTGGAGGCTGCTAGTCGCTGCCCACTGTTGTGGAGCCTGATGGCCGCTGGTATGAAGGACTGTCCGAGGCGGTTAGTCGAGTGTCGGGGGGGAATGAGTCTGTGGCTGAACGAGCTTCTCATCTTGACTAGCTCGTCGTAGAGGGGGTGGTAGGGGTTCTCCATGATGGCAGCCAGCTTCCTTATCATCCCCCTCTCTGCCATCACCTCAAGTCTAGGTAGCTCGACTCCCACCACGGAGCTAGCCTTCCTCACCAGCTTGTTGAGCTTGTTGGTGTCCCTTGAGTTGATGTAGCCTCCCCAGCATGCCACAGCATAGAAGAGGATGCTGGCCACAACAGACTGGTAAAAAGACTGCAGCAGTCTGTTGCACACATTGAAGGACCTGAGTCTCCTCAGGAAGAACAGCCTGCTCTGTCCCTTCCTGTAGAGGGCCTCTGTGTTATCCGACCAGTCCAGTTTATTGTTCAGGTGTACCCCAAGGAACTTGTATGAGTCCACCATCTCCACATCCACCCCTCGGATGGAGATGGGAATCGGGGGGGGCCTCTTCTTGCCCCTCCGGAAGTACACCACCAGCTCCTTGGTCTTACTGGTGTTGAGTTGGAGGTGGTTGCTGTCGCTCCACCCCACGAAGCTCTCCACCAGGGCTCTGTACTCCTCCTCATCATCGTCGGTGATGTAGCTTACGATGGAGGAGTCGTCTGAGAACTTCTGCAGGTGGCACCCGCTTGAGTTGCGGCAGAAGTCTGAGGTGTAGAGGGTGAAGAGGAAGGGTGACAGCACAGTTCCTTGGGGGGCGCCGGTGTTGCTCACCAGTACGTCAGACTGACTGTCCTTTAGTCTGACGTACTGTGGCCTCTCAGTGAGATAGTCCTTGATCCAGGCCACCAAGCCGTGCTCCAGCTGCATCGCAGAGAGCTTCTCCGCTAGCAGTGACGGCTGGATGGTGTTGAAGGCGCTGGAGAAATCAAAGAACATAATCCTCACTGAGCTGCGCGGCTTCTCCAGGTGCGTGTACGCTCTGTGGAGCATGTAGATGATGGCATCCTCCACCCCGATGTTTGCCTGGTATGCAAACTGCAGGGGGTCGAGGGAGTCACGCACCAGGGGCTTGAGGTGCTGCAGGACCAGTCTCTCAAACGTCTTCATGACGTGTGACGTCAGAGCGACTGGCCTGTAGTCGTTGAGGGTGCTGGGACGTCCCTTCTTGGGCACCGGGACAATGCAGGAGGTCTTCAAGAGCTGGGGCACCCTCTCCAGTCTCAGGGAGAGGTTGAAAAGATGCTGGAGCGGTGCTGCCAGCTGCTCCGCACATACCTTGAGCACCCTGGGATTGGTGTTGTCCGGTCCTCTGGCCTTGTTTACATTAATCCTGGAGAGCTGCCTACTGACCTGACTGATTGTGATCGTCAGGGTTGGGGGTGGTGGGCAGTCTGCTGGTGTTGGCGGTGGGGTGCCGTTGCTGATGGGTGTGGGTGGGGGGTGGGGGGGCTGCTTTGTGGGTGTGATCTGGTGCTGGTGTCGATGGGTGGGGGAGGGGTGTGGGGAGGCCACTCTGGTCAAAGCGGTTGAAAAACGAGTTGAACTCGTTTGCACGCTCTGGCGGGCCCTCAACAGCTGTACCCTGCTGTTTGAAACCAGTGATCTTCCTGACCCCCGCCCACACCTCCCTGGTGTTGTTGGCCTGTAGTCTGCCCTCCAGCCTGTCCTTGTAGCTGACCTTGGCTGCCCTTAGCTCTTTTTTTAGCTCCCTTTGGACAGCCCTGGCCTGCTCAGTGTCCCCTGCCATGAAGGCCCTCTTTTTCCTGTTTAGCAGGTGTTTAATGTCCTTGCTAATCCAGGGTTTATTGTTTGAAAAGCAGCGTACCTTCTTTGTGGGTACGATGCTCTCCTCACAGAACCTGATGTAGTCTGTGATGCAGTGGGATAGTCCATCAATGTCATCACCATGGGCCCTCTCAAACATGTCCTCCAGGTTTTTCCAAATTAATAAATTTGGAAAAACCTGGAGTGCGTGCCTGGACATTGTTTCCCTATTTTTTATGTATGATATCAGAGGTTACAGCACCCAGTGTCAAGTCTAGTGAGGTGAGCGCGTTCTACTACTTTTTTCCCTCTCAAACATGTCCCAGTCTGTCGACCTGAAACACTCCTGTAGCTCCTCCTCGACGTCGTCAGACCACTGTGGGACAGACATGGTGGTCGGCGGCTGTCTCTTAATGAGAGGCGTGTATGTGGATACAAGCCTCACAAGGTTGTGGTCTGACTGGCCGAGGGGGGGCAGGGAAGTCGCACTGAAAGCCTCCTTCGCGTTAGCATACAGGAGGTCCAGTGTTTTGTCTCCCCTGGTTTTGCAGGTGACATACTGGGTGAAGTTTGTCAGGGTCTTGTTCAGTCTGACATGGTTGAAGTCCCCATTGATAAAAATAAATGCATCCGGGTGTTTTGTCTGAAGCGCCGCAACGGTGGAGTGTATGACGTCACTCGCCTGCGCCGCCGCGCTGGGTGGGATGTAAACAGTTAGAGCCAGGACGTGTGTTATTTCTCGCGGTAAATAGTATGGCCGCAGACTCAGTGCCAATAGTTCAATGTCGGGGGTACAGATGCGTTCCTTAATGGTGATGTGCCCCGGGTGGCACCATTTGGAGTTAACAAAGACAACAAGCCCTCCGCCTCTCCGCTTGCCGCTCTGTTTACCCCGGTCGGCGCGCACCACCGTGAAGCCCTCCTGTTCGATTGCACTGTCCGGGATGTTATCGTTCAGCCAGGATTCTGTAAAGCACAGTAGGCTTGCCTCCTTGTACTCACGCTGGTTGATCATCAGGGCTGAGAGCTCGTCCGTCTTGTTGGCCAGCGATCGCACATTCCCCATGACGACAGTGGGCAGGTAAGGCTTGAATCTCCTGCTATCCTTTCTCCTGTCCTTCACGCTCGTGCCAGCTCGATTTCCCCGTCTGCGAATCCTTATTTCGGCTGGTAGATTCCTCGGTGGCTCTGCAACTCTGTCTCGAAAGCAGAGGAGAGCCTCCCGCGGGTAAACCAGCCCGCCGTTGTTGTTGTTGTTGTTGTTGTTGTTGTTGTTGTTGTTGTCGTCCTCCCGCGGGTAAACCAGCCCGCCGGTGTTGTTGTCCATTGTTCAGCTGTGCTCGACCGAACTTGCCTCACTCAGCTAACTTCACAGAAGTTGTTAACAATTGCTTTAACTTGGTGTAAAGCAACGCACAGTCACTTAGACACCTATTAAGTAAGTAGAATCACAAAAAGAAAATAAGTAAGAAGTAGTAAACGGGATAAGAAGTAAGGGGGTGGGAGCTGCTATGAAAGGCTGCCACTCACCTCGGCGCCACTAATTTTTTTTTTTTTTTGTGCGAGCGTTCAGAGCCACTCGGATAGTACTGTTTGTTTCAGTGAAGTAAAGTGTTGTGCTTTTGACCTGATGATGTTTTGCTTATTATCTTGTCACTTCTTAAGTGCATGTAAGACTGCTGGCTCTGCAGTAGGTGAGAGAAAGGTGTTGTACAACTTTCCCACAAAAGGGTGATTGATGGTCGTTGTGCATAAGGTGCAACACTGAAACAAGGCACCGATATGTAGTGATCCAGTGCGGGTAACATTAGTACCGAGTATGTTGGCACCGGTACCATCCTGGTACCCGACCCTAAAGCTGACCCTTCATCGCAAGCTCTATTCAGTCAGTGCGTTTACATGCATATTAACACTTTGATCGCCATGGTTAAATTCATAATTTACCATCCCTCGCCAGCTCTATTTGTCTATGTAGAAGTTCCCCTTCTTTGCAGGGCTATAACTTTTTAAATTGTATTGCTAAATTGACATTATTATGGCCCATTCAATGTCCTATATCTATTGTTCAGGGTGTAGCAACGTTATACTTTTTCATTCACATATTCATACTAAAATACGGTCTAAAGTATAAGTATGTTTTTATCGTTTTCTGCAGCTTTCTCCAGAACTTGATTTATAGCCCTAAATGCATTATATTGATGATCAAATACAGTTTGGTAGGAATCTGTGCGAGATAAAAAAATTTCAACTGGATGTGCTTCTAGGAGTTACTACGTATGATCTGATCTTGACCGGATGGGCGGGGGGTCGTTTATAATTCCGTGGGCAACGTTATATCATTCATGAATATAATTAAGATTAATCTGTTGATGGTCCGGGTTGCGTGACGCTAGTCGAACGTTTACCCAGACTTCTTGCCAATCAAAATCTACTTTCAAGTCTGGTATATCCCTCCTCCAAACTGAGTCTAGGGGAAGGATTTCATACGAAGATGTTAGTAAGTGATGATAAAAGTCAGATACGAAGCCTCTCGATGTCTCCCTTTCATAGAAGAATTTGTGATATCTGTGGTGCTCAAGTGGTATCTTTAATGGGACTCCATGGGCCTTCAAAGTTGCTAATAACTGTATATAGAAATAATAAGTGGAGCTGGTGAGGTTAAATTTGTTCTGAATTTCATGATAGCTACAGAAACCCCGTTCGTTGAATATATCTCCCAATGTATGTATGCCTTGCTTTTCCCATTTGGGATATCTGATAGGTCGCTGTGCAATAAGGAGTGCATTGTTCTATTTCATTATGGCTTTCGCTCAGCATCATCTGCACTGTACTTCACTTCGTGCACGTGCACTGAATAAAAAATTCCACCATGTACCTTTACATCCCAACATTCGTCTGGCCACACCCCCATCCGCTTACCTTCATAAGCAGGTGTGTGGTTACCTACTCGCCTCCTTCTTCACTTTCACCACAAGGAAGTGCCTTCGGTAGATCCCACACTTGACGAGGTTGTTAGCTGAAGAAAGTTGAGACGTGTTTACATTGTTGCTTGTTTTTTTCTTCTCTCATATATTTCGATAGAAAAAAACTAAGTCATAATGTCTACTTCGGGGAGTCGCGCTCGCAACACTACTCTTCACCAGCGGTTCTCCATTTCCGCCTCCGTCGTGCGTCTTGGAGCGGGGCTGAGACCTCTCTCGTGGTCGGCAGCCACGCCCGGTAGGCGTCCGATGGGTAGTTTGCCTCTCCAAGGAGCTGGTGCACCGGGGCCGTCGCCTGTGCGATGGCCTGGTTCCGGCTCTGGTTCCTCTGCTTCCGGGGAATCGTCCGCTGTTGGGCGGCCGGTTCCCTTGGTTGCGGGGGATTTGAGACGCAAACTTTTTGCGTCAGCTCGCTCCCGTCGCAAGATGGTGGCTTGCAGACGCGAACGGCCCGGTTTCGGTGAGTTGCTGGAGCCAGGTGAGGATGCGTCGGTCTCTACATGCCCGATCGAGACAGAGGACTACATGATAGAGGCGGACGGGTTCTTATTTGAAGGCCCGGTGGAGACATGTCTCCCGCCCGTCCAGGTAACACTGGAGGGGGGTGAGATGTCTCCTTGGGGCGCCTCGTTCGAAGACGTTGGGGTAGAACCTCTGACTCGTCGGCGGGATGCCCTGCTATCAGCCACATCGGAGTGTGGCTCCTTGACCAGTAGTAGCCTGCTGTATGTGAGGGATGCGGGCTCGGAGGAGGAAAGTCTGCAGGGGGAACTGCGTGCTTTGTTTCCCGAGCTCATGGCGGCGGCGGCAGTCACAAACGCCGTGCCGCTGCCGCAGCCACTGCCTGTTCCTGTCCCTGATGATCTCATAGGTCATCTATGGCAACGTCGCCCGGTGAGAGGGGTGGACGTTGTCTACCCATTTTTCCTCTCAATGGCGGCATATGTCCGTCAGGGCCAGGTGGTCTCCCACATCATAGGCCTTACTCCTGCCTATGTGCAAGTCACGCGGGTGGCGGGTTTGGTCGACGGTATGAAGGAGGGCGTGCCACGGCTTGATAGGCCGATGGCAGCACTCCTTTGTCCGGAGGTGGTGTGGGAGCCGTTACGGAAGCCGGTTCCCCAAGGGAAATCGGTGAGGCGGTTGGCATATTGGAGCGACCAGTAATTTATCACCGGAACACAATCTCTAGCTGCCGCGTCTAACATCGCGCAGCTGGCAAGATTCATGTCCGGGATATTGATGGGCGGCACGGAGCTGACTGATGTACAACATGACCAGCTCGCCCAGTCGGCAGGAGCCATCCTGCATCTGACTCAGCCGCAGGCTATAGCCGCTGGGAAGGTGCGCGCCCTGGCAACTCTGGTCCAGCGCCACCTTTGGCTGGAGCAGGCGCGTGTGCCGGAGAAGAAGAGAGTTCCACTTCTGACGGCACCCCTCTCCGATGCTGGACTATTCGGGACGGCCCTGCAATTGATGACCTCGACTTGCAGAGAGATGCAGGAGGAGCGATCCGTGCTCCAGCCTCATTTCCCCCCTCCCGATGTCGCCGGTGGAGTCAGACGGCCGCCACGTCATCGAGCATCTTCCGCCGTGGCCGCTGCTGCCACCACCGCCACTGCTGGACCTTCGGGGAAGAAGGCCAGGAGGAGAGAGGGTGCCTCCGCTACGACAGCCGGCAAATCTACGCCCGGAGGCGACGGTAGGGATCGTCGAGACCAGCCGCCGATCTTTTACCGTCCCTCCGGTGCTCCACGAGGTGGCAAATCCCGAGCGGCTCATGGCAGGCGTCGCTAGGACCCAGTGACTTTTTCCCCCTGTGGTCCCCTCTGTTTCCCTTCCCGGCCCCACCATGATATGATTTTGTTCGAAAATAAAGAGTCCCCTCTAAAGGGGGACTGTATTTTTTGTTAACAAACTGTGTGTTTATTCACCAAACATATGATGGGGTTGCAATGTGTGAATCTTCACTAGTATGGGTTGATAGGAGGGTTACGTTCATGTTAGAGCTTAAGCAAGGCCTGCAGCCTACACTCGGTTGAAAAAGGGTTTTTTCTGCCTCGGCCTGAATCTCCACATAAAGGTAGAGGCTAGTTGTGTGTTCTGTTGCTTACACAGTGATATTGAGCTACAACACTGTTGTGTTGGGTTTGCAGTAATGCTTGTATGAAAACGTACCACGGCTCAGCCGTTCTCTCTCTCTCTATCAGTGTTTTTTCTGTGTTACAACATGGATGCAGGTGTAGGATTCACACACACACGCGACTTGGTCTTGTTATAAACCCTGTTCACAGATTGTCTGTGGTTAGCGTGCATTGTATTAGCTTGCGCTATTCATTAGCATTGCTTCTGGCTAGTTGTTGTTGTATGCAAGGGTTGGGCTTGTGAGGGGGTACCGGATAAACCCCTCCTTCCCTCTTCTGATTGGTCAGGGGGTTTATTCCTCTCTTGTTAGTTCAGTCAGGGCCAAGCTGTTAGGCGGCTTGGGAGGGGGGGGGGGGGAGGGTTTCCCAGACTCTGCACCTATTACAGGCGTTGAGTCTTGGGTTTCCCCCCATCATAGCACATGTTGCTATTGGACGATGGCTTCCGTGAGTTAGACCCGTATGTAAGGTCTGTTATTGTCAAAGTGTCGGGATAGAGCGTAGGAATTAAGGTTCCACTACGCTCGATATATGTGTAACTTGAGTTGGTTGGTCACATGACTCAAGGTTACCATGGCTTTTTCAATCTATGGCTCACGTGGGAAGTCTCTCTGGGGAGTTCCGTCTATCCTCTGTGGTAGGGATGACGGGATATAAAAATGTAAACAGTTTTTATCCTCGGCTGTGTCAAGTGGGATTCATGTCAGTCGGTGTTTCTTTCTTTTTTAATAAAAGAGTGGAGTATATGAAGCACCACACCCTTCTTGTCGTTCTCCCAGGCGCCTTGAGGGATCAATGTGGGGTCTGGTTAGACTGTTCATTGATGTGTTTTGTGTCCCGACGCATGCATAGTGCTGGCTCGGGGTGTTTCTGATAAGAATCATGCGGGTGGCTAGTACGCCTTGTTTGCTTGTTATTAAAACAGCGTTTTTATAAAGCAACTGGGATGGGGGTTTTTCCTCTTCCGAGAGCCTGTTACTGGGTCTCGACGGATTCTCGTTCATATCTGGGGGATGTTAACGGAATAGATCAGAACATAGGTAGAGGGGTCTCACGCCCTGGGGGTGGGCCACCGAGCACGGTTCAAACTGGACCATCTGGGTGGCGCCCTCTTTTCATGTTTTAGATCAACACGCATATCTGCCCCTTCTCCTGGAGTAGGCATGTCGGCGTGGTTAGGGCACGGGACTGGTTCTGGTCACGCTGGTCCAGGTCAGTTAACCCGTTGTCCGCCGGGGATGCAGATCTGCTGTTCTGGTACCCTGAGGGACTTGGGCTTTTTTCAGGGGGAAAAATGCCGGGTCGGCCCGGGTGTCACAGGGTTAGGCGTTATGGAGACCCTTTGTTGGGTACTCTTTTGTACCTGGCACTATCATAAGGGGCTGGTTCTCCTTTCTTTCGCTCCTCTCTCACGCATGGCGAAGAGGGGGCTGTTGGGGTGGTCTTCTGGACTCCCTCTGGTAATCCTGTGTGCTTCCCGGGCCACTGGGCCCGGTCCGAAGTAAAGTTTCATTGATACCGTAGGCCTGGGATAACCCTTTTTTGGAAACTGAAACACGTGTACTGCGGTATAGCTCGTGTATACCCGCAGGTGTGTTTTAGAGTTTTTTCTTGAGGGGTTATAGGAACAACCACCGTCTGTACCGAGAGGGTAGTTTATTCCCTGGTATGTTGGAGTCAACTCCCGGGTTGCCCGGTTGAGTGTGCCCCTTTCAGCTGACTCCTTTGGCGCCTGTCTCGTCCACAGTGCTCCAGGCTCAGGTTACAGCCTGCTGCCTGGTTTCCTCTGTGCGCTGCCTGCTTCCGTTGGTTAACCTTTTTTGAGTGCTTACGGCCATGCTGACTGCCTGTTCTGCAGGGTCAGTGTGCCAGGCGGTGTGCTATTGGGGGGAAAGGGCCCGCTCTTGGAGGGGCCTTATCCGAATACGCTGGCGATGTGGGGGGCGGTGTCACTAAGTGACCGCCTGGTGGGGTCTTCATGCCTGGCGTCATTGACCTCTCCGGGCCCCCTTTTTCCAGGGGATCCAGTCCCTTCAGTGGGTCTGGGTCTTCCTTCGCGCTCCGCTGCTACAGCCTTGCCACGGGGTTGGGTTTGCTCTTGACCCCGTGATTTTGGGGGCAGTAACGAGGTTGTTCCTTCCGTTCGTTCCCTGGTGGCATGCGGGTTGTGCGTGTGTGTAGTCGTGGGGTCAAGCCACGGTCTGCTCACCCTGTGGGTTGAGTTGCTTGAGTTCCTCTTCGCACGGTCGGATCCGTCTCCCTCCCGTAAGCCTCCAATAGGGGGGGTATCCTCCATTAGGGAGGGTCGGGGGGCTCGGTCCTCCCCGGTCTGATGGTTGTGGGGGGCCTTAGCGGGGTACATTTGTCGGGCTATGGCTCCCGCTCAGCCTCTCTTGTGCAGATGATGCTGAGCGAAAGCCATAATGAAATAGAACGTAAGGTTATGTATATAACCAAGTTCTATGAATTATGGCGACGCTCAGCATCAGACGCCGCTGCGGCCCTTGATCTCGCCTTGTGGTGAAAGTTTGGGAAGGAGGCGAGTAGGTGACCACACACCTGCTTATGAAGGTAAGTGGATGGGGGTGTGGCCAGACGAATGTTGGGATGTAAAGGTACATGGCGGAATTTTTTATTCAGTGCACGTGCACGAAGTGAAGTACAGTGCAGATGATGCTGAGCGTCGCCATAATTCATAGAACTTGGTTATATACATAACCTTACGTTATTAAATATGGGAGAATGGCTATGCCATTTGTGTTGGTTAGTACATTTTTTCTGTGTGTCACGCCATATCCGAATCACATGTGTTATAAGAGGGCCAAATTTCAAGTCGCATTGCTTAATTGATAATTTGATGTATACTATATCCTGCAATCCATGTGGTGCCACTATGTTTTCTTCTAATGTTCTCCAGGATACAGATGCTTGAGGATCAAACCAGGTGCTCAGTGGTCTTAAAGAGAACGCTTTAAAATAGTGGTAGAAGTCTGGAAATGCTAAACCTCCGTCGGCTTTGTTTCTCTGTGCAGTGGATCTTTTTATTCATGGAGGTTTGTTATTCCAAATAAATTTATATGCGGTGGAGTGTAATTTTTTCCAGTAATCAGCAGGAGGGGGTAATGGTAACATTGAGCTAAAGAAGTTGATTCTAGGTAAAACATCCATCTTAACTATTGATACTCGGGCCTGTACTGAGTTTTTAAGTTTTGACCACCTGTCAAAGTAATTTGTGATCCTATCTAGAAGTATTGTATAATTATACTTCACCGTTTGGCTTATAGTATGGAATATTTCAACTCCAAGACATCTAAAATGTTCTACCATTGGTATATTTCCTGGAAGGAATGTTGCCTTCGCAGAGACATTAAGTGGGAGGAAGGCCGATTTTCGCCAGTTTATCCTAAATCCTGATAGATTGCCAAAATCATCAATTAACTTGAGAAGATGAGGCAGTGAGGTGGTAGGGTTTTGCATGAACAATATTACGTCGTCCGCATATAAACTAATATGATGTTGTGTGCCCTTAATTGAGATTGGCTCTATGGATTGGGATTGTCTTATATACTGTGCTAAAGGCTCTAAGGAAGCAAATAGTCCGGGACTAAGAGGGCAACCCTGTCTGGACGAGCGCGACACAGGAAAGAGTGTGGAGATGAATTTACCTGTTATTATCATGGCCGATGGGTCTTTGTATAACACTTTTATCATATTAATGAATACGTTTCCTAACCGATCTCTTCCGAGTACTGCCCATAAATAAGACCATTCCAATCTATCAAAGGCTTTCATCGCATCCAAGGATAATACAGCTGTAGGTGCAATGGCATCCTTACTGGCGTCTAACATATGTAGTAACCGTCTTATATTATCCATGATCAGGCGGCCTTTTATAAATCCAGTCTGATCGGGATGAACTAAATATGTCATATGCTTTTGAAGTCTGATGGCTAGTACCTTAGCATACAGCTTAATATCGGTTCCGAGGAGGCTTAAGGGTCTATAACTACCACAATCGGTAGGGTCTTTGTCTTTTTTAAAGAGGACAGACATGAGTGCAATATTGCCGTTCTTATGGAAATTCCCCTCTTTGATCGAGTATAAAATCATATCAAGTAATAAGGGGCCAATTACATCCCAACATGATGGGTACAGTTCTGGAGGTATACCATCCCATCCAGGAGCCTTACCAATTTGCATTTCAGATATAGGACAAAGCTTATAGTTTACAATTTAATGAAATAAAAGTTAACATATCACGTCAGGTCGCAGGGTAAAAAACTATGACACTTCTATCCTATAGTAAGCTGGCTCCATCAGCTCAAACTCGAGCTGCCTTCTACTCAGCTGTTATAAGTAGTCACATTACTTTTCCGGTCTATCAAAATTAATAAATGTTTTTATCACACATTGTCTCATTGTCTCTTTTTAAACAAAACAAAATCTTATGTAATGTAATTATCATGACAAATCTTTTTAAACTAAAATATCAAATTATAATAATTAACCAATTCCTAAATTGGCTCCTACAGACAGAGTAAAATAATGCATTAGTGCAGTGCTCCACTTTACAGAACAGTTCTGAAATAACAAGCAGAGTATCACATTGTGAATGGTGTATGTTCAGTATTGAGGAGTGCTCTGCTGTGTTTCCAGCAGGGCTACAATACTGGTAGGCTGGTAAGCTTCACATCTGAATAGGTGGGTCTGTCAGGAAAGCCAGAGAAAAGGGTTTTGAATTTGCACGTCAGCCAACAGGGTAGTCAAGCAGTATTCATATTTGCCAAGCAGCTTTATTCCCATTGTCCTCTCACCTCACATCAGAGCAGTGCTCCTCTACCATGACGTACACACAGAGCGGTTTTATATTTCTGTGTTCTTCATTTTATGGTTGATTCCCTCCATTCAAACCCACAATGGGTACGATGAAAAAATAGGTCAGCCGTATTAAAATAAATAATTTTAGGAGTTAGTGGTTCTAAAATAACTTGTCCTCGTTACTGTGTATTTACCAGGTACACTTGATGGGTTTGTCAATCACCTAAGAATTCTGTTACTAATTCTGTAATTTGTTTTACGTTATTTATCTTTTTATTTTATTCTTTATTTTAGCATTACGGTTTTTCTTAATATTTTCAATTCTAGTTTAAGTCGATATTTTGTGATTATGTGTGAAAGTACGATTTTCATTGTATGGTGTAACTTGTCTGTTGAACTGTGCATATGACAAATAAATATCTTGAATCTTGAATCTTGAACTTGCCACGAGGCAATACTTTTATTCCGCAGCTTTCTAAAAGCTCTGTGTGTTACGTTCCCAGGTCCGGCCCTTGCTGGGCCGGGCATGAAAATGACAGTGGACATTTCCTTCCCCCTGACATTGGTTCCCTACCTCCCTCCAGTGACCAAAGCCGGATGGTGCAGGTGACCATCTTATGTTGGTTTAAGTAATTGAATGTATTTCTAATTATTTGTTATCCTGGGCCATCCCTGTCTGTTTGATGTCGTTCCCCTGTCTGGTTGTTGTGTGTGTCATTGCCCTTGTGTCTAGTTATGTTTATGGTGTCATTGCTTTTGTGTCTAGGTTGTGTTTGTGATTCTGTGTTTTGGTCTGGCCCTGCCAGGTGTGGATCGTTGTTAATTAGTGTTGGTATTTAGGTGTCTGTTTGTCATCACTCCCTCGTGGCGTCATTGGGTCTCATTCTCCCAGGACTTACGACAAAAAGGACTTTCTCTTAGGGCCATTTGAGACCTTTTCGGGACGATTTTGGGATTCACCAACCGTCCCAATAAAACATATATAATTAATATTATATTATAATATATTGTCTATATTCATGTCTTGCCTGAAAAGGTCTCAAATGGCCCTAAGAGAAAGCCCTTTTTGTCGTAAGTCCGTTGGAGAATGAGACCCATTGTCTCCCGTACCCTCATTGTACCCTCACCTACTTCGTGCCTCCCCTTGCCTTGTTTCATGTTCGTCTGTGCTGTAAGTTGTTATATATCCCGTTTTCGTTCATCTTTGTTTTCCCGTCCCCTCAGTGTTGTTTTGTATGATTTTGTTAGTAAACTTATTTTGATTTCCAAGTATCCTGCCATCTCTGCCTCCTCTCTTCCCTCTGCAATTGCATTCTCACCCTCTCAGCACCCCTAATCCTAACACTGTGGGTGTATTTTTTTTTTAATAATAAAATTTTTATCTATAGCACCTTTAACACATTAATCACATAATAGGTTATGCGTAATCGCGATTAATGTAAATAAAAAAATAAATGCATACAGCAAAATGTATCTGTAGCGGCCGTGGTAACGATAAAATGCAGGAACAAATGGTCACGGGAAACTAATCATAAGTACTTATCAGTCACAGGAGTTTTCAATAACGTAGAATGGTGATTCATTTTGTGAATACATTTGTTCTCTGATGTAATGGTGTCTTTGTTGGCAGACATTTCCTCCAGAAAATCTGTTGTTAACAACACTGCTACCAAGCATAATTAGTGAGCATAGCATAGCTTGACCTGTGTACTTCATACTTGTTGCTTCGCTAGTGTGAGATCCACTTGTTTTTCAATGTGTACATAATGTAAATATTGGTAGATTGGTAGACAGCATCTACTCTGACGGATATATAGATCTTAAAGTGGAGGCAGCCAGTGCCTCCAGTGTGTGTGTTTCCACGGGGACAGAGCCACAGAGCAGGGTGTGTGGGTGCCAAGGTCGTCAGCCGAGTTGTTAACACCAACAACTGATAGCCGCTGGTGGGGAAGATTTGGTCAGAGAGAGAGAGCTATGGGAAGAGATAGAAAGGGCGTTAGAGTGGGTCAGTAGGTGACAAGAGCCGTTGCCATGGCATCGTGTCACTTAGTAACGAGAGAAGGGGCGTGGCTACGGGGATGGCCACCGGTTTCTAGGGGAAAGACGTTATAGCTGTGAGTTCTTCTGGTTTGACTCAGACTAAGGGGGCTTTCACACTAGCCATTCGGGGTCGAATCAGAGCGCGATCGCACCAAAAAAGGGTGTGATCGTCCCTGATGACAACGCTCCCCCGCGTCCCCGGGGACGCTGATTCGCTCCAAACCTGGACCGCTGGAATAGGTGGTCTCGGGTGCGAACCAGCGTCCTCGACGACGGAGCGGGGGGCGTGGTGTGCAAGTTTGTACCAAAACACGGAAGAGGCTTGCTGACACACACAACGACATTACTGTAATGCTTTCATGCTTGCTTGAATTTTGGGCAGATAAAAACATACAGCAACAACTGGACAATACCCACAAAAACGATATTTATGGGCAATTTTGGCGAGTTCAGACCTCAACCAAACAAGCATGTTGAGCCTCACGGCTCAGTGGATGAAGCCACGTTACAAGCCCAAGACTTCCCTGGCTTGCATTAGGCCTGGCAATTATTTTTGCCATTGCTATGTATATACATTTGTTTCTTGTTCGAATGCATTTATTTCTATAGACCAGTGACATGCAATATAATTGACGCAAGCAATGGGCTAACGTTAGCTGCTAAGTTATCCCATAAATAGGCTAAGCTAACTAGCGTTAGCCGCTATCCCTGGAAAACGCTCAAAGCGGACTCCACGACACAAGTTCCATTCGTGAGAAAAGGGGGTGGGTTATATTGACGATGCTTGACAACAGAGGCTCAAAGATAAATTCATATTTATTGGTTATTTGTTTCTTTATATCTTACACGCTCAAAACGCAAACCGTAAACAAAAACTGGAGCGAACCAGACTGCAGTGTGTACACAAACCAGAGGGAGGGGGGGAGTTCGCACTGGAGTTCGCAAATCGGAGCGAGGACGGAGCAGAGCACCCGTTCCTAATGAGAAAGCCCCCTAAGAAACGAAGCGTAGACAGAGAGACCTCAGCAGGTAGAGGGTGGGGGAAGGGAAGCTGATAGCCCCCACCCTCCGGTTGCCACGAGCTAGCTTCGGCTAACAGGGAAGGCTTTTGGATAACACTAGGCCACGACAACCACCAGGCTGATAGAGAGAGATCATTATAATAATGAATTAAGACTTTAAAAGATTTTCCATCGGTTTCCAACTTGTACAGAGTATGTTTATGGGAATAAACATAACGTTCCAAGGAAAGGTATCCTGTTTCCAGTGTGTCTTTAATTCTTTTGAGACAAATGTATCAATGGGGGAAGATATCGCGTATCAGCTAGTACGATGAGTAAGAGATAAACACAATGCAGAAACTTCACGGAACCACAGGTGACGAGGTGATTACTGGCTGATAACACGAGAATCCAACACTAGGAAAGAGCACTCATCACTGCATCGCTTATCCGACTATGTATAATGAAATATGGCATTCAGGGGGTGTCTGGTCACTCATTAGTCTCTCGGTTTGCATGTTGATCAGGAACATAAACACACTTTCCCACCATGGCTGGCTGTCAAGGTTATGGGAGGTGGTTGGGTCCAAAAGGATAGTGCGGTTAATTGCGTTCATTTTTGTAACACGTTAAGGTTTTCAAATCAATCGAAAAAAATGTATGCACCAATTTTGACAGCCCTATTAATTACTACTCCACTCAAATATAAATGTTTTCTGTAGATTTTCTATTCCATCCAGACATCAACTGTCCCACAGGAATATACTTTTTTTTGTTTTATTTACCAAGTTTAGGTCAGATTTTACGTTTATTTACCCAGGTTAGGTCAGTTGTAACCTTTATTTACCCAGGTTAGGTCACCTTTAACCTTTATTTACCCAGGTTAGGTCAGATTTGAACTTTTATTTACCCAGGTTAGGTCAGATTGAACCTTTACTTACCCAGGTTAGGTCAGATTTAACCTTTATTTACCCAGGTTAGGTCAGTATTTAACCTTTATTTACCCAGGTTAGGTCAGTATTTAACCTTTATTTACCCAGGTTACGAGTCCGAGACCCCTTGATTGACACTTGGAAACATTTTGATAAAAAACTATTTGTCACTTGCAATTGTCACTAAAAGTGTCTTTTAAAAGCCAGTATCATTATTCAAATTGCAAAACAGGCGAGCAAAGCGAGAAAATTCAAGGCAGCCAGGCTACAAAGGCAACAGGAGCTTGTGTGCTTTCGCTGTGACCTAGAGCCACACAAACCGTTATTGATGCTGCTCAGTTCAGTCTTCATAAAACAGCAGCAGCTTTTAATGACAATCCGATGGGTTTCTGTACCTTGTAGGCTATGTATAATAAACGTTTGCAATCCTACAAGTAGGCTACTGTTGAGGACAGAAAATAGGAACTTGGACCGGGTCATTAAATGAATCTGCAAGTCATTAACACATTGATTGCCACGCAGTATGCCCATCATTATACCCAGTCTGCCACCGCTGTAAGCCTATGGAGATGTTTACCTTCTTTGCAGGGCTATAACTTTTTAAATATTATAGCTATATCTGCATTACTATGGCCCATTGTCATGTACGAAGGTCTAACGACCGCACCAAATAGTATCTGGAGCAGGCTGTACATGAACAGAAACAGCCTCTCTCAGTAAATGCTTTCAAAATAGTCCCGGGCAGGTAGGTAATAATAAACACAAGACGTTGTTCCAAAAATAGTAAATTATATTTATTATCCTGTGGCAGGAATTCAAACCTCCACTTGATATATGAATATGTAGCAAAGGGAAAAAACAACCCACAAACAATTAACAAGCAGGGAGAAGGGTAAGGGGAGAACAAACAAGGTAAGTATAATAATAAAGTAAACTAGATAAGCGCCCACAGACACTCACCAACCAGCCAGAGGTTGGTACTGGGAAAAAACCCCAGCAAAGGTACCAAAGGTACTATTCCACACTCAGTGGGATTTAGGCCTAAAGCCAACAAGAGGATACTTACTCCAATGGAGGAGTGGCGCAGAGGCCAACAATATCTATATACATATACTAGTACTTTAGTCCACCCGAAGCAGCAGCTAAGCACGGTATCAATTCCACCACAGTGGCAAGCAATGGCAACCTCACTCTTCTCTGGTCACTGGCAATTGACAGAATGAGGCGCCCAGATGTGTGTGTGTGCTGTCAGGTATTTGGCTACCCATCCCTCTCGAGGTGATTGCCATCAGCTGTCATTCATTAGGCAATCAGCACTCTTCAGTAGGGATGGGCAGCACCTGACAGGGAGAGAAAAGAGACAGCATTAGCTCTCATGTTCACACACACACACATCACATACAAAACACAACACATTAAATATACTAACCTGATGTTCAGAAGGTGTCATAAATACAGTAATAATGGTAATGACCAACCCACGTACCCAGGTACATCACACCCATTCAACATCGATTATCTATCGTTCCGGATGTGGGAACGTTATATTTTTTCATTCATACATTGTTGTGTTAATACCGTCGAGAATATAAGTATGTTTTTAAGCTTTTTTGCTGTAATTCCAAAAACGCTAGTTATAGGCCCTGATGCAATATGATAGATTATCGATTGGTGTTTCTTTCCTATACACGCTATATTAAAAAATTCAAATGTATATGATCGGTATACATTATGCTTCATTATGCGTGAAGGAAAGGGGGGGGGGGGTCGTTTATAATTCCTTGATCGTCAGTAACTGCTTTATTTAGTATGGGTTGATATATTGATCAGACTGATTGCAAACAAAGAAATGGACAATCGGGCTGAAAATAACGTTAGTGTCCTCTTACCGTTCGCCGATGAGACTGGAGGAAAAAGATCCCAATTATTTGACGTCGATCTCCTAGATCCATTTCCGGTTTGTATGGCGCAATAAACGCCGAAATCATATCGATTATTGCGTTTCAAAAGCGATCCAAATGCACTCGAGTGTGTATATTGATCCACGCCACAATATATCTCTGGCAGAGGAATTTCCTCAATGCACTGATCGCCACTTCCGGTTTGGTGTGAGTGTAACTCGCCCGACCATCCACCAGGCGGCGGTATTGAGGCGTTGCAATCTCAGACAGGTGCCGCTGCAGTCCGGAGGGAGGCTGGATGAATTATGAATGCCATGGCGAAATTTTTTTATATTGATCCCAAAAACTATTTACGCCGTTGTTGGCGTTCAGCGCATGGCGGGCAATAACGACTTACACCGTTTATGGCGCACAATGTGTTAACAGGCTTACTTGGTGTGAGAGAGGATACCCTGTTGGTTTCGTACTAGAAATTGTGTAAATATTTTATTTATTTAAAAAAAAAAAAAATTATAATAGAAAGTCTGGGATTGTCACATATTTGGATTTTATGGTGGTTTTTGTTTTTGATCTATTGTGATGTTTCTTCTTGACTTGTACAAGAAGACTTGTACAGCCTATAAGGGCCAACTTGACTTAACAAAACAATAAATCTATAAAGGCTGATACCGGCTAAAACATATAGTTGACGCGTCTGTTGCTCGTGCTGGGTACTCGTCTGGTGAAAGAATGAATGTCCACAAGGTCCGTTCCAATAATACCCCAAATGGGTTTATTTACCTCATAAATACCGAAAGCACAATTTGCCTGTGATATGAGTAAACGGCAACGCTAATATGAACAAACAAACACTATACACTACAAACAAAACGATAACCAAACAACATGTCGAAGTGACGTGAGGTGATGACGGTCAAAAACTGTTAGGCTCTGCCGGTAACCAAACACACCTGCCGTCATCAGTCCTGTTACCCATTAAGTAGCTACATATGTCACCTACTGGTGAGCAACGGGAACTGATGCCACAAACCCAATTTGGCAGGCTGGCAGGCACAATGTATACAGGCAGAACAACATAAATACATAAAACAAAACAAATGCATAAAATATAACACATGGCACTACAACCATGTAAATTGGCTCTTACACGCCGGCCTCTAATTGTTAAATGTCATAACATATAACAATTATAACATAAAATGAAAAACAAAAAGAGCCAAAGTGTGCCATAACCACAAAACAAATCAAATATTTGAGACTATTGCCTCGTGCATAACAAAACAAAACTTAGGACCAAGCCCGGTCACTGGTCATTCCAAGATCAATGTCTTGGCCTTTAAGCACCGAGCACCCCAAGCCGTTCTCGTCTGGGAAGGCCTCTAAAACTCTGCCGAGGAGCTGCAGAGTTGAAAATACCAATAAAATCTCCCGCCATCTTGTCCATTGGCGCTCAATATCATTGGGAATGTTCTCATCCCAGCTGCACCCTCTTCTACACAGTTCCTGCAGCATGGACTTGGCAGGCAGTGTAACTGGGCTAATGAAACTAAGGGGATCGTACACTGAACCCTGGTTGTTCAGTGCCTCTTCCAATCTGCTCACGGAAATCACATTGACAGTGGCCACTGAAATCCCATTTTCAGGACCATCATTTTCTTGCAGGGGGCCGTTGACCACCCAGCCCAGAACAGTTCTCATAGCATACGGACCATTTCCAGGGCCGTTGATCACCTCCCAAGGTTCCAATAACCTGGGAGCATTGGTACCAATCAATAGATCAACATTTGCCTTTATGCTGGGAATTTGGACATGGGACAGGTAAGGCCACTTCACCAAATCTTCCTGTGATACAACAGTGTCACTGGTCACAGGCATTTTCCTTTGTGAAAGGACTTCTGGGAGGCTATAGAAAGTGTCCCCATTGAGACCAGAGACCTCCAAACCTTTCAGTGAGGTACTTGATACCACCTGCTCCTGGCTCAAAGTGCGCAGAAGGAAGTTGGTCTGTGGTCCAGTCACATCCAATGCACTCATTAAATGTTCAGAACAAAATGTTGCAGAACTGCCAGGGTCGAGAAAGGCGTATGTTTGCAGTATCTTTCCATTTGTGGACTTGACTTGGACTGGCAAAATGGACAGCTTACAATTTCCTCCGCCGGCCCCAGTAAGACCACACGTCTGCGTGGCTATAGTGACACTTGGCTTGACAGCTGAAGTGACACTTGCAGATGAATTAGGCTGCTGGTATGTGCTGAGGTAAGGCCTGTCAATGTGAAGCATGGTTGGATGTTTTTTCTCACAAACCTTGCAGGTTAGGCGCTTGTCGCAATCAGCACTCATGTGACCGGAACACAAACATCCGAAACAAATCCTATTTTGCTTTATGAAGATAATTTTATCGTTGTGGTTCTTGCCTTTCAGCCACGGGCACTCTGCCAGAGAGTGATCCTGAAAGCAGCATACACAAGACTCAAATTTCTCCCTTTCAAAATCCTGCCCCCTATGGACAGAGCCTGAATTGGCTTTGAAATCATGTCCCCTATGGACAGAGCCTGAGTATGCTCTGCTATCCTGTCCCCTATGGACAGAGCCTGAATTGGCTTTGAAATCATGTCCCCTATGGACAGAGCCTGAATATGCTCCGCTATCCTGTCCCCTATGGACAGAGCCTGAATATGATCCGCTATCCTGTCCCCTATGGACAGAGCCTGAGTCTGGGTTAAAATCTTGCCCCCTATGGACAGAGCCTGAGTTTGGCTCCATGGAGTCCAGACGTGTGACAGTTGTAGCAAAGCTGTTGCCTTCAACTCTGCCAAACTTGGACTGAGGCTGGAACTTGCTCCTGCTACTCAATCCATCCTTTATGATTTGTTGATCCTGGATGTCACCGAAAAGTGGGTCAGAAAGGATCCTAACCTGACGTTCCACGAATGTGACAAGATCATTAAAAACAGCTCTATGATGTCGTCGCTCAAGTAGCTCATAAGCTGTTGTCCTCCATCTTTCCCTAAATCGATAGGGCAGCTTGGTTATAATCATGCGCATGTTGGTAGGCATGTCGAGCTCCTGCATGTGTTGCATCTCAGTCATCACGTTGCAACAGTTGCGCAGGAACAGAGAATAGTCCTGTAGTGCCTTTACATTTTCAGCCTTAACTGTGGGCCAGGCCAAGGCCCCTTCGATATATGACGTAGCGATCTTAAATTCATTCCTGAAATGTTCTTTCAGGAGACCTTTGGCCATGTCATAACCACGGTCTGGCATCATGTGCTGACAACTCCTTACCAGCTCACGTGGTTGTCCTTTTGTGAACTGTTCCAAAAAATATAAACAATCTGCTTTGTTGGCCTTTGCTTCAATATTATGCTCAAAGGATCTTATAAAGCTCCTGTAGTGAAGCGGGTCACCATCAAATGCAGGGATGTCTCTGGATGGTAGAGACATTGTGAGCTGTTGTTGTACACGAGCATTTGTGATTTCCTTCTGCCGTTGCAGGACTGTACTCAAGTCTCCTCGAGGTGGTATTTGAGAAGGTTGATACAATTGTGGTGGCATTCGAAAGAGGGGTGGTTGTGCAGCAGCTCTACTTTGTGGTGGCATTTGAAAGAGGGGTGGTTGTGCAGCAGCTCCACCTTGTGGTGGCCTGTGGAAGAGGTGATGTGTAACCTTTGGTTTGACAGGCTCTGGCATAGGAATGTTGAATTGCTGTGCTGTTGGATTTAGCACAGTATGGCTTGAATGAGGAGGTCCAGTGTGATTTCCCACATGCCTTTGGCTAGAGGTTCGTGACCGTCTCCCTGACTCTGACATAGTATTCAGAACAGCCAATTGAGCAGTGGATGCAGCCAACTCAGCATCCATTTCAAGTTGCTGCTTTTTCCTCCTTAACACTTCATTGTTCCTCCTTAACTCTTCCTCTTGATCCTCCAGAGCTTGTCTCTCCTTCAAGTACACTGCTTTCACCAGCAGTGATGCTCTTTTAGCCTCTGCTATGAGGCGTTCAGAGTCGGCACTGCTACCACTCTGTCTGCTGCTTTGTGAGCGTCCAAAGGAGATATTGGAAATGCTGTCATTTGGTTTCACATCATCAACCACTGGTTGTATATTGTCTGGGCGCACGTCCTCTGTGGGTGCACTGACAGTGTGCACCTCCTTTGTGTGTACATCCTCTGTGTCTACACAGACAGTGTGCACCTCCTCTGTGTGCACAGGTTCTGAGTGCACTTCACCCAAAGTACTCGTAATTGCCATATTTTGTGCCAGCCAACTTTCAACATGCACGTGGAAGCTATCCAACGTGTTTATTCTTGACCCAAACCAGGCAGTTTGTATTGCACTTTCATCCGGGGACATAGTTGACATACTCATAAATTCATTTTGTACACATTTGGCTGTCTCACACAGCCTAACATATTCACACAATACACCTTGTACCCCAGTCATGTCAGTATTGTGCATAATCATTTGAAACAACTTTTTTGCTTTATTTAAATTATCTGATCTTTCATTTTCCAATTTTCCCAACCTTTCAATTATAACCTTATAGGTCGGTTTAATTTCCCTTTTCCCCATTGTGACACGTTCCACAGCCGCCTCTGCCCCGACGAGGTGTTCACCATTACTGTCATGATTCTTATCAGAACCGTTCATGTTGACAATCCGCAATGAAATTGTTTGAAACAGTAACGTTATGCGTGGTGCGCACAAAGGATTCAAACCAAAATCAACGGTAGTTATGCGTGGCGCGCACAAAGGATTCAAACCAAAGTCAACGGCAGTTATGCGTGGCGCGCACAAAGGATGCAAACCAAAGTCAATGGTAGACTATGAACGCGCAGTCTTTTTCAGCTACCAATGCATTGGAATTTATGCTAAAGTTGTGTGCACACATTACCATGGCCAATAAAAAAGGGTAGCGCTACCATACCTCGGCTTGTAGCCTACCACGGAAGATGTTGGCAGCTGACGTTGGGTACCGTTGGTTGTAGTTGGAGCTCTGATGAGTGGGTTTGACAGTCTGCGCTTCTCCGCTCGTCCGTGTTGACATCCACAAGTGGAACTGCGCAAATCCCACGCAGTCCTCAACGCATCAGCTCCGCGCGCGCATCAAATCGAGGCTGAAACGCTCCCCCGCTGTCCTCAATGTCCTCTCAATGCGCAAAGTTTATTCTTATAACTTTGCTCGTCTTGCTGTGGTTCCCTATGATCCACAGTATTGACTTGTGCTGTGGTTCCCAATGATCCACCTTTACTAATGAGCCAGTTTTTGACTTGTATAAGGGCCAACTTGACTTAACAAAACAATAAATCTATAAGGCCCTTGAGGAGGCTGATACCGGCTAAAACATATAGTTGACGCGTCTGTTGCTCGTGCTGGGTACTCGTCTGGTGAAAGAATGAATGTCCACAAGGTCCGTTCCAATAATACCCCAAATGGGTTTATTTACTCCATAAATACCGAAAGCACAATTTGCCTGTGATATGAGTAAACGGCAACGCTAATATGAACAAACAAACACTATACACTACAAACAAAACGATAACCAAACAACATGTCGAAGTGACGTGAGGTGATGACGGTCAAAAACTGTTAGGCTCTGCCGGTAACCAAACACACCTGCCGTCATCAGTCCCGTTACCCATTAAGTAGCTACGTATGTCACCTACTGGTGAGCAACGGGAACTGATGCCAAAAACCCAATTTGGCAGGCTGGCAGGCACAATGTATACAGGCAGAACAACATAAATACATTAAAACAAAACAAATGCATAAAATATAACACATGGCACTACAACCATGTAAATTGGCTCTTACACAGCCCATGGGGTCTATTCCATGTGATCCCGGGCTATACAAATACATTTGATTAAAAAAAAAATATATTTTCTGCAATGTTTAAACAAATGATTAATGATGATAATTAGACCTCCGCTGAAATATGCACTGAAGTAGATGATGAAAGGCATTTTCACTGCTCTCTTGGTCATTACATTAGGCATTGTGAATGTGAGAGAGACATAGATGGATTTGTATTGTTGTGTTAAGAGAGAGAGAGAGGGAGATCCTTCTGTTTAATCATTTTCCCTTTATTAATTTCCTTAGATTTGTTGTACACATGATCTCAAGAAGGTACTGAACGAGATCAGTGGCAGTTCTTCATGTCTGGTCATTATTAGCATGGTGTTATTCATTGTCAAAAATCATAATTCATATTCTCCTTTGTTTCATCACAATTTAAGCAAGCCTAGTAATAGACACAATATTTCTGACACTGGGAATACATTCACTGAGGTCCAGAGATGTCCCTAGACACCAAGAATATGCAAATGGACCTTGTAGAAGTGGAGCAATATTCCATTTACTTAGGTATGTATTTTAGGCGGATTTTCAGAAAATAGGCTCTGGGTGGAAGAGGTTAAGAGACTCGCCAGGCAGATGAACACCGGAGATCCGCAGTCATGCTGGGTATTGCGCAGGACATTCAGGCCATGATAAATCGTGTTTAAAGTCAAATTGGCGCATTTCTTTGCTAAGGGAAGCATTTCATTTTTCTACTGTGAGTGCCTGCCTGCCTGCTGCTGAATTTATGTGTACCATTATTACTGTAAAAATGTAATGATTGTGAAATATTTGTTTAATGAGACTATGAGCTGTATGTGTATGTCACCGAGTTTCCCCAAGAGGGATTAATAAAAGTAATCCTTATCCTTATATAAATCAAACACACCTCTGTCTCACTGCGTGGCAATACAAAATGTCTCGACTTTTCAAGCAAATGCTCTGGGCGTTATCTGCACCTGCATCATGTTTTCAAGTCAGTAGAATAGCCCTGCTTTTGTGGGCCATTGGAGGAGGACCCAGTATTTAGCCTTCAGTTGGTACCTTGTGTTTTTATTTACCTTTCGCTTTTAAAAGTTCATCCTCCACTCGGGTCGGTAATATTCGGTTGCATCCAATTTACTTTTATCAAGTGAATTATTTATAATTCAGCACACCAACTCTGAAATCAAAACCGTGGAAATAATTGGTTTTGCGCAAGATAAGGGAAAGCTGCGACAGGAAGAGCTGCAGAGGTGAGAGATGTGTTTAGTGTGTGTTGTGTGCATGCGTGTGAATGTTCTCCAAGTCCAGGACCAGTTTAACCTAGTGGCCAATCCTACAAACTCTTGTGGGTGAATAATTTATTGAAACCCAATATGTATGATTAGCTTTCAAATTCATTATATGAATTAATTTCGTATACAGTGGTCTCCAGGTTGAATACGCACACCTTGATGTCACTGCCTCAGACCTACTGTAGTGACTTTTCAATTGCAAACACTTCAAGGACAGAACTCACCCCAGTCCTTAACCAGCTATATGCTAATTACAACAGGACAGCTGTTTCAATTGCAAATCGCTGGTGGTCGTCGGTACAAACAACACCCAGTGGAACCATTCATGTTCCTACACTAAAAGATGCGTTCGGAACCGTGAAATCAAAGTGAAATCAAAGCTGTGGAAATAATTGGTGTTGCCAGTGAAAGAATGGTGAAAGCTGAGGTGAGAGATGTTTTGTCTGCATGCTTGTGTGTGTATTCTATGTTGTTCTCCAATATAAATATGTAATAAATAAATCAGACAATATTCATAAGCTCCCGCCCATTTAGGAGACAGGAACTGTTCCATTTTCATCACATTAGCACTGCTTGAAATATGTCATCTTCCTTATTCACTATTATCAAAGTCCAGCACTACTTTGTACAGCAGCTCACTCTGCCTTACAAGTCAATCTTCATCTTTGCTCGAAAATCCCCATCTACAGTTGCCATCAGCTACCAGATCTCTCTGTAGTATACCACACCACAATAGCAACCAGATCTCGCTGTAGTATACCACACCACAACAGCAACCAGCTCACACTGTATTATACCACACAACAACAACAACCAGCTCTCGCTGTAGTATACCACACCACAACAGCAACCAGCTCACACTGTATTATACCACACAACAACAACAACCAGCTCTCGCTGTAGTATACCACACCACAACAGAAACCAGCTCCCACTGTAGTATACCACACCACAACAGCAACCAGCTCACACTGTATTATACCACACAACAACAACAACCAGCTCTCGCTGTAGTATACCACACCACAACAGCAACCAGCTCACACTGTATTATACCACACAACAACAACAACAACAACAACAACCAGCTCTCGCTGTAGTATACCACACCACAACAGAAACCAGCTCCCACTGTATTATACCACACCACAACAGAAACCAGCTCCCACTGTAGTATACCACACCACAACAGCAACCAGCTCACACTGTATTATACCACACAACAACAACAACAACCAGCTCTCGCTGTAGTATACCACACCACAACAGCAACCAGCTCACACTGTATTATACCACACAACAACAACAACAACAACAACAACAACAACAACAACCAGCTCTCGCTGTAGTATACCACACCACAACAGAAACCAGCTCCCACTGTATTATACCACACCACAACAGAAACCAGCTCTCACTGTAGTATACCACACCTCAACAGCAACCAGCTCACACTGTATTATACCACACAACAACAACAACAACAACCAGCTCTCGCTGTAGTATACCACACCACAACAGCAACCAGCTCCCACTGTAGTATGCCACACAACAGCAACCGGCTCTCGCTGTTGTATACCACACAACAACAACCGGCTCTCGCTGTAGTATACCACACAACAATAACCGGCTCTTGCTGTAGTATACCACACAACAACAGCAACCAGCTCCCACTGTAATATACCACACAACAGCAACCGACTCTTGCTGTAGTGTACCACAAAACAACAGCAACCAGCTCCCATTGTAGTATACCACACAATATCAGCAACCAGCTCTCACTGTAGTATACCACACAACAACAACAACCAGCTCCAACTGTAATATGCCACACAACAACAGCAACCAGCTCCCACTGTAGTAGTGATTGGAGGATCTTGAGTAGGGTTGGGCACAGAGAACCGGTTCTAATAGGAACCGGTTCCTAACTTCCGGTTCTGGAACCGGAAGTTTATTTGCATTTTGATTCTTAATTTCGATTCTTTAAAAAAAAATACTTTGTTAATTAATACCCTAGTTACAGTACAGCAACCAAATGAAACTGTATCAAGTCAACTGACAATGCGAATAGTATGAAAAAAATTAAAGAAAAAAAAAAAAAAGATCCTGCGAAATAAGCTGTGACCTGTTTTGACCTGCACCTCAAAGAATCGGAATCGAGAATCGTTCAGAACAGGAATCGAAATGGAGAATCGGAACCGGAATCGTTCAAGTCCAAACGATGCCTAACCCTAATCTTAAGGATCAAGAAAAGAAGGCAAAGTTTGAGATATGTCCATTACACAAATCAGCACAGGGTACCTTTTATCTGGTTGCAAAGTGCAAGGCATACAGTACAAGTGCACTAGTTGGTCGAGGGAGTTCTGTTCATCATGCAACCATGGACTAAGCGAACTATGAGAAGCTTCACTGAGAGCGAGATTGATCACGGAGGTCTAACCAACAAATTGAACGTATACAGCATTTTCCATTGTGAACAATCTTATTTGGAAACATGACACACAGAATAATAGTATTTGGCTTTTTATTTGAAACAATATTTATTTACGTTTGGAGGTGGGTGTTCTGAGTCTGCCCCCCGTGCCAAACAAGCAGGCCAACTGAGCTCTAAATGGCTCTTGTGTGGCGCCTGAGCCTGTTATAATCAGTGATGCAGTGGTGGTCCCACTCGGTACCACACCGTCCTAGCAGTTTTTTCTGAGCAGAAGTATGCGCACGCATGTGCACTCGCATGCACACAAAAATGCGTTCACAATTTTCACTGGACTCGTCGCGCCGTGCGCCAAGTACCCGGCACTTATCTATCACCTAGACCAGGGATCGGCAATAGGCAATAATTTCTGGCCCGTCAGATTATTTTGAGAATATAATATTTATTTGACGCACGGGAAATATTCACTCGGGATGCCAGGGTGTCTTTTATTGTGAAGCTGTATCTATCTACCGGTAGTCATCAAAAGCATGTCTGTCACTATAGCCAATTGAAATGCTAGAAATGGTCACGTGGACTGGGAGAACCAATGGAATAGTCCCACCGGGCCCCGTGTATATTTCCCTAACGCACTTTCACTTCCGCGTTCGAGATGCGAGCGAGTTAAAAAAAACAAAACAAACATCTTTGGATAGCTTCTTTGCAACGGGGAAATATAACGCTTATTTTAATAAAACAGGAGCCATACTTAAAATACGGGTTTATTGCAACAGGTCGGTGATTCTTGCGTGCCGAGCCGACATCCTCTCTGCATAATATGTGGCGACAACAACAACAACAACAACAACAACAACGAGGCAATGATGACAACAACTGTGTTCAAGTTGGCAGATAAAGTAGCTGCATTCAACGCCAATCTGGAATTGGAGGGCGGCGAGTGGACATGTTTCAAACATTAGCAGGGATTTTGGAGGACTTAACAACAAACAAGGTATGGTGAGTCGTGTTTTCATGCATTCTGATCTGTTCATCACCCGCCGCGGTGATCTGCAACAGCTGATCTGCTGTTCATGAATGAATGAAAACTTTATTTAACAGATTGCAGAATGGGTACAATACAGTACGGCACAATACACACAATTGTTAAGGGGATGCAGACCAGAGAAAAACGTTTGTCTTTTTTCAATATCAGTATATTAAATTAGCCATTGTTTTTGATCCTGGCCCGCCAAGCAACGGCTTGGGGAAAATCTGGCCCGTGGCCAAACCTAATTGCCGACCCCTGACCTAGACTTTGCATAATAATAGGATACCGATGGCATAACAAAGAACGAGAAGAGCCAAACCAAAATACAAGCCCTGTACCAATTGGTGGGGGTTTGCTTGATCTGTGGAACCTCTCACTATGTGACAAATGGTCCCGACTGGAAGGATGAGGCATTAAGTTGTGCTTCAGAAGGAAACTGTCCTTCTGTAAACTAAGTTACATTGTTAATTTAGTTTGTATTTACTTTTCTAGTTTAAGTTAATTCAATTAAAGAAATTGTAACTACAATTACATTTAAAACATTGTTTGTTTTTCAACCATATCTGTTGACAATATAATTTCTTTATATATTGAAGGCTACATCCTGCTACCTTTTTCAGCTTCTCTATTTCAAGGCAATATTTACAAAAACTAAACTAAAACTAGTAATTTCCTATACAATCATGTTTCCTACTATTTTTGTATGCATAATAATCATCTGTTCTGTGCGCAAGCGAGGGAACATGTATGCGCGTGCACGTGGCGTCCAGGCAGTTCTGATATTACGACTGCACCACTGGTTATAATTGCGCTCCTCTTGGGTCGTTCAGAGTGCTTCTGTTATGGTTTGTAACCGACCCCAATCGCACAACACAAGACAGGTATGAGAGTAAGCCAAGAACTGGGCATTTATTGAATACAACAGAAAAGCGGCACTGTCCCTTTAAGGGAGAACACAAAAACACTGGAAAACAACAACTAGGGAAAAAGGGCAATGTGCCTTTAAGAGGCGAGCTGGCTAAGGGGAAGGCTAAGGGAAAGGCTAAAGGACAGGGCCAGGGCAAGGGACAGGGCAGGAACTGGGGCACTGGAGAGGGGAACAGGAACAGAGGCCCGCGGGGGCGGGCTGGAGACAGGGACAGAGAAAACAGGGTTAAGGCCTTGGACAGGGCGAGGGACAGGGGCACTGGAGAGGGGAACCGGGAAGGGGCTAGCAGAGGGAAAGGGTAGCTGCCAGGGCACTGATAGCTACAGGGCCTATGCTAGCTGTACTGCTACATTAACATAGAGGCTGCGCTAGCTGCCGGAGCTAGGCTAGCAGACAGGGCTGGAACAGGGGCACTGGAGAGGGGAACAGGGAAGGGGCTAGCAGAGGGAAAGGGTAGCTGCCAGGGCACTGATAGCTACAGGGCCTATGCTAGCTGTACTGCTACATTAACATAGAGGCTGCGCTAGCTGCCGGAGCTAGGCTAGCAGACAGGGCTGGAACAGGGGCACTGGAGAGGGGAACAGGGAAGGGGCTAGCAGAGGGAAAGGGTAGCTGCCAGGGCACTGATAGCTACAGGGCCTATGCTAGCTGTACTGCTACATTAACATAGAGGCTGCGCTAGCTGCCGGAGCTAGGCTAGCAGACAGGGCTGGAACAGGGGCACTGGAGAGGGGAACAGGGAAGGGGCTAGCAGAGGGAAAGGGTAGCTGCCAGGGCACTGATAGCTACAGGGCCTATGCTAGCTGTACTGCTACATTAACATAGAGGCTGCGCTAGCTGCCGGAGCTAGGCTAGCAGACAGGGCTGGAACAGGGGCACTGGAGAGGGGAACAGGGAAGGGGCTAGCAGAGGGAAAGGGTAGCTGCCAGGGCACTGATAGCTACAGGGCCTATGCTAGCTGTACTGCTACATTAACATAGAGGCTGCGCTAGCTGCCGGAGATAGGCTGGCAGACAGGGCTGGACCAGCATGAGAGAACAAGCTAGCTGGAAGGACAGTCCTAGCTGTGGGGAACTGACCTTGCTAGCTGAAGGGGCAGTCCTAGCAGTGGGGAAAACTGACCTTGCTAGCTGAAGGGGCAGTCCTAGCAGTGGGAGAAAACTGACCTTGCTAGCTGAAGGGGCAGTCCTAGCAGTGGGAGAAAACTGACCTTGCTAGCTGAAGGGGCAGTCCTAGCAGTGGGGAAACTGACCTTGCTAGCTGAAGGGGCAGTCCTAGCAGTGGGAGAAAACTGACCTTGCTAGCTGAAGGGGCAGTCCTAGCAGTGGGAGAAAACTGACCTTGCTAGCTGAAGGGGCAGTCCTAGCAGTGGGGAAAAACTGACCTTGCTAGCTGAAGGGGCAGTCCTAGCAGTGGGAGAAAACTGACAAAAAGTGGAGGCCATGCAGAGGGACCGGGTTAGCTGCCTGGGCATGGCTAGCTACAGGGCCTATGCTAGCTGCAAGGGCTGCATTAACATAGAGGCTGTGCTAGCAGCCGGGGCTAAGCTAGCAGACTGGGGCCATGCTGGTAGTAGAGGCCTAGCAAGCTGCAGGGGAGCTAACGAGGCTAACAAGGAAGCTACAGGGGAGTCAACAGGCTAACAGGGGAGCTAACAGGGAAGCTAACAGGGGAGTCAACAGGGGAACTAACAAGGCTAACAGGGGAGACTAACAGGCTAACAGGGGAGCTAACAGGGAAGCTAAACAGGGGAGTCAACAGGGGAACTAACAAGGGCTAACAGGGGAGCTAACAGGGGAGACTAACAGGCTAACAGGGGAGCTAACAAAGAAGCCAACAGGGGAGACTAGGGCCAGAGCTGCTTACAGGGATGGAGTAGGAGGGCGCAGGCTAGACGTCTGGAGTGGGGCGCGTCGGCTTGGAGAACGCGCCGGTTCGGAGAGCGCATCTGACGCGGGGTCTGGAGTGGTGCGCGTCTGCTTGGAGAACGCGCCGGTTCGGAGAGCGCATCTGGCGCGGGGTCTGGAGTGGTGCGCGTCTGCTTGGAGAACGCGCCGGTTCGGAGAGCGCATCTGGCGCGGGGTCTGGAGTGGTGCGCGTCTGCTTGGAGAACGCGCCGGTTCGGAGAGCGCATCTGGCGCGGGGTCTGGAGTGGTGCGCGTATGCTTGGAGAACGCGCCGGTTCGGAGAGCGCATCTGGCGCGGGGTCTGGAGTGGTGCGCGTCTGCTTGGAGAACGCGCCGGTTCGGAGAGCGCATCTGGCGCGGGGTCTGGAGTGGAACACTGGAATACCTCCCGTAGAGAATTAGAGAGCGCAGTACTGTGTCCCACTCCAGGCAAACGGCGACAGGTGGCGAAGGCTTGCACCTCGTCTCACGCCGGAGATGAAACAGCATACAGACAGATAGGGAATCTCCCGTAGGAGCTTACAGATAGAGAATCTCCCGTAGGAGTTTGCAGAGAGAGAATCTCCCGTAGGAGTTTGCAGAACGACCCGACGAGGACTGGGGGGGAGATCGAGCTATTTAAAGCCCACTGGGGCGCTAATTAGAACACACATCAGGTGCGAGATAGTAATTGATACTTGACTAGAAGTGTGTGTTCGGCACGGACCAATCAAACACATAATGACAGATAGTCCAAGGGTGTGGGCTGCTGAAGAGCAGAAGAGAGTAAACGAATGCGAGGGTGGGGGCTGGAGAGGTGAGGAGACAGGGAATCAAAGGTCCAGGGAACAGGAATTAAAGGTCCAGGGAAGAGGCGAACCTCACAGCTTCAGTGGATAACCCCGATCACCTGCATTTAAGTTATATTTTAATTACAGATACCCCAGTAATAACATTACAATTGAATTAAAAAAAATTAGGCCTGAATGGGTAACGCTCACCAATAAGCCACCCATCTTCAACAGCGTCTCCATGGACACGACGGCCCACAGAACTGTACTGCACTATCATTGACCGAGTAGAATCTCTTTCTATTCACATAACTGAATTTGTTGATTGATGGAGCTTTGACAGCTATACATGGGTACACATTATATTGCTCCGATGGGAAATGCCCGAGTGATCTCCAATCTCATGCTGAGAAGAATCCCAGGGTGGAGAGGACTTGAATGTGCACGTGATGGCATTTGTGCGCATTGTTTCATGCTTGTGTCCCGGGAAGCGGACTCTACTCTCTCTGCAAATATATCAATATCCGTGACAAGTCTTTCGATGACGCAAGATTATCCATGCTGCATTCATTCGGAAAGACCTATTCTAAATGCTATTTATAGGGTTTGACAATAATTACACTCATGTCTCTATTTTACAATGAACTATAATGAATTACGGGTCCGAACACATCAGTGTTGAAACTAATGCATGAACGTTTATTTCCGCGTCTGTGGCAGTCTTCATATTCTACCGCTTGGTGACATGTACGCACGGTCTGAGCTGTGCGTAGATATACGCACAATCTCAAGCACACGTTAATTTTGATAAATTCCACACTTTGCTTAGAAATTATCGTACGCACGGTTTACGCACATATGTTTCCAGGGAGAAAGAACATTTGTGACTCGACGTGGCCAACCCCGACTTGTGGCGGCGAGATACAAGCATCAGAAATCGCGAAAATGTCTCGCACTTCAGAAATATGTAAAAATCAAAATATTGCTTTTTTGACTGCTTTGAAATGTTATTTATCTGTTCCGTTATTTGCTAAACTTAATACAACTTGTAAATGAGTTAATTATTGTTATTTGTTCGACAGTATTGTGTCCCAGTATGAGGCTTGGCATTCATTCATTACAGGTACTTGAGAGGTGTTGAAACACACACTGCTCTGCTTTCATCATTGCAGAGAGAATGGAAAAAATGCATGCATGTAACATTAAGTTACACTTCTTAACGTTATAGCAAAAAAAAAGACGCTTCTCAATATAGGTCTATATTATTATTTACGCGAGTCGGCCGTTCTGTCCCAGACATTAAACGTGACTCTGCGGCACAATTCTATTCGCGAGGAAAGGGGGGGGGTTATATTGATAATTTCACATTTATTTGGCTATTCGTTTCTTTATATCGCTTTATCCATAGGGCTGCTCCCGTTTTGTGTGTTGAGAATCATGGTGTGACATCATCAGAATATATAATTTACGCGAGTCGGTCGTTTCTGTCCCAGACATTAACACAAAAATCTGTTATAAATGACATTTAAAATGTCATGAATTTTATGAGCGAACGAATTCCGTTAGATTGGATTTAATGCTACCTAATGTCATAATAAAGTAATTTAATCGACTACAGTTGACTACTGTTATTGACAGAGGTTCACGTGAACTATCAGCCACTGCTGTGTGACGAGATTTGGTGTTTGGTCACCCGCCCGCTGTCTAAACACTCCTGCTTTCCAATTGACAGCTTACGCATCGATGCGCTTTGTGAAGGCATGTCATATTCTACTTCAGTAGAAGTTTATTTTTTCTTACACCCTCTTGCTAGCAACAACTGCAGCTGTTTCTGCATTTTGACAGGTCCGGCTGAATCTCCCGCGGCTGAGAACAGCAATGTCAGGAATGTCAGAGCATGTGATGCATCTGAACCAATCACGTTATCAGAAATCTGCACCAGCCCAATAAGAGCTTGTTGCTTGTGACAAACCCCTCAGCGCCAGACAGCTGTGACTCATAATGATATTGGGGAGAGAGCGACCGTTGATCTGAATGCTGCGAAATCAACAAGCGCAGCATGACAAAGTGTACCTCCAGTTATGCTGCTCTGATTAAAGGTTATGGTAAAGTGGTATGTGGTCCAGTTATGCTACTCTGATTACGTCCTCTTAAAGTTGTCAGGCTTCAAACATTTAGCAATATTTTCTATGCTAAATCTCTTCAAAGTAACTAGTAACTGATGTGTTCAGATAAATGTAGTGGAGTAAAAGGTACAATATTTCCTTTGAAATGTAGTGGAGTAAAAGTATAAAGTGTTCCTTTAGCTTTCACTACCACACTACAGAAGGTTACCCTTTCACTACCACACTACAGAAGGTTAACCGTTCACTACCACACTACAGAAGGTTCTATTTCATTCTGGCCTCCGCTCAGCGTCAGTCTGCACTAACCTCACTGAATTAAAAAAAAAACTCCACAATGTACCCGTACATACCGACATCCGTCTGGCCACACCCCTATCCACTTACCTTCATAAGGTGTGTGGTCACCTACTCGCCTCCTTCTTCACTTTCACCACAAGGAAGTACCGTTGGTAGATACCCACACTTGACGAGGTTGTTTAGTTGAAGAAAGTTGGAAAAACAAAAGAACGGGAAGATACGTTGAAATTATATCTTTATTTTCTCTCTCACTATTTTCGAGAAAATACGGCGATATTGTCTTCGTCACTGGAGTGTCTGGAAGATGATGATCATTCTGACCTCCACCGGCTTTTTCGTATTAGGGGCTCGCGCCGCTGACATACTCCCCAACTGCAGTCCTCCTTGCTGCGGCTGGATGGGTATTGGCCCTCCGGTCATACAGCTGGACTGTGGGAAGCACCGGCTGTTGTGAGAAATCGGTTGCTTCCGGGTGGGGTAAGTACTGTTTTGCTTGCGAGCACTGGTTGTCTGTTTATGCTATGGGGGTTAGCTGACAATTTTACGAACGCCGACCCCGGGCTGGGGTCCTCTGCTTGGCTTTTTTTTTTTTTTTAAACTTTGACCAGTCAGCTGGTTCTTTTTAGCGTTTATCGCTTTTTTCGTCGCATTCATACTTGGTCAAGTTCGACCGACAGAAGCAGGCTGAAAGGGTTCAGATGGGGGGAAAGACACTCTGGGAAAGGCACGGCTGCCGTCCGGGATTCGAACGCGCTCAGCCCCAGATCCGCGCGAGCGCGGTTGTCCACGGCGCTGAAATAGCACTCGCGGTATGTGGTGAGCTACTGGAGCTCCCCCTCTGCTTGGCTTCTTAAGCGGCGGACGGAGGATCTTGGTCTGACGCCCATGATGGTCAACCTAGTGGGCCGCGACCGAGACCTTGGTTAAAACCCGGGATTCTCTGGACGAGCGGATGCTTCTCTGTCCCGTGCAGGCCCCATCTTTCACATAAATGTGGAAGTACACCCTAACGAGGAAATGTGGGCATAGGATCTTCATTATCGGGAGTTCCATGCTCAAGTCGGCTGCAGCCCGGATGGGAATTTGTGCCGGCTCCGCTGTATGTCTGGTAAATCACCGTTGAAAACTGTGTTTGACATTTCTTTTTCTCTTCCCTCTTAGGGTGGGGAGGGACTTGGACAGCGGCATGTCTGAAGTGTGGCTTGTTATGTCGTTGTGTACAGTTCAGGTGATGGCTGCTTAGCTGGCGTGCTAGTTTGTGGCCTACTGTTGTTAGCCAGTCAGCTGTTAGCTGCGGCGCTAGCTTGTTGCGTTCACTAGGCTAGTAAACGTTAGCTTGTTGCTATCAGTCGGACGGCTGTTAGCTTAATGCTACACTGTTGAAACGTTACTGTGACTATAACATGCCTTACTCTGACTACGACGTCATCTTTGACAGAGGATGTTAATCGACCCTACACCCGGGTGCCAGTGCCAGCGAGGACTTCGTCAACATGGAGAACGGCGGCTGGGTGGCGTAGCGGACATACCCTCGTCGCCAACGCAGGAGATGCTGGGTTCAACTCGGTGTCCCGTTAACCAGTGTTGCTGTTCTCTCGGCCTGCGTTCAGGGTGAAGGTAGGAGTCCTGACCGGACTTTAAACACTTCTTCTTTTCTTCCCTTCTAAATGTTTTGTAATAACGATGTGTTGCTGCAATACATTGAGGATACGACGCGTGTTGTGTGTGAATTGTCTTGTCACTGGTATAGCTTTTCTCTCTGTAGTAAATCGGCGTTGTTTTTTACGTGTGTAAAAATGAACTGGTTTGGTTGTGATGAGAACATGTGTGTTCATGTAACGTTGTACCGTGGGTGAACTCACAACTAAGAGGGTTAATTAAACCTGTAAAGTTATGCTTAGTGACATGTGATTGAGGAATGAATCTTTTTTCTCAGCCTGTGATGACAATGAACAGCATGTTCACACATTAACAGAGGTGCCTGTTCGCCTTGGTCGTATCAAGGGTAAGATAGGAGGGGTGACCCCCCGGTTTCCCTGGGGCTTCCCCCCCCTCCTCTCAGACATGTTTGGTTACAATATATTGTGTCACTGTGTTTGTGGGGATACGATGTAACCCTCAGCTTAATTGCTGAGGTTGTGCTTTCCGCTTGAGAAACTATTTTTTCCTAAAGAAAAGGTTGTTTGGTCACTTATCATGTGTGCTTAGCAAGGTCTGTGGCCTTTACATAATCGAGGACTTCTGTCTTCTCTTGTTATGAAAAACGGCGTTCCTCTGTAGTAAGAGTGTACTTTGGCAATTTTTTGTTGTGATGAAGGGTTGTGTGTGTCTTTGTGATCTACAACTGGGTTAGGTTTGGCCCACAGAAGCACATGTGTAAGTCTGGACCGGGGCTCTTAAAGGGGCCCTCTCTGTTCTGTGTTTTTCCTTAGTAAAACTCAGGTAGCAGGTTAGTACATGAGCTATGTGAGGCTGTTTGTAGCATGCTATGACTGTGTCATGCTCTACTTGTCTTTACATCGTATCATGGGTGAGGGGTCGTAAAGGGGTGAACTGGTAATCCTTTCCTTCCCTTTTCTGATTGGTCAGGGGTTACAACCCCCTGTCCTTCAAGGTTCCTGTCACGTTGCTGTTCGGCACGTTACAGGGTAAGGGGTGGGGGGGGGGGGAGTTTCCTGGTCCCACGCTATGTTATGGATCTGTTTCAGGGAGTTGTCAGAGCTCCTCCTCACGAAGCTCCTCCTCAGAGAGAAGTGCCTTCTGTGAGTTCGGACTCTCCTTCCCAGTGAGGGAGCCTCCTCAGAGTTCAGAGCCTCCTCCTCAGATTGTCAAGGTGAGTAGAACTTCAAAAAAGGAGTTCTGCTCTATTGTGTGTGTATTCGATTCAATTCGATTATTGAGTGTGTATTGGTTCAGTGCCTCCTCCTCGGAGAGCCCTAACCCAAGTGTTACATAGTTCAATGTTGCAATATATTCTTTTCAATCTATACAGCTCGCGTGGGAAGTATCTCTGGGGATTTCCGTCTCCTCCCTGTGGCGAGGGTGGTGGGATGTAAAAATGTAAAAAAAAAATACCCTCAGCTGCGTCACGAGGGATTCATGTCAGTCTGTGTTCTTTCTTTTTTGGATAAAAAGAGGAAGGTACATGAAGCACGACGGCTCCGTGTCGTTCTCCCAGGCGACTTGGAGGAACAATGTTTGGTGTCTTGCTAGACTATCCATTGATGTGTTTGGGTCTCGACGCATACATAGTGCTGGCTCGGTGTGTTTCTGTTACAGGATCACACAGGGGCTAAGTGCGCCTTGGTTGCTTGTTAAAACAGCGTTTTTATAGGGCAACTGGGATGGGGTTTTGTCTCTTCCGAGCGCCAGTTTACTAGGTTGTCTCGATGAATTCTCGTTCATATCTGGGGGATGTTAACGGAATAGATCTGAACATAGGTAGAGGGGTCTCACGCCCTTGGGGTGGGCCACTGAGCACGGTCTAAATGAGGACCGTCTGGGTGGCGCCCTCTTTTCATGTTTTAGATCGACACGCATACCTACCCCCTCTCCTGGAGTGGGCATGTCGGCGTGGTTAGGACACGGGACTGGTCTGGTCATGCTGGTCCAGGTCAGTTAACCCGTTGTCCGCCGGGGATGCAGATCTGCTGTTCTGATACCCTGAGGGACTTGTGCTTTTTTCGGGGGGAAAAATGCCAGGTCGGTCCGGGTGTCACAGGGTTGGGCGCTATGGAGACCCTTGTTGGGTACATATTGTACTCTGCACTGTCGTAATGGCTTACGGCCATGCCAACCTGTACACGCCCGATCTCGTCCGATCTCGGCCGCTACGCAGGTTTGGTCCTGGTTAGTACTTGGTTGGGAGACCGCCTGGGAATACCAAGTGCGGTGTGCTTGGGGCTGGTTCTCCATTCTTTTCGCTCCTCTCTCACGCGTGGCGAAGAGGGGGCTGTTGGGGTGGTCTTGGACCTCCTCTGGAACCCTGTGCTTCCCGTGCCGCCGGGCCCGGTCCGAAGTAATGTTTCGTCGACCCGTAGGCCTGGAATAACCCTTTTTTAAAAACTGAAACACTTGTACTGCGGTATAGCCAGTTATGCCCGCAGGTGTGTTTTGGAGTTTTTTCTTGAGGGGTTATAGGAACAACCACTGCATAGGGTAACGACAAGGTGGTTGATTCCCTGGTGTGTTGGAGCAGTGTCAACTCCCGGGTTACCCGGTTGAGTGTGCCCCTGCACGTTCATGACGTCTGCCAATCATGTCAGCCTTTTCTGCCTCAACCCCTCTGGGTGGTTTTTTTTTAATGGAGGCTTGGTCATGCAACAACGCCAACATATGCCCCTTCCGCCGGGGGGGCTGTTCTCAGCTAACTCCTTTGGCGCCTGTCTCGTCCGCAGTGCTCCAGGCTCAGGTTACAGCCTGTTGCCTGGTTTCCCCGGTGCGCTGCCTGCTTCCGTTGGTTAACCTTTTTTGTGTGCTTACGGCCATGCTGACTGCCTGTTCTGCAGGGTCAGTGTGCCAGGCGGTGTGCTATTGGGGGGAAAGGGCCCGCTCTTGGAGGGGCCTTATCCGAATACGCTGGCGATGTGGGGGGCGGTGTCACTAAGTGACCGTCTGGTGGGGTCTTGATGCCTGGCGTCATTGACCTCTCCGGGCCCCCGTTTTCCAGGGGATCCAGTCCCTTCAGTGGGTCTGGGTCTTCCTTCGCGCTCCGCTGCTACGGCCTTGCCACGGGGTTGGGTTTGCTCTTGACCCCGTGATTCTGGGGGCAGTAACGAGGTTGTTCCTTCCGTTCGTTCCCAGGTGGCATGCGGGTTGTGCGTGTGTGTAGTCGTGGGGTCAGGCCACGGTCTGCTCACCCTGTGCGTTGAGTTGCTTGAGTGCCTCTTTGCACGGTCGGATCCGTTGCCCTCCCGTGATCCTCCAATAGGGGGGGTGCCCTCCATTAGGGGGGGTCGGGGGGGCTCGGTCCTCCCTGATCTGATGGTTGTGGGGGGTCTCAGCGGGGTACATTTGTCGGCCGATGGCTCTCGCTCGGCCTCCCTTGTGCAGTAGTGACGCCGAGCGGAGCCATACGATACAGAACGTTAGGTTATGGCTATAACCAAGTTCTGTGAATATTGGTGACGCTCGGCGTCAGACGCCGCTGCTGCCCTTGATCTCACCTTGTGGTGAAAGCTTGGGAAGGAGGCGAGTATGTGGCCCCACCCCTGCTTATGTAGGTAAGCTGATAGGGGTGTGGCCAGACGGATGTTGGGATGTAAAGGTACATTGTGGAATTTTTTATTCAGTGCGCGAGCACGAGCGAGGTACAGTGCAGTAGTGACGCCGAGCGTCACCAATACTCACAGAACTTGGTTATAGCCATAACCTAACGTTTTACACTGTAAGTGTAAACTCTTGAAGGCCCTTTTTCTCTGAATACATTTTGTGATATCACCATGATTCATAGGAAGTAGCTTGAAAAGTATCCCACCAAAATGTTCAAGTGATGGCTTATTTTGAAGGTATGAATCTGTACTTTCATAATATGTAAAACAAATTTGAAGATCCCTCAACATGACCCTGAACACCATACCTGGTCACATTTGTTATTGAGATTAATCATAATATATATTTTCTTTATCTACTTTTTTTCTCCCATTTTCAATTTTTCTCCCATCCCAATTTCGTATCGTCCAATTCTACCCTCCCCTGTCTCGAATGCTGTTAGGCCATGCCTCCCACAAGCCGGCTGCAATGTGGACGAAGCCTTACATCACGTGTCCCCTCCGGTACTCGAGGAAGCAGCCGTCGCATCTTTTCACCTGCACAGCGCGATCTCTCAGCGGCGGGGGTCTGCGTGGGAGGGACACGCTGCCCCCGTCGCTTCCTGATTCTGCTGCGCAGGCGCACCAACCGACCTGTAGGAGTCGCTGTCCACAACGTCCGATCTCCACCCATCAGCTTTCCCACCCCTAACACTGCCAATTGTGTTAGTATGAACGACCAGCCAAGCTGATAGCAATGCGGAGAGCTGGGCTCGAACCAAGCGTCTGCTGCATTGGTGGCGAGCGCCTTGCCCACTACACCACCTAGCCGCCCGATTAATCATAATCTTGAGCTAGACACTGGGCAAGCAGATCTCCTGTTTGCCAAATTGATGGGGGGGCTGTTCTCTCTCTCTCTCTCTTTCTCTCGCTCTCTCTCGGAGTGAATGCTGGGAGCGAGCATAGGAGAGAAGTGTGTGTGAGCGTTTGTGAGTGATTTCTATATTTCTTTATTTTTCTAACGTTTATCAGTATAGATGCTGTAAACGTTTTTGTTGATTTGTTGTGTGGTATACATAGTGTTAACACATTCCCGGCCAGCCATTAGATGGGCTTCACTCTAGGAAGGCCACCTTTCCATTACAAACGTTCACTGTGCGTCACATTGTTTGTAGAGCTAAATCGATATTTTATATTATAGCTATGGATCCAATGTCATTGTCAATTGACAGTATGAACCTTCCGTTCAATATGCCATAAGGAAAAAAATGTCATCAATACGTTCCCGTTTTATACCGTGGTGAATATGAGTGTTATATCGGAATGATCTGGGATAATTGCTGCAAAGCTATTTATAAGGCGCTAAGCTAATAACGTTAAATCCATTGGCGTTTCGTCCCTACACAAGCTAGAGTTAAAAATCCAAATGCATATGATCAGTATTATGTTCCATCATGAATGCATGAAAGGGGGGGGGGCGGGGGAAGTCGTTTCTGATTATTGATTAGCAATAACGGCATTCGTTATTACCACAACATAGGCTGAGCAGGGGGATGGCTATGAAATCCTTGCACGATCACGCTGAAATTGACGTCAAATTGCTCTTACCTGTGGCCGGTTGGATTCCAAAAAGAATTTTCCAGTTATTTGATCGCCATCTGCTAGATCATATATCCATTGGCTGATGCCATATTCCTTTACTGCATAATGAATTCAACGTTGCAAAAAGTATTCCATGCGATCTGGTGAAGCCCTTGCTTTAGGAGCGTAAAAAATGTGACACCAAGTCTACAACAAGGATTACTGCATTCTCGAGACAGCGCCAATACCAGGATCTGGCCGGTACTGCACTTTCGGAGTCCCAATATGCTTTTTCCAGCCAAAATACAGCTCTGTGACATTGAATAGGATATTAAAATCGAATAAAAGAAAAAACGAGTTAAAAACATATATATACGTGATTGGCCGTCAAGAGCTGGCTCCCAATCACGTATATTGTGTTTGTTGCACGTGCAGTCAACCAGTCTGTGCTGGGCTGACGCTGAGAGGGAGTTTTCTAAACTCACTAGGAAACATGGGTTTAAAGTTTTGCTCGATTTTCATTGTTCAGTGGAGGATTGTAGTTTGGCCGTCGGAAAAGTGATTGGTCATGGCAGCATTAGATCTGCTGCGAGAATGAACAGTGTGTCGTTATTTTTGTGGATGGAATTGATCAAGTAAATAAAGTAGTTGAAAAAGGCAGTGTTATTGATGACAGGTTTGTGGCTGTATTGCCACTCAACACACCATCAACTAGGGTGACGATATCCAACATTCCGCCATTCATCAGTGATGAGTTTCTGGTTAAAGAGTTGACGTGGTATGGGAAATTTGTTTCGCCAATAAGGAAATTAACGTCAGGCTGCAAGTCCCTGTTACTGAGGCATGTCGTTTCACACAAGCGACAGGTGAGCATGATCCTCAATAAAAAAGATGATGATTTTAATGTCATGTTTAAAGTGAGAGTGGATGATTTTGATTGTCATTTTTGTAAACCCCGGGACATTGAAGTGCTTTGTATGTGGAGGAGAAGGCCATTTGGCGCAGGCCTCTCCTGAGAAACCACAACCATAGTGATGATGAGGTGATAGAGGGAGGAAGTACCACTAAGATTCCTGTGCTAAAAAGGAAGAGTCCAGTTGGTGAGAGGGGCTCTCAGGCCAAAAAAGGAACAAAAAACAATGATGGGAAAAAACAGGTAGAGGAACACCGGTCAGAGGAAGGGCTGGACATGGAGATACAGGAGGAGGAGGAAGGCTCACCTGTACAAAACCAGACCCCTAACACAAGGGGCTCTCAGGCCAAAAAAGGAACAAAAAACAATGACAGAAAAACGCAGGTAGAGGAACACCAGTCAGAGGAAGGGCTCGACATGGAGATACGGGAGGAGGAGGAAGGCTCACCTGTACAAAACCAGACCCCTAACACAAGGGGCTCTCAGGCCAAGAAAGAGCTAAAAGACAAGCGTCTAGAGGAAAAGTGTCCGATATGGAGTCAAGCATAGAGGAGGAGGATGAGGAAGAGGAGGAGGAGGAGGAGGAAGAAGTGGGAGACTGTAGTGTCAGTAGCCAGTCTCACACTCCCAGGAGATTAATTCACGGCAGGACCAGCACTATAGTGTAAGACAGATACAGAAATATCTGAGGCAGACCAAAAACAAACAAAATGTTAAGATTGAAGTTTTTTTTGCAGATACGGAGCTGTTTCTGTGTTCTGTTAAATCCCAGATAAAAGAGGGGAGCTACGCTTCCACAGAGGTCTACAGGCTAAAGAAAATAGTACAGAACATGTGTATGGAGCTACAGAGTACTGAAGTAGAGTCGATGTAATGCAATGTATTTCCTGTTCCATATGTTATTGTATTATTGTGTGTTTTTTCTCACATCAGTTTTGATGAGTGATTTTAAAGTCTCCACACTAAACTTAAATGGAGCAAGAGAAGTGAAAAAGAGCACAGCGATAAATTAAATGAGACCGACTGGAGGAAGGAGTGGGGCGTAGAAGTGATTTTAAGTCATTTAGGTAGGAATAGTGGAGGTGTAGCACTCCTTTTTTTTTTTTTTTAAATGTCCTACCGCAATCGTATGTGGTAGAAGAAAGAGTAAAAGGTAGGTTACTGGTAGTGAGGGCAAAGTATGAGTCTTTTAATCTAGTGTTTGTTAAGGTATATGCCCCAAATAAAGGACCTGACAGAGTGCAGTTCTTGACTGAACTCAACGAGGTGTTAAGTCAGTGTGGGCCTGAGGAGGTTTTATTTTTGGGTGGAGATTTTAACTCTTTCAATGCCATGCCTGGTTTTCCGTTTTACCGCTTGAATGCCACCATCGGCGCCAATGTTAACGTTAATATCGCCTAATCTATGTTTTAAATTATGGCTATGTGTCTAATCTGCCCATCGCATTATCAAATACTATTTTCCAGTCAGTGCTGTGAAGGCAGATTCTTTTTTTATCGCGTCGTTTCCGTTTCAGAGCAGTTAGAAAAGCCCCCGTTTTGATATAAAAAACAGCTCATTCTGGAGCATTCTATGAAAATCGTCTTTTAGTGGAATATTCTACAACGTTGATATTCGTCTGCCTTTTTATGAATCGTTTTCAAATAAACGCAAGATGATCAATATTATACGTGCACGCACGCACATTACGGCCGCGCACTGATAATCGCCCCGTTGATTTCCTCTCGGACTTTTACAATGAAACCGAAAGAAGACATTTCACAAAACAGCTTATAACTTCATCAAACTTACTCCGATTATCCTACCACTGATAACATAGAGTCCTTACCTGACATCAGATGGTATCCAACTGGTATATTCCAATTCCTGATCACCATTCGAAAAAGTCTATACGTGTATGGATCCAACGCGACACAGTAGATCTCTATGATCCGCGGGGATCTGAGGCTCCAGAATGAACTGTGGTAACCCCGGCTGGATCAGTGAACTGGAAAATGTGGAGTACCGGATTTTTTTCCCCATTCATTTTCATTGAGTCCATTCCAAAATCACTTATGTCATCTGGGAGACGACAGGGGGCGCTTTTTTCCACAGTGATCGTCGGCGCCCCTCGGCTATACTCGGGTAGGCTCGGGTGATGCAAAAAAATTTCAGATCAAAAAAAAAAAAAAAAAAAAAAAATCCGAGAAATCTCGTGAGTGGCTAGCAACCACCTATAAAAAACACGAGAAATCTCGTGAGTGGCACTGAAAGAGTTAATAGCACAGAAGATGACCATTTGGATAGGAACCACTTTGAACCCCATGCTGCCTCTGGACGTGCAATGAGGCAGATAGCAGAAAGTAATAGTTTAGTGGATGTATGGAGAGTGATGCATAAGCAAGAGAAGCAGTACACATGAATTCATAGTAGAGACAATTCGTTGACTATGGCACGATTAGATCGTTTTTATTCTTTTAAGCATAATTTTAGTATGTTTACAGAATGAAAAATTATACCTGTAGGTTTTTATGATCACTCCATGGTAACATGTAATGTTTTTATTGCAAAGATTAAGCAGAAGTCTGCTTACTAGCATTTTAATACTACTCTGTTGCTAGATGCACATTTTAGAGAAACTTTTCTTTTCTTTTGGGGAATTTTTAAAAGAGAACAAAGTGAGCTCACATCATTGAGACAGTGGTGGGATTGTGGGAAGGTGCAAATTAAGCACCTTTGTCAACAGTATACTCTCAATGTCTCTTGTGACATAGCCAAATCTATGAGAGATCTAGAGATAGAAATAGTGGAGCTGCAGAGTTCTGCAGACTCCACAGGAAATCGAGGTTGTGTTGAGAACCTCAAATCTAGAAAGGCCTTGCTGGCAGACTTGCTGGGCATTAAAGTACAGGGGGCGCTGGTCTGGTCACGTTTTCAGGATGCAGTCATGATGGACTCTCCCTCAAAATAATTTTTCAACCTAGAGAAGAAGAATGGGCAAAGCAGGTGCATCCATGGGTTGGCGTATAGACCTCTCAGGTGTGTGTGTGTGTGTGTGTGTGTGTGTGTGCGCGCGTGTGTGTGTGTGTGTGTGTCCCTCAGTTAAGGAATTCTCTGAAGACTGACCTGTGTCTGGACCAGGGACCTGACACTGACAATGTCCCCATCCTGTATCTCTGCCATGGGATGACACCGCAGGTTAGTACACCTACTACACCGCAGGTTAGTACACCTACTACACCGCAGGTTAGTACACCTACTACACCTCAGGTTAGTACACCTACTACACCGCAGGTTAGTACACCTACTACACCGCAGGTTAGTACACCTACTACACCGCAGGTTAGTACACCTACTACACCGCAGGTTAGTACACCTACTACACCGCAGGTTAGTACACCTACTACACCTCAGGTTAGTACATGTACTACACCCCCAAGTTTGTACACATACTACACCCCCAGGTTAGTACATGTACTACACCCCCAAGTTTGTACACATACTACACCCCCAAGTTAGTACACCTACTACACCTCAGGTTAGTACACCTACTACACCTCAGGTTAGTACACCTACTACACCCCCAAGTTAGTACATGTACTACACCCCCAAGTTTGTACACATACTACACCCCCAAGTTAGTACATGTACTACACCCCCAAGTTTGTACACATACTACACCCCCAAGTTAGTACATGTACTACACCCCCAAGTTTGTACACATACTACACCCCCAAGTTAGTACATGTACTACACCCCCAAGTTTGTACACATACTACACCCCCAGGTTAGTACATGTACTACACCCCCAAGTTTGTACACATACTTACACCCCCAGGTTAGTACATGTACTACACCCCCAAGTTTGTACACATACTACACCCCCAGGTTAGTACATGTACTACACCCCCAAGTTTGTACACATACTACACCCCCAAGTTAGTACATGTACTACACCCCCAAGTTTGTACACATACTACACCCCCAGGTTAGTACATGTACTACACCCCCAAGTTTGTACACATACTACACCCCCAGGTTAGTACATGTACTACACCCCCAAGTTTGTACACATACTACACCCCCAGGTTAGTACATGTACTACACCCCCAGGTTAGTACACATACTACACCCCCAAGTTAGTACATGTACTACACCCCCACAGCCATTCTTGTGATTTTCCATGACAAACACTCTGTTCAGTGTCTTTCTTTAGCACAAAATTGTGCTCAGAATGAGATTACACTATTGATGAGAGCAGACATTGGAAACCAATTTCCCCACAAAGGTGGATGGTGTGCAGTACGTTTCTACAGAGATTGCAACAAAAAGAAAACGTTTGCTTCTTTCGTCAGTTTGCTTTAAATGAGCTTGAAGTTTTATTTAGCAAAGGTATACTTATCTAATCTCCTTTATGAATAATATGTACGAGCGCAACATGGCTAATGGCGTGGAGCATCTCCTGACACTGTCTGCATCTATCTAGGTCATGCTGTGCCAGCCCGATAACAGCCCTGTCTCAACACAGGTGCCGGCTTGACATCATTATGACTTATAATGAGTCACTATCATCAGCAGTCCAGCAGAATGTTTTGAAAAGCAAAATGCTGGGCTTTTTTACCATCGAGAAAATTGTTGTCCTATTCCTAAACCCAACGGGCACATATTATGTATCTTTTCAATAATTGTACTTCCTTGAATCTGTGGAACATGTTTGGTAATTATTATAATTTTTATTATATAATTATAATTTCATAATGAGGAAATGTTTAAATTGTTATTATTTATTTTCAAGCAATTCCTTCTTCCCTTGTACCACACACAATTTCGGTGGTTTTAGCAACACACCACATTTTTTTATTAATTAATTCTTTCCTCTGCCTGGCTACCCCACATATTCTAAAATAATGTCATTAGCTAAGCAGTGTTCCTGGCTCCAAAAAGCACATCTAATTGATTCATCAAATCTAATTCATCCCACTGTGACATCATCGAGGGATAAGTAATTCTGAGCAACTCCTTTAGGCTTCTTAATATGAAGACTTCAAAACCCTGGCCAACCGGCGAGGAGTATATAACCTTTTCCCCCGGCAACTACATTTCAGACTAATCCATACAACGACTAGGCAAAATCGATTTCCATAATACATCCCCATTAAAAGAGAGCTTAACTTTCTTTATAAACTGTTGATGCAAGATGTTTATCTTTTTTTCTTCTCCCTCCGGCCCTTGCCATTTTAAACTCATATTGATCCCTTCTTCCTATTATGTCTGAGATTACTTGAACCTTATGCTATGAGTAAAGTGGTCCAATGTCTGTTATAGCAAGGCTTAGATTCCACTCCTCCATTATCCTCGCCTGTTTGAATAAATCGGAGATGCTTCACACTCGTTGCACCTCACATATATTGATGTTTACGCCGCAATGCAGATCACAATGGTGGAAGAGAGCGCTTCAGGGGCGAACCTCAAACTGTGAAAGCTTGTATAGGCTCATCGTCCTGAGACAATGCTTTTTAAAGAGCTCCTTCAGATGTGTTTTAAATCCGTAAAAAAAATTCCATATTGAATAGCGATTTGTATAAATGTTTTTTTCCCCACCAATTGTTCAATAAACTACTTAAAATGGCTTAGCAGCGTCTCTACACTGTTACCCTAATTAGTAATGCAAGTACCCAATGCATATGCAAATTTGCAACAAGCAACCATTGATATTTACCAGGAATTCAGCGGCGTATAGTCTTTTAAGACATTCCGGTACCGCCTCAGCTTTCTGTGTATACTGAAGCTAAAGGTGTCAAGTTACCACACAGTGTACCATGAGAGGTACAACCTATTAATGACATCACACATTCAACTTAGATTTCAGGGAAGCACAAAGATAAAACTAAAAACCTACAACACATCCTGAAACTAAAACCCTACAACACATCCTGAAACTAAAACCCTACAACAAGAAGATTCTTGCTGGAGCTCTCATACAGTGTCACTATGACTATGCGTGTGGCTCCTGGTACAACAGTGCCCCCAAAAGTCAGAAAATAAAACTACAGACATCACAAAACAAGCTAATCAGGGTAATACTAAGGCTACCTGCTCGAACCCACCTTGACCCATCTCACTTTGAGATCATGAGATGGCTTAAGGTGGAAGACAGAGTAAATCAGATAGGGATGTGCCTAGTTCACAGAATAATGCACGGGGTAGTGCCAGTGTACTTTAACAACTACTTTAACCGAATCAGAGACACCCATGCATACCAAACTAGGCGCAGCTCAACTGACTTTGTGCCAGTCAGATTCAGGAGCTGTATGGGGAAGGAGTCTTTTCTGTATTCAGCAGCTGTCTATTGGAATAGTCTGCCCAGTGAACTGAAAATCATAGACAATGCCGTTAGATTCAAGTCCAGCCTGAAGACATGGCTCAAAAGGGACTATACTTGACCTAGACATTTAGCTTAAGGCACCCTTGCATGTTGTATGAGTCTGTATGTATATAAATGTTAAATGGTATATGTGATGTGTTGTGATGTCACGTTTTGTATGATGCATGTGTTAAGCATCACATTCCCCCACCCCCCTACAAGGACCACAATGGAAATAAGCTCTGAGCTTTTTTGTGTTTTATCCTTGGCAGTATATCATGACTGTGCTCTTCTGTCACATGTTTATTTTTTATTGTCAAATAAAGTCATTCATTCAACACAATGCATGCTGAAACTAAAACCCTACAACACAATGCATGCTGAAACTAAAACCCTACAACACAATGCATGCTGAAACTATAACCCTACAACACAATGCATGCTGAAACTAAAACCCTACAACACATCCTGAAACTAAAACCCTACAACACATCCTGGAACTACAACCCTACAACACATCCTGAAACTAAAACCCTACAACACATCCTGGAACTACAACCCTACAACACATCCTGAAACTAAACCCCTACAATAGACCCTGAAACTAAAACCCATCCTGAAACTAAACCCCTACAATAGACCCTGAAACTAAAACCCTAGAACACATCCTGAAACTAAACCCCTACAATAGACCCTGAAACTAAAACCCTACAACACATCCTGAAACTAAACCCCTACAATAGACCCTGAAACTAAAACCCTACAACACATCCTGAAACTAAAACCATACAAGTTGCAACCCATCCTGAAACTAAAACCCTACAACAGATCCTGGAACTAAACCCCTACAACACATCCTGGAACTAAACCCCTACAACACATCCTGGAACTAAAACCCTACAACAGACCCTGAAAGCAAAACCCTACAACACATTCTGAAAGCAAGTTTCAAGTTCAAGTTTCTTTAATAGTTGTCATACAGAAGTACAGAATACTTTTATACAAAATGCATCATACTGTTACGCTCCAGAGACTGTGCTAGACAAGATAAGTATGAAATAAAATAGTATAGCATGTAAAATAGAAGTAAAAATAGAGGTCACAGTGTTCAGTATAGACATATGTACAATGTTCGATGCAGAATAGAAGTAACTGAGTTACCATACAATATACAATATACTATGCAATGTACTAATATACAATACTATATAGTGCAAAGCAGAAATGGGATGAGGTACAATTTAGGTACAATTTACAGTAAGGTGTACGAGTTGTAGTGCAAATCCTTTACCAATAAATATAAAGTGTGTTTAGGTGATCTAAAGTGTGGAGAGTGGGTGCTGCAGTGTGTTGTTTGTTTAAAGTGAGTGTGTGCGTGTGGGTGTGTGTGTGTGCTGTGTGCATTTGATGGTTGTTGCATAGTGTTTATTGTTCGTTGAGCAGCCTGATGGCCTGGGGATAGAAGCTTCTTTGATTAGCAAGCTAATTGATTAACAATGATATACTGGAAACTGTATCCTAAAGGCAGAGTAGCGACGTCGAGTGGAATTAGTCCCTGGACTGCCTCTCTATAGACTTCTGAAACTGTTTACTGGCATCTGTCTAGAAGTGTACTCTTGCTAATTCGACAGCATGTGCCTGGCCCACATCCGTATTCCAGCTATGATGCCCTCCATCTTCTCCAGCTGATACCACTCTCACTCTCTCTCACTCTCAATCGGAGTGATTGCATCAGAGGGTGCAGTTATCAGTGTTTCCTGTTGGCTGGTCTGTTCACATCCACCACTTCTGAATAAATAATGACCTGTTTTTCCTCCACCACATCCTGCCCTCTGCTCAGGTCTCTCAGGGCACCGGTACCTGCAGGAATAAGCATGCGTAACGAGGTTGACAGATTGTAATGGTAGCCCCTAGGTGTATACCCCTACTTCGCCTGCCTGATTTGGATCCTTTTCAGGTGGCGGAATGGATAAGACGGTGGTATTTAACATACGCTGGTCAGCGACGCGGGAAGGGGGGGGTGCTGAGGGTGCTGCAGCACCCCCACCTGTTGGCAGGGAGTTGTAACTGCAAGGTCAACATTTTGACAAATCAATAAAAAAAAATCTTTTTTGAGTTAGGATTTTTAAATGGTTGAAATCCACCCTCTGTTTTTATTTTTTTAAATTATATTTTCTGTGTATCTGATTCTGACCTGACGCACAAACGCAGCGCACACACATCGCATGACGTGGATTGGGCACGAAGGATCACGGTTGAGGTTGAACAGAGAGAGAGAGAGAAAGAGAGAGATCCAGTTACTCGTTATGGTTTCTGTGTGTTCACTTCATTCTGTCACAAAAGTTTTGTTTGTAAATGTGTAAATTGTCACTCTGTTATACGATCCTGTGCGTGAAAGTTCAAGTGCCTTGTTGCTACCCGGCTGCATCTAAATCCACAATACATCGTCTTCTGATTAGGAAAAAAACTGCTGCATTTCGTGTGTGAACTGTCCACATGTTGGTATTCAAGTTTGCTGTCTGTTGTAGTGTAAAATGTTCTAAAACTGGTGTAAAATGTTGACCTTTCAAATTAATGGGAAATCGCGAATTATGCGCATGCGCATATGACGTTATTATATGACTTATCTCCGCACCCCCAACTCTGACTGACTTCCCGCGTCCCTGGCGCTGGTGGGCGGAGGGTTTGTGGTTCGAGACTGTCAAGAAGACAGGTGCCGGGGCGCTAAGTGCCCGCTAGTACCTAGTGACCAACATTACACCTGCTTATTATGGCTGAAGTTAACTCAACCTTGAGAATGTTTTGAAACACAGAGATAACCCAGGGGCAAGCCACACAATTAATTTCCTCTACCTCTGTATACAGCACCACATGGGTCAATGTTTGAATGCAAAAACCCAGTGGGCTGAATGTATAGGACAGTGTGTGTGTGTGACTACTGGATGTTGTGTTGTTCCAGAATGTCTACTACACCAGTACTCAGCAGCTACAAGTGGGGGTCCTCAGTGCAACTATCGACGACGATGACAACAAGTGCCTGATAGACGTGAACAGCCACGCTCGTCTCATTGAGTGCAGCTACGCCGCGGCCAAGCGCATGAAGCTCCACTGGCTCTTCAACCAGGTGAGCACCCAGTCAAACAACACAGACAACACAGCTCCACACATGGGAGAGAAAAGAGAGCAGTGGTGGTCACACGAACACAAGAGGTCAAAAGTTCAAAGTAATCATTGGCAAGTCATGGGATTGTGGTAAAAAAAAATACTTTTTTTTTAAGAAATAACGTGGCAGTAAAGCCAATAGCTTGGGATGTGATTTTCTTTTTTCTTTTTTTTTCTCAAAAGCATGGCTGGCTAGGCTACTCGGTGTGGCCAGGCTGGCCTCATTAAGGGTTGACACAGGGCAGCCAGATAGCAGGGAGCTTCACGGTTCACAGAGTCCCCCCACATTCCTGCAAGCCATTTAGACATGAACAGTTAATAGATCATAATGATTCTCTCTGTCTACCGCAGGTCACTGGCTGCACTATACTGTAACAACTCCTGCATTACAAAATGGCCTGTGAGAGATGGCAGTTTTAAAAGCCCATAAAAGCCAATTTCATTGTATGTGAAGTTGCTTTATAACCCTTTACTTTTTACAATCCATCATTCTAATATGGTATTCTGTGCCCCGTTAGCTTGTTCATTATGGAGAGTCGGCAAATGTGATAAGATAACAACAACAACAAAAAAGGGAGATTTAATAATAATATTTTCACATTATGTTTAGTAATAATACATTTCTGCATTTTATTTAACATTCATTAAATAAAGTCAGGCGGGTCAATCGAGAACACATTCTTATTCAGGATGATAATGTGGCAAGAGGCACAAAGCTTCTGCGCTGGGAAGGGATTAATAATAATCACTATAACGATGATAGTAATAATAGACGAGGCAAAGAGGAGGACGCACTGCGACAAACGGCAGAGCAACGAGGACAAAGAGGAGCACAAGGACATGACTAAATAGGAACACAAACAGAAATAGCAGAGGCTGAAGACGCACAGTAGTAAGAGGCGGTGATGAAACAGAGCAGAGAGACAGGCAGGGGGTGTTAGCAGCAGCAGTAGTAGTAGTAGTAGCAGTTTCAGTGAGAGTGGTTTCAAGTCCGGTTTTCAGTGAGAATGTCTGAAACGGGAGTCCTTGAAGACAGGTGTAAGTGTCCAGTTTCAGAGTCTTTCTTTGGCCATTCCAGTGGCTGGCAGGCAGCGGCAGAGTGTAATGTGAAATGTCCCCGGGTGGCCTTGACCCCTCTGGGGTTTTGGAACAGGATGTGACTGGAACATTGTAAGTGATGGCTGAGGGATTGAAACAAGACAGTCAAGTAAGGACACAACACACAAACGTTTCATAAACCAGCGTGCGAGCCGGTGAATATTTCAGCAAACATGCAATATGCAAAACAGAATGCAATAGAGAAGCAATATGATTTATTTAATCTTTTGTGCACAAGATTCTAGGTTTGAACCAGACAAATGTGTCTGCCTCCGCTGTTTGCAAATCAGTTTTCACGGAGCGAGACACTACTGGATGCATAATGATTCACATGCGCTTTGATTTGTTCAATCTGTGTCAAAGAACACTCCAAAGACTGCCTACTGGGTTCTATGACACTGCTGTCGTGGTGGAGTTAATTATAGATTTAGCCTATTAACAGGGCGGCTGGGTGGCGCAGCGGACATTGCGCTCGTCACCAACGCAAGAGGACACCGGGTTCGATTCCGGCTGTCGGCATTGCCTCCGGCTTGGGCCAGCCATCATACTAACTCAATTGGCAGAGTTAGCGGGTGGAAGTCGATGGGTGGTAATCTGGACGTTGTGGACAGCGACTCCTACAGGTCGGTTGGGGATGCCTGCACAGCAGAGACAGGAAATGGCGGGGGTAGTGTGAGCCTCCCACACGTTACACCTCGCCAATGAGAGTCCGCGCTGGCAGGTGAAAAGATGTGACAGGCTGCCTCCTCGTGTATCGGAGGGGACAAGTGATGCAAGGCTTCTATCCTCCCTACAACCAGCCAGTGGGGGGCATATGCGAGCAACGTTCAAGACAGGGGAGGGGAGAATTGGCACAGCGGAATTGGGATGGGAGAAAAATAGGAGAAAAAGTGGATAAAAAAAAAGATTTTGCCTATTAACACATTGGTTGCCAGCCGGATATGACGATTTATCGCTTGGATGCCAGCACGTTAATCAATGGGAGGATAAGCACATTTGCGAGCGATTAAACTATATCTTAAATTATGGCTATGTGTCTAATACACCCGTCGCTTATCAATGACTTGCTTGCAGTCAACATGTACGAAACGGATTGTTTTTTCATCAGTACATTTCCGTTTTATACCGTTTTGAATACGAGTATCGTTTTGGAGATTTCTAGAAAGAAAAATATTCCGCGAAAATAGCCATTTACTGGAATACACAAAACGTTAGGTTATGACTATAACCAAGTTCTGTTAGTATAGCGACGCTCGGCATCGCTCTCTGCACTATCTCGCATATGTGCATGCGCACTGAATAAAGACCACAAATGTACCTTTAATCCCAATATTCGTCTGACCACACCCCTATCAGCTTACCCATATAAGCAGGGGTGGGGCCACCCACTCGCCTCCTTCCCAAGCTTTCGCCACAAGGCGAGGTCAAAGGCTGCAGCGGCGTCGGATGCAGAGCGTCGCTATACTAACAGAACTTGGTTATAGTCATAACCTAACGTTCTGTTTCGTATTCGCTCTCGCTCGGCATCGCTCTCTGCACAAGGGAGGCCGAGCGAGAGCCAACGGCCGACAAATACACCCCGCTGACAGCCCCCCACAACCATCAGAACAGGGAGGGCCGAGCCCCCCCGACCCACCCTAATGGAGGGCACCCCCCCTATTAGGGGCTTCACGGGAGGGCGACAGACCCGACCGTGCGAAGAGGCACTCAAGCAACTCAACGCACAGGGTGAGCAGACCGTGGCTTGACCCCACGACTACACACACGCACAACCCGCATGCCACCCGGGAACGAACGGAGGAACAACCTCGTTACTGCCCCCAGAATCACAGGGTCAAGGGCAAACCCAACCCCGTGGCAAGGCCGTAGCAGCGGAGCGCGAAGGAAGACCCAGACCCACCAAAAGGACTGGACTCCCTGGAATGGGGGCCCGGAGAAGTCCATGATGCCAGCATCAAGACCCCACCAGGTGGGCACGTAGTGCCCCGCCCCCCACATCGCCAGCGTATTCGGACAAAGGCCCCTCAGCCGAGCGGGCCCCGTCCCCCCAATAGTACACCGCCTGGCACACTGACCCTGCAACAGGCAGTCAGCATGGCCGTAAGCACACAAAAAAGGTTAACCAACGGAAGCAGGCAGCGCACCGGGAAAAAACCAGGCAACAGGCTATAAACCCTAGCCTGGAGACAGCGGACGAGACAGGCGCCAGAGGGAACAGCTGAACACAGCCGCCCCGGCGGAAGGAGCGTAAGCTGGCGGTGTTGCATGACCAAGCCTCCATTTAAAAACCCCCACCCAGAGGGGTCGAGGCAGAGAAGGCTGACACGATTGGCAGACGTCATGAACGTGCAGGGGCACCCTCAACCGGTGAACCCGGGAGTTGACACTGCTCCAACACACCAGGGAATCAACCACCTTGGTGTTACCCAATGCGGTGGTTGTTCCTATAACCCCTCAAGAAAAAACTCCAAAACACACCTGCGGGTATACACCGGCTATACCGCAGTACAAGTGTTTCAGTTTCCAAAAAAGGGTTAACCCAGGCCTACGGGTCGACAAAACATTACTTCGGACCGGGCCTGGCGGTACGGGAAGCACAGGGTCACCAGAGGAGGTCAAAAACCACCCCCACAGGCCCCTCTTCGCCATGCGTGAGAGAGGAGCGAAAAAGAATGGAGAACCAGCCCCTAAGCACACCGTACTTGGTATTCCCAGGCGGTCTCCCAACCAAGTACTAACCAGGACCAACCTGTGTAGCGGCCGAGATCCGACGAGATCGAGCGTGTACAGAATGGCATGGCCGTAAGCCATTACGACAGCGCTGAGTAAAAACGTACCCAACCAGGGTCTCCATAGCGCTTAACCCTGTGACACCCGGACCGACCTGGCATTTTTCCCCCTGAAAAAAGCCCAAGTCCCTCAGGGTACCAGAACAGCAGATCTGCATCCCCGGCGGACAACGGGTTCAACTGATCCGGACCAGCGTGACCAGAACCAGTCCCGTGCCCTAACCACGCCGACATGCCTACTCCAGGAGAAAGGGCAGATATGCGTGTCGATCTTAACATGAAAAGAAGGCGCCACCCAGACGTTCGGGCGAACCGCGCCTGGTGGCCCACCCCAAGGGCGTGAGACCCCTCTACATATGTTCAGATCCATTCCGTCATCATCCCCCAGACATGAACGAGAATCCGTCGAAAACCAACCCAGGTCGTGGGATTTGGTCGTCGGAAGAGGAAAAACCCCCATCTCAGTTGCTTTATAAAAACGCCGGTTTAACCACAAGCAACCAAGGCGTGCCAGTCAGTCGCCTGTTTACAGCGAGCTAGCACTATACGTGCGTCGGGACACACCCCCATCAATGAACAGGCTATTTAGACCCGTCATTGAATCCCCAAGGCGCCCAGGGGAACGACAAGAGGGGTGTGACACTTCCTAACTCCAACACTTTTTGAATAGAAAAGAAGGAAGCCTCAACAGTATGTATCCCAGTCTACACAGCCGGGGGTAAAAAAATTTCACATTTTTACATCCCACCACCCTCCCATAGGAAGGAGACGGGGATCCCCAGAGAGACTTCCCACGCGAGCTGTACAGATTGAAAAGAATATATTGCACCTTGAGCCATGTAAAAAATTGGTTTTAGGGCTCTCCGGGGAAGAGGCACTGAACCCATACACACTCAATAATCGAATTGAATCGAATACATATACAATAGAATAGGACACCTTCCAGAGGGTCCACTCACTTTGACAATCTGAGGAGGAAGGCTCTGTACTCTGATGGAGGCTCCCTCACATGGAAGAAGGAGTCCGAACTCACAGAAGGCCCGAATAGGCGCTTGGTGAGGAGGAGCCCTGACCACCCCCCTGAAACAGATCCATCACATGGACCTGAACAGCACACGGAAGTCCTACCAACAGAGACGCGCACGGTGACGTACTCTACGGCGGGGGAATTCCTGCGGTGCACACGCCCAATATACCAGGCCGTGGGACCAGGAAACTCCCTCCCCCCCCCCCCCCCCGTAACGTGCCGAACCGCCACGTGACGGGAACCTTGAAGGACAGGGGGTGTACCCCTGACCGACAGAAACAAGGAGGAGAGGAAAGGTTACCAGTTCACCCCTTTACGACCCCACACCCATGATACGATGTAATGACAAAAAGAGAATATGACACAGTCATAGTCAGCTCTATGAAGCGTTTGACAGCTCCACACAGCGCATGAGCTAACCTGCTATCTGATTTTTACTAAGGAAAAAACACAGAATAGAGAGGGCTCTAAGAGCCCCGGTCCAACATACACATGTGCTTCTGTGGCCAGTCCAACCCAGTTGTAGGTCACATGACACACACAACCCATCATCACCTACAAAAAATGGCAAAAACACTCTACAGAGGAACGCCGTTTTTCATAATGAGAGAATACATAATTCTCGATTAGTATCGGCCACAGGCCTTGCTAAGCACACACGACAGCGACCAAACAATCTTTTCTTTTAGGAAAATAAAGTTTCTCCAGCAGTTTTAGCACAACCTCAGCAATCAAGCTAAGGGTTACATCGCATCCCTACCACACAAAAGACACAATGTAGTGCAACATGTCTGATAGGAGGATGAAAAAGTCCCCAGGGAACCGGGGGGAAACACAATCCTCTTATTTTACCCTTAATACGGCCAGTTAAAACAGGAAAACCTGTTAATATGTGAACACTGTTCATTGTCATCACAGGCTGAGAAAAGAACATTCTTTTACTCACTTGTCACTAAGCATAGCTTCATAGGTTAGTTACCTTAGTTGTGAGTACACGGTACATATAAACACACATGATGTTTCTCACACAACAACCAGATAATTTTCTGTAACAACCCGATTTGCACGGAGAAGCTAACTGCCAGTGACAAAGACAGTTCACACATAACTCGCGTCGTATCCTAAATGCACTGCAGCAACACACGTTTTGGGAAAACATCGTTATTCACAAAACATTTAGAAAGGTAAAACCAGAAGACGTGTTATAAGGTCTGGTCAAACCTTGTCCTACCTGGAACGTAGATCAGCGAAGTGCAGTCACAAGTACACCGTAGGAACACAGCCGCTCCTGTGTTGTTCGAACTGGGCAGCGTCGCCGCTCCAACCCGCACTACAGTCCTCTTTGTTGACGCAACCTTGCCGTCCTGGCTCAGGGCAGGGTCGACGAACATCTCCTGTCAAAGACGACGTCGTAGTCCAGAGTGTTTAAAAACATGTTATAATCAAAGCACGTTCAACAGAGTAGCATTAAGCTAACGGCCGCTCCAACTGTTCGGGCGCTACTGCCCCTGCTCGCGAGACGCCGAGCTAACGGCGCACGCGACCAGAAGCGAGCTCGCGGCGGCGCGCGAGGAGCTGAAGCTACCCCGCGCCAGGCCTTGGCCTATAGCAGCAAGCTAACGTTACCTAGTGATCACGACATGCTAGCGCCGCAGCTAACAGCTGACTGGCTAACAGTAGGCCCAACCTAAGTAGGCCATGCAGCGATCCCAGCAGGCTAACGCAGCAGCTAACAGCTGACTGGCTAACCGTAAGCTAAGCAGCTATCACCTGAACTTGTATACAATGACATAACACTCACCCAGACAGGCCGCCGTTCTGAACCTCTCCTCACTTTTTAAGAGAAAAGAGAAACAAGATGTCAACACTGCTTTACAACGGTGATTTTACCAACACCCGACGGAATCAGCACAATACCAAACTGGCCTGTGTAGCTGACTTGAACATGGATCTGCCGCTATCGCACATCCATGCACATATCTCCTCGTGAAGGAATACTCTCATTTGGATATGAAAGAAGGGGCTTAACACGGGACAGAGAGATACCCACTCGTCCAGAACACACAGGGATCACCAGTGTTAATGGTCGCGGCCCACTAGTTAAACTAAAATGGCTTCAGACCAAGGTCTTCTGTCGTCTAGGAGACTGAACAAAGGACCCTAGCCTGGGGCCGGTTTTCATAAACATTGTCAAGTAGCCCCCATAGCACTAACAGACAAGTGAAGCCTGCCAGCAAACATAACTCACCAGAAACAGGAACCCACCGCGTCTCACAACCGCGGCGCGTCCTACAGCCCAGCTGTGCCTTTACCGCAACCAGCACACAGCAAGGACTGCAGTTGGAAAAGCATGTAGCGGCACGAACTCCCAATACGAAAACCGGTGGAGGATTTTTAGAATGATCATCATCTTCCAGACACTCCAGTACGAAGACAATATCGCCGTATTTTCTCGAAAATAGTGAGAGAGAAAATAAAGATATGATGTCAACGTATCCTTGTTTCCCAAAGCTGCTCCTAATCCTTTCTTCCAGCATGGTGTCAAGTGTGGGGATCTACCGAGGCACTTCTTCCTTGTGGTGAAAGCGAGAAGGAGGCGAGTGGGTGGCCCCACCCCTGCTTATATTGGTAAGCTGATAGGGGTGTGGTCAGACGAATATTGGGATTAAAGGTACATTTGTGGTCTTTATTCAGTGCGCGTGCACATATGCGAGATAGTGCAGAGAGCGATGCCGAGCGAGAGCGAATACGAAACAGAACACGTTGTCATTTTCCGGCTGATTTATGAATCAAGAGTATTTGTGTTCTTATGCACGATACAAAAGTGGGCTGAAAAATAATTAATTCGTGCCGCGCTCAGCGCCTAGTGCCACACACACACAGACACACACACGCACACACACGTTGTGAACGCTGTGAAAAACAACTCTGATTAACCCAAAACTGGTAACATAGATTCCTTACCTCAGATCAGATGTTCTGCAAAAAAAGATTAATCCAATTCCTGATCGCTATTCCAAATATCGCGTTTATTGATTGAACGTTATAGTCCGAAAACGCATAATCGAAAGCTACTCCGAGCCTCGCCAGTGAATCTGGTAACAGACACTGCTTGCCAGAGATGGGGAAACCCTGGACCGGAGTTTTTCTCTGATGCACTTTTTCACTCAATCCAATCCAATGATGTGCATTACCATCCGGGAGACGATAGGGGGCGGTATTTGCCCTTTTCGAGCTCAGAGCCATTCCCAATGATAACGTCAGGCTGGACAGATGAAAAATTAATGGATATCGCTAATAAAAGAAATAACGATTAAATAACAAGAAATCTCGTTATTGGCAACCAACGCATGGCGGCCAATAACGAGAAATCTCGTTGTTGGCAACCTATGTGTTAACACATCAAGTGCCGTTCAGCAGGGGGCGCTGTGGGAAATTCACTAAACACGTTGCCATTCCTCGCTTGGATCAACAATCAATATGAAATCAACGCTAGATTATCGGTATTATCTTTCATCATGCACGCATGAAAGGGGGTTTGGAGCGGGGCGCCACTCTGTGCTGTGATCGCTACCAACGCGACACACCGCACACATACCACACAGACACGCTTCGATCGCGGGGAAAGAATTATCGGATCAACGCAAGATTGATAACATATAGTCCTTACCTTGTCTATGATGTACTGCAAAAAGAATAACTCAATTATCTGATCGCCATTCCAAATACTGGTCGCGATCGTGTATCCAGCGTTCTCCAGTGAAGTCACCAACTGGGCTATTCTTTGTTCTGATATAATCAGAACCTAATAAACTGCTCTGCGTTGTGTGAAACCCTTTAAAGCCCTGTGGTACTTTCAATAAAGACCAAATGGTCTTGTTCGACGACCAGCTGAGCAGCAGGAGAAATGGAGAGGAGAAGGTGTATAACAGCATCTGTTTTAATTCAAAGTTAAGAGTGTAATTACAATGAAAAATGGATTCTGCAATGATATAAGGGTACTCAAGTACTATGCCACCGATCCCTTATATCAGACTAATGTTAAAGTAGTTAGTTGATAAGTTGTTGATGGTCTTTGTTCTCTGGCTGATGAACAAAGAAAAGTCTGTTCTCCCTCCAAATGTGCTTTGTCTGTTGATCTCCTCTGCCCGCGTCGTCCGCTGTGTGAAAAGGTAGGTGTGTTGTCTTGGTGGTTCCGTTTCAGAGTGTCCTTCCCACCGTCACAACACCCTCCTTATATCAAAAGCCTGGAGTCTCTGCGTGATGTCATCAAAGTGACATCAGCAGATGTGTTCCTCCAATCCCAGGCCTCTCTAAGTTTGAATTTGAAATAGGAGGTTGTCCTCAGCAAGCCAACCCTCTATTTCCTTTGTTTTCCAGTCAAAGAACAAACACCGTCTAACTAACATAATATTTTAGTTATTGATCTCAAGATATATATATTCGAATTGCGATTGATTATATAAACACAGAGATATCATAATTGAACAGTTTATCTTGATGCTTCATGAGTATCACAGTCTGTTACCATTAAGCCTAGTTTCAACCTAAGTAAAACTAGTCTTACTATGCAGGGGATTAAGTCTTCAACACAGTCTTTCTGGCTTTCATTGAATAGTTACATGAGGCCTAATCATTCTTTTAACTTACATCAATATCTCTTTTATACAGTTTAGTATTCAACACATTTAAGTATTTTCCAATGTAGATTCAGACGTGGCCTAATTTCAAACTCTGTGATTCCCAGCCATAAACCTGGCATATTTTATATCATTAGATTCAAGATTATGTCCACAATATAACAGGATTTTCTGTAGTTCATATTAAATTAATCCAAGTATACCAATAGTCATTTGAAAATGTACTTAGTGTTACAGAGAATGGAGACGCTTGCTCCTCCCCTGGCAGCTGCAGCATGTTGTAAGCCGACCAGATGACCTGGCCTGCCTGTTTAGACCTGGGGCATGAGATACCGGCTTCCTGTGCTATAATCAGCCACAGGACCAGTTTAACAGACCCTTGATCTATTGTCTGCAGCTGCCAGCAGTTGTATGCAAATGACCTCCTGGTGTGAGCCCACGTCTCTGCAAGCACACACACTCTAAGCTTGTCACTCTGGGCATATCAGGTTTAACACAGGATTTTAATTTGACCTCCAGTTTCAGGCAACATATGTCTATCTATGGTTACCAAATACTACTACACCAGCATTGCACATGAACGGGGGTAGCCTAGTCGATGCATCATTATAATCGCTTGTCTTGCCCCCGTTTGCGATCTCAGACCACAGGTATTAGACGGCCCCACTCTATAAGGCCAGCATATCATAATATGGTTTCATTGTGCGTGAGGCTGTTTGTAGAGCTAAATCTATACTTTATATTATTGCTATCTGTCCATTCTCATTGTCAATTGACACTATAAACCGTCCCTTCAAAATGGCTTAAAGAAAAAAAAAATCATCAATACGTTCCCATTTTATAGCGTCTTGAATATAAGCGTTATATGGGATTGGTCTGGTATATTTCCTGCAAAACGAGATACAGGCTGCTAAGCTAATAACAATCAATCGAATGGCGTTTCGGCCCTACAGAAGCTAGAGCTAAAACTGATATGATCGATATCATTTTCCACCATGAATGCATGAAAGGGGGGGGGGGGACGTCGTTTCTGATTATTGATTACCAATAACGGCGTTAGCCTCAGTAGCCACATTCGCTGATCACCTGGTTGGGTATGATAACAAGGCCTGATCAGCTTGTAATTTACGTGAAAAAGATGTTACCTGTGGCCGGTTGGACTGCAAAAAGGATTTCCCAGTTATCGATCGCCATCTGGTAGATCCATATGTCCATTGGCTGATGCTATATTCCTTTACTGCACACTGAATTCAGCTCCCAAAACGTATTCCATGCTACATGCTACACGCATAGCTTCACCCTAACAGGAAAGTCCATTCAAGATCCAAAGAAATAAAACACCGCTCTGCTAGGGGTGGACGGTATAAACGGTATACGGTATACGGTATGAATTTGCGCTACGGTATGGATTTTGACTATACCTTCATACCTTGTGACCGGTAGACAGAGCAGCTAGTCACAGCAGTAGCAATGCCGTTAACGTTAGTTTTTGTGGAGTTTTTCTCCACTTGTTCACGGACCTTGCCATAATAGTTTTGTCATTTTGTCAATTTGGCTAAGGAGGCTGAGAGGAGACTTGCTTTAGCACAGCAACGGGGCTAACGTTAGCCGCTAAGCTAGCCCCTTTCGTGACTGATGCAAGGCTTGCATCAGTCACGAAAGGGGCTACCGCTAAGCTAACTCACGTTAGCCACTAAGCTAACGTTCTAACATGACTCTGCGGCACAGTTCCATTAGTGAGGAGGGGGGGGGGGTATATTGACGAGGCTTGACAACCGGTTCAAAGATAACTTCACATTTATTTGGCTATTTGTTTCTTTATATAGCTTTATCCATCGGAGCTGCTCCCGTTTGCAACTCTGTGTGTTGACAATCCGGGTGTGACATCATCACCTATGGCATCTTAGGAAGCTCAAACCTATTCTCTCTCTCATGTCCGTGGTTGGCCGGGAATGTGTTAAGGACAGCCTGCACAGGTGCCTCGATGGATTATGAATGGCAATAGCGAATAAAATAACTAACGACACCGAAACGTAGATCTACGTTTCCGGCACTCAACCGCTGGGCCACAGAAACGTAGATCAAAGTTTTTGGCAATCAAAGGGTTAAGGACTACGCTCCTCTTTATTAACTGGTTTTAAGTGAGCTGACTATTAACACATTCAGTGCCAGACCCGAGATAAGTCGGATTAACTCGCCATCGCTTGAGCGCCAAACCCGAGAAAAGTCGGGTTTTAATCGTTATTTCTTTTATATCCATTCATAATTCATCCATCCAGCCTGATGTTATCATTGGGAATGGCTCTGAGATCGCAAATGGCCAATACCGCCGCCTAACGCCTTGCGGCCGCTATTGCACTCCATTTGAAACGATGTGGTTTGTTTTCTGGGCCGAGCTGCGGCGTGCAGGCGGGGTCTAAATACTCCGGCAAGACAAGCGCTTATAGGATGGCATTGACGAGGGTCCCCGCCCCCCGTTCATGTTCAATGCTGGATTACGTTGGACACACGATCTGTTAGTCATACAGTCATGAAAGGACCTGAAGCCATATTAGAATTTATGCCATTTGAAAATATTTTAAAACACTTTTTTCCTTCTCCCCCTAGCCTGTTTACCTGATTCTCACAATACTTGCTGTGTGGAATCTGTGGACTAACATCTCTTAATGTGTCATTTAGATTATTGACTGGCTAAACCATATGACCGCCAGATCCAATAACATTTTGGAAAAGGGCATGGCAAACAGGAAATGATTCATTACTTGTGAATGCACTGATTTCTGATGTCTGATTTCCATCATCTTGTCTCAAGGTGGTGCTATTCACATAAAACTAAAAACATGAACTACTCCTCAATGGCTCAGATTAGGGGTGTGGTTAAAAGGTGGATTGAGAATTTGGGCCGTTTGGGGATATACCTGCACATGTCTAGTTATTGTTAGTAGTAGTAGTAGTAGTAGTAGTAGTAGTGATGGTGGTGATGGTAGTAGTATTCGTAGTAGTAGTGGTAATGGTGGTGATTGTATTCGTACTAGTAGTGGTGGTGATGGTGGTGATTGTAGTAATAGTGGTGATGATGGTAGTAGTAGTTCAGAGTGAAAAAATTTAACCAGTACACTATTATTTTGTTACCAGGGGAGGAAATTAGGCCACTTTACTCGCCAAATGCGAGTATTTTTTACGTTTGGCGAGTGATTCATGAAGACCACTCGCCAGTCTGGCGAGTTGACAGTGCCACGAGAGCACTGCACAAGACCCGCGGACATATATAATGTTTAATAAAAGTTCCCGCAGTACTGGCCAACCCGCGGACATATATAATGTTTAATAAAAGTTCCCGTAGTACTGGCCAACCCGCGGACATATATAATGTTTAATAAAAGTTCCCGCAGTACTGGCCAACCCGCGGACATATATAATGTTTAATAAAAGTTCCTGCAGTACTGGCCAACCCGCGGACATATAGAATGTTGAATAAAAGTCCCGTGGTACTGGCCATCAGTCAAGGAAGCACTCGCAAACAGATAACGTTAAACACAGAAGATGGAAAACAGACAGACTGAGCAACGGGGAACTGCATCCAACCAACTCTCGAGTCCAAGGCAAGGACACATTTAAATTACAGAGGTGTATGTTAGTCTATTGCGCACCGGACTACGACGTAAGGTTAGACATTTTATTTCATGCTCAAAAGCCCCTGGCTTGCACATCGCAGTCACGAAAGGGGCTAGCTCAACCAGTGCACAACAGCAGACCAACCCAACTGACGTTACCACAACACTTGAGGTACTTCACAGCACTGTCGTAAGGCCACCGTGCTGTCTTAAAGGCACAGTGAACACTCGGATGCATACACAACATTGACGTGGCTTGACAACCGAGGTTCAAAGTTAACTTGATTGACTGATTGAAAACTTTATTAACAGATTGCAGAATGGGTACAATACAGTACGGCTCAATACACACAATTGTTAAGGGGATGCAGACCAGAGAAAGACTTTCGTCTTGTTTACATCAGGGTCCCCCATTTTCAATTCATCATAACATATGACATACAGATAGACAGTACTGCTACATCTATACATTTCACATCTATCTATCTATACACTTCACAACATACTTCGGTTTTTTTCTTTCACTGCCCAACCCAGTCCAACCCAGCATCTTTCACTGCCCAGTTCAGCCCAACCCAGTCCAGAGTAGATCCCTCTTTCATGTTAATATGTGTTATGCTAATATTGTGAAGAGTAGAGACTGTTATTAATGTTTTATGCTAATAAATATTTTAAAGAGTAGAGACACGGTGTGATTATTACTATGATTGAAAATCAATTTAGACGAAGACATACAAAGAAGTAATTATCACAATTAGCGATTTTTTTTGGCTGGTAAAAAATCAGTTTGTCTGGTAAAAAAAATCAGATACTCGCCAGTTGGCTGGTAAGCCAAAAAGTTAGTTTCCTCCCCTGTTTGTTACATATCGCTGCTGTCGGGACAAAACCTCATAACTCCATTTTTTTAATATTTTTTTTTATATAAATCAACTCCGTAGATCATCCTCCATATGTGTGTGTGGGTTTTACAAAGTTTAAACAATGGGAACGCATTAAACCGATCATCTGTCTAAACCTCCTAACTCTATTCACCATCAAATCTGTGTTCGTTTTTTTCATCTGCTGAAAAGTTTGGTTTTTGGAGTTATGAGGTTTTGTCCCGACAGCAGCGATATGTGACTGGTGAACTCTAGGAGTACATTTTCTATTCTGTGGTTGTATTACTGGATGGTACACCATAAAGAGTGAAAGGTTTTATACGCTTGATCTATTATATCACATACCTTTAGGAGTTGGATTACTTAACTCTGTATAATTTAACAAGGCTGAGACGTATCACCACTCTGGAGTCAAGCTATCAATTATTGAGGACGTTTCTGCTATACTTAGGAAATGTATCTCGCTCAAATACATTATATTGATACAATCTCATCGTCTCAGGAGAATGCAGTCCTGTACCATTGAGATATGATCATATTCCTGTCTTAATACACAAAACAGTGCAGAATACGGAGAAGCTGCTATCGGTTAATCTCGATCTCCTTGCTTAAAGTGTGCTTGCATGAAGGGAGGATGGTAAAAGACCACCATTATGCTTACATGATAAGAGCTCCTCTAGGAATGTAGATTTAGCCTAATAGTGAACAAGTTGTGTGTTTATCTTCAGGCCTCATTGATCCCACCTGGAGATGGGTTATTTCTTCCTGTCTTCTATGTACATTTTCATTAAGAAAACACACCACAGCTATGGTGTCAGATGACAGGGATCCTAATAACAACTAGACATTGGCTGTCGGGGGCCAAAGGCGTTTATATCCCGGAAATAGCCCTGCTTCCTCAATCCACCTCTTGACCACGCCCCTCGTCAAATGGTGTGGCCTACCAGCTGCCTTTATGCTCACTTTTAAAAATGGTAATCACACATGAGGTTTAGTGAGAATCACGTGAACAGCCTATTAAAAATTTAAATGGTGCTCATATAGTTTTACGTGAGGATATTACAAAGTAACAACACATATACACATATACAGGCGGCGAGTCCAGGTTTCAAGCAAAGAGATTGTTAACACTTTCAGCGCCACGCCTGGTTTTCCGTTTTACCGCTTGAATGCCACCATCGGCGCCAATGTTAACGTTAATATCGCCTAATCTATGTTTTAAATTATGGCTATGTGTCTAATCTGCCCATCGCATTATCAAAGACTATTTTCCAGTCAGTGCTGTGAAGGCAGATTGTTTTTTTATCGCGTCGTTGCCGTTTCAGAGCAGTTAGAAAAGCCCCCGTTTTGATATAAAAAACAGCTCATTCTGGAGCATTCTATGAAAATCGTCTTTTAGTGGAATATTCCACAACGTTGATATTCGTCAGCCTTTTTATGAATCGTTTTCAAATAAACGCTAGATGATCAATATTATACGTGCACGCACGCACATTACGGCCGCGCACTGATAATCGCTCCGTTGATTTCCTCACGGACTTTTACAGTGAAACCGAAAGAAGACATTTCACAAAACAGCTTATAACTTCATCAAACTTACTCTGATTATCCTACCACTGATAACATAGAGTCCTTACCTGACATCAGATGGTATCCAACTGGTATATTCCAATTCCTGATCACCATTCGAAAAAATCGATACGTGTATGGATCCAACGCGATACAGTAGAACTCCATGATCCGCGGGGATCTGAGGCTCCAGAATGAACTCTAGTAACCCCGGCTGGATCAGTGAACTGGAAAATGTGGAGTACCGGATTTTTTCCCCCATTCATTTTCATTGAGTCCATTCCAAAATCACTTATGTCATCTGGGAGACGACAGGGGGCGCTTTTTTCCACAGTGATCGCCGGCGCCCCTCGGCTATACTCGGGTAGGCTCGGGTGATGCAATAATTTTTCAGATCGCAAAAAAAAAATAATAATAATAATTCCGAGAAATCTCGTGAGTGGCATGCAACCACCTATAAAAAAACCCGAGAAATCTCGTGAGTGGCACTGAAAGTGTTAGGAACACGGCAGCTTTTTGGGAAATTAGCTTATTTGCCATTGTCACAACCAAAGGTCTGACGACCAAACAAATTATACCTGGAGCGGGCTGTTGTGAAGCCAGCCCGTCCAGTGTGTGCTTTAAGCACAGATCCCGGTAGGTAAGAAATAATAAAGCGCTTTTCAAAAGTAAATGATATTTCTTGTAACAGGGAATGAAACCCACAACAACACACAATCAGGGTAAAAGGTAGGGGAGAACAAACAGGGTAAATATAATAATAATAAACACAAGTATTATCCGTGTCATAGGACACCAGCCAACCAGCCAGAGGTTGGCACTGGGAACCACCCAGCAATAGTACACCAGTTTACCAGTCCACACAAAGTGACAAATAAGGCCAATACAATATTACAATTGCCCACACACAGTGGTAAATGGCATAAGGAGTACACAGTATAGCATCCACACAATAGTGGCAAAAGGCACAGATGCCAACAATATAATACTCCCACACAAATCACACAAAGTGACAAATAGGCAAACCTCCACACTCCACTCTGGTCAGTGGCAATGACACAATGAGGTGCACGGATGTGTGTCACATGCCAGGCTTTATCCACCCGTCCCTTGAGGCTGATTGCCGACAGCTGCCACTCATCAATCAATCAGCACTCTCTAGAGCAGGGGTTCCCAAACTTTTCAGGCCGCGACCCCCAAATAACGGTGTCAGAGAGCCGCGACCCCCACTATTATAGGAGGTTAAAAAAAATATTATAATATTTTTTTTATATAAATGGAAATGTATGGTTGAAACATGCGAAACGTTCAAACGCACACACACTAATAAGCATTGGAGGCTTTTAACCAGGGCCGGACTGGGGAAATCATTCAGGCCAGGAAATATAGTGCAAAATATAGCCCCAGTCAGGCCACTTTTTAAGCAGGGGGTCTGGGGGTCCCCCACCAGGAAATGTTTTGTTACAAAGACTTCATTTCCTGCATTCTGCTGCAGGAATTCTTTTATTTGTACCCTTTAAATGCCAGTGTTTGTGATGGCATCACAAATTATTGTTAAAAAACAGGCACGCATATGTATGATTAGCAACAACACTGATTTTGATGGATTATCTGTTTTTTTGTAATGTCAGATTGAAAATACAATCTTTTATTCAACTTCAGCCCTGATCATAACACCACATATTAATTTTATAATTCTAACCCTTTAAATGCCAGTGTGTGTGATGGCATATATTTGCAATATATCAAATGCAAAGTAGATTTTTCTGGGGGGGGGGATTATTACAGGCTAGCATGTGTCAATGATTAGCAACAACAGTTTTTTGTAAGGGTCCCGCCTGCGGCTCCCTTTGTGTGTGTGTGAGAGCGAGAGAGAGAGAGAGAGATAGTTCTCCAACTTGTGTGAGTTGCAGTGATCTCCTCGTTGTTCCCCACCTAGGTTATCTGACTATTGCGCTGCTGCAACTAGAAACACTGGCCTGGGCCCTGTTTCATGTACGTGGTTCAACTAAGTCGATCAAGATGTCCATTATCCAGCTTCAGTTAACCCGATGTTCGAAGCCGGGATTTTCCTGTTTCACAAAGGTGGATTCAGTCTCGTTTAACTCAAGCCAGACTTGCGAGTCAGGCTAAATGCGCGCGGCCGTTTTAGGTGAAAAGCCAGCACGTATCGATGGCAGAGACCCTGATTCTCAACGGCATTGATTGATTAATTGATTTAAGACTTTATTGACAGATTGCAATACGGCTCAATCGCCTCGCCGACAAGTTAAATGCGTTATCTATAGGCTAATTCTAAGTCCCTCATTACCTCAATCAATCAGATTATATTTCTTTAAACTTGCCTGCTGGATTGAATAATCAAATGAGATCTTGCTAGCGAAAATGATTAGTTAACTGTTATACAGAATTACGATACGGCCCTCTTACCCATTGATTGATGTATAGTCAATCTTTAACTTATCTACAATGTGGTCTAACGGGTTGTTCTTTTGACTTTCACACGGACGACCGGGGTTCAAGACCCTAGCCGTCTCCTTTTTTTTGCAATATAGGAATAATTCAATTTGGTGCACGTTGAGAGCTATATAAAGAATGACATCCTCAATGCATGTAGATTTATAATATTTTAACTTAAAACCAGGCTACTTTGGCGTATAATCATTAATATTATATTCAAAAAAATCATATTGGAAACACTGGGATTTGAACCCGGGTCGCAAGGTTGGCAGGCTTGAGCACTACCGCTGGGCCACTGTGCCAGATGGGATAAATTCATTGTTTATACATTAATGAACGAGAGACCCGTGTTTAGAATATTCCTTATTTTGAATGACGTTTTTTTTCTTTATCCTCATTCATTCATGTGACGTCAACGGCTCATTCAATTTCTCAAATCCGTCAAACAGTGCATCTCATCAGACATCTTAATCCCAGTTACAATTAAAATAACCACATTTTTGTGTACATCGCACGAGCGAGCGCCACCGTCGCCACGGTATATATAACGTGCATTATTTAGGACAAAGTGAATTTAATATCAGCATTTTGGGTCTATTTTACATTTCAAAAGCCCCCTCTGGAAGAATGGAGCACAAAAACGTAATTCAGAATGGTATAATGCAGATCGTAGACTGTGGGAATAGTTTCAGGAAACGAGCTGTCACTTCTTTGCGGGGGCGTGGCTCTGCGTGATCGGGCTAACTTGAACTTGAACTCTGCTTTCGAGCAGGCTCAAACTTTTGGATCTGTTGGCATGGTGATCTGGAAAATCCACGTACATGAAACCGGAAAGTCCGGCTAACCCAGTTATCCAGCTAAAGTTATCCGGCTAACTCAGTTATCCAGGTACATGAAACGGGGCCCTGGCCTGCTTTTAAATTCAGTGGCCTGACTGCATAAAAAAAGAAAATGTGGGAATTTTTTTTGTTTTGTTTTTTAAATCATCTGGCGACCCCCACTTTGGGAACCCCTGCACTAGAGGAGAGACGGGCGGCACCTGGGAAGGAGAAACAAAAAGGGATTAGTACAAAGGTGACACACACCAAATACAAATAAAAAACATCACCTATACTAAACTGATGTTTACATGGTGTTACAAATACGATAATAATGATAATGACTAACCCACATACGTCACAGCCATCTACCATGGAGTTAGACAAGCAGATACATACCCTTTTCTTCTCTGTGCATGCATTAGGCTTAGGGAACAGCTGCACCGTTAGCCTAGCTTAGCGTGGTTTCATAGCTTTTTCAAAAAGCAACAGGGCTTTTGAGGTGATGAAATCAGATGAGTATATATCTGCTTAGAAAACGAAAATGTCTAATTATTTCTTTTTATTTCTCCACGTGGTAAATACACAGGTCACAACATGTTTACAGGAAAGTTTTGGAGTTGTATTTGGAGTGTATTTCGTGACTGTTTGGAACTAGGCTACACTTGCACACCTACTTCCAGTGAATGACGCTAAGCTAGGCTAACGGTGTGGCTGTTCCCTAAGCCTAATGCATGCACAGAGAAGAAAAGGGTATGTATCTGCTTGTCTAACTCCAGGATAGATGGCAAATAAGCTAATTTCCCAAAAGGTTGGCGTGTTCCTTTAACTCTTTCACGGCCAACAACGTTTATATACGTTATTTGGTCGATTTTAATATTCTATTCAATGTCACAGACCTGTATGTTGCCGTTAAAAGGCATACTGGGACACCGAGGGTGCAGTACCGGCCAGATCCTGCTAGTAGGCAGTATCGAGAGTGCAGTAAACCCTGTTCCAGAATGGGTGTTACTTTTAAACTGCTCCGGTGCAGTTTTCTAGTACAGGGAAGCCTAGGGCTTGACCTGATCGCATTGAATCGTTTTCGGGACAATCGATGGATATGTTGTGCTGGATTATGTCGTGGACCAGATGGACATCGGATGGACCAGATGGCGATCAAACAATTGGAATATTATTTTTGGAATACCCCTGACCACAGGTACATTTCAGCTTGATCCAACAATGTTTTCATACCGATCCAGCTAATCGGCGTGTGTTGTGGTAATAACAAATTACGTTACTGGCAATCAAAGCATCAGAAACGACCCCCCCCCCCCCCCTTTCATGCATTCATGATGAGACATAATACCTATTATATACATTTGATTTGGAAATAGTAGCGTGTCCAGGGATGAAACACCAATGCTTTTAGTAGAATGCACGTTGCGCCCTGTAGCCGGCCTCCCAGGAATTAGCCCGGATCATTCCGAAATTATACTTATATTCACCACGGCATGCCGCGCGAACGTATTCATGGAAAATTTATTCTTTTTTGCATCTTGGACAGAAGATACAATTTCCTCTCTGTGTTCAGTAGAAAGCAATCTGGCTGCAAGCTTGCCTATTAGCTTAGCACAAATGAATGGAAGCAGATACGGACCGCTAGTCTAGCTTATAATTTCGGAAGAGGTGTTTTTGTCCAACAGCTAGGCTAGCTGGTCCGTATCTGCTTCCATTAATTTGTGCTAATAGGGTAGCTTGCAGCTGGATAGCCTTGTACTGAATGCACAGAGAGGAAACTGATATTTATCTTCTTGTCTGACTCTTGAGAAGACGGTAAGTGCATTTCCCATAATGTTGGCATGTTCCTTTAACTAAGTGCTTTGTGATGGTTAACTGTTATATTATTACTGGAATTTAAATAGTAATTTGCTATATTATTCATGCATTACTAATGAACACTAGTCTCAATATTGTTCATTGTGACAAAATTGTGTGTGCAATTCATCAGCAATCATATTTCATACATATATGAAAGGCAAATGACACTAGCAGCAAATCATGCCACAATATCCATCCAATGACATTGTTTCCATTATGCCATACTGCAATATCCATTCATTATTCTACCAATGTTATGCTGAGAACACACTGAATAAGTAATGGTGTATGTTACGGCAAACTGCATGCAGAGTGACAGAAGAAGATAAATTGGGTCAAATCGACCCCAGCAATTTTAAGTCTACAAAACATGACTGTAATTGTGTTACTCTGGTTTACACTTCAGAACATCAGCAAGGAACACACAGCAGTTAGTCAATAAAGGAAAAAAACAAAACACCAATAATATATAAAACCTCAATAAAACAGTGTCATATGTTAGAGCCCTAAAGCATTGGGAACACACGAGAAAAATGTACATGGGAAATTTCCCTGTTATCAGTCAAAACAAAGTTTGGGAAATTCAACCTGCTAATGACCATGATGATCCAGTTTTATTGTTTTAAGTCTTTATTCCTTACACATTCATTAATTCACTCATTCATGCATAACCTTTATTTTATACTCTGAAATACAATCGATAGACAAGCCGTCGTTGTCAATGCAGCCGAGATTACAAACAACGATAAGAAGCAATCCATAATCTAACACCACAAAAACTAACAATTAAATATGTAAATAAATAGCTCACAGAATCCAGCAGAGATAAATTAATTCATGACTACGGAGAGATGACTCTTACATGAGCATCATGCAGAGGATCTGCAGAGGATCTTAAAACCTTATTTTATACAGTGTGACAAACAAGCCTGAGGGCATTGTGTAGGTGGTGCAACATAACCTTTCTCACCAGCATCTGTATAACAGTGTCTCTTCTTTTCACTTCGAGCTGTAGAGGATTATTCTTGCAGCACGAGACAAAGATCTCAGCAGACAACTGTACTCATCAGCTCTCTCCTCACAAGATAAGATATTATTTTATTTATCCCCTTGGGGAAATCCGGGCATCATACTGTAGCAGATGCGCACATACACAAAGGCCTACTGCTAACACATAGCTGCCGGCTAGCTACCTATCAGGATTGGAGGCATCCTGATGTGTTCTGATTCAAGTTCAAGTTCTTTAATAGTTGTCATACAGAAGTACAGAATACTTTCATACAAAATGCTTCTTACTGTTACGCTCCAGAGACTGTGCTAGACAAGATAGTATCAAATAACATAATAACATAATATAGCATGAATTTAGAAGAAGAAAAATGAGGTCACAGTGTTTGGTATAGACATATGTACAATGTACTGAGTTACCATATAATATACAATACACAATACTATGCAGTGTACTAATGTACAGTACTATCTAGTGCAAAGCAGAAATGGGATGAGGTACAATTTTAGGTACAATTTACAGTAAGGTGTACGAGTTGTAGTGCAATCCTTCATCCATAAATATAAAGTGTGGGGAGTGGGTGCTACAGTGTGTTTGTTTAAAGTGGGTGTGTGCTATAAAGTGTGTGGAGTGGGTGCTACAGTGTGTTTGTTTAAAGTGAGTGTGTGCGTGTGGATGTGTGTGCTATGTGCGTTTGGTGGTTGTTGTTGTGTAGTGTTCATTCATTGTTCGTTTAGCAGCCTGATGGCCTGGGGATAGAAGCTTCTTCTGAGTCTTTCTGTGCTCGCCTTGAGACTCCGGTATCGCTTGCCTGACCGCAGCAGTTCAAAGAGGCAGTTGTTCGGGTGACTGGAGTCTTTAATGATTCTCTTAGCCTTGCCCCTGCAACGCTTGTAGTAAATGTTCTGGAGGGTGGGGAGCCCCCCTCCAATTGTGCGTTCGGCTGAACGTGTCACTCTTTGTAGTCTGCTTCGGTCTTGTGCAGTGCTATTCCCAAACCAGGAGGTGATGTTGCCGGTCAGGATGCTCTCTATTGTACATGAGTAGAAGTTCTTAAGGATCTTCTGGCTGACTTGGAACTTCCTTAGGCGCCTGAGGAAGTAGAGGCGTTGTCGTGCCTTCTTCACAACACTGTCAATGTGTGTGGTCCATGTCAAGTCCTCGGATATGTAGGCTCCGAGGTACTTAAAGCTGTTGACTCTCTCAACCGGTGCCCCGTCGATGCTGAGGGGGCTGTAGTCCTTGACCCCCGACCTCCTGAAGTCCACAATCATCTCCTTTGTTTTGCTGACGTTCAGGGAGAGGCTGTTTTCCTGGCACCATCCCGCCAGGACCTTGACCTCTTCCAGGTAGGCCCTCTCGTCGTTGGCAGAGATCAGGCCCACCACCACTGTGTCGTCAGCAAATTTGATGATTGTATTGCTACTCCGCTGAGCCACACAGTCGTGTGTGTACAGGGAGTAGAGGAGGGGACTCAGAACACAGCCCTGGGGGGCCCCTATGTTGAGGGTGATGGATGAGGAGGTGCAGTTGCCTGCTCTCCCCACCTGGGGTCTGCCAGTCAGGAAGTCCAAGACCCACTGGCAGAGGTCATAGCCCAAGCCCAGGTCCCTGAGCTTGGCTATGAGTATGGAGGGGACTATGGTATTGAATGCCGAGCTGTAGTCGATGAATAGCATTCTCACATAGTTCCCCTGCCTCTTGTCCAGGTGTGATGCTGCTGTGTGCAGCACATGGGCTATGGCGTCCTCCGTGGACCTGTTGGGGCGGTATGCAAATTGCAGGGGGTCCATGTTGATGGGGAGGGAGGAGCAGATGTAGCCCTTTACTAGCTTCTCAAAGCACTTCATGGCTATGGAGGTGAGAGCTACAGGGCGGTAGTCGTTGAGGCAAGCAGGCTTGGATTTTTTGGGTACAGGGATAATAGTGGACTTCTTCAGGCAGGTGGGGATGACAGCCTGTTCTAAGGACAGGTTAAATATGTCAGTGAATACTGGGGCCAGTTGGTCGGCACAGACTTTTAGGACGCGGCCGGGGATGCCGTCCGGACCTGCTGCCTTCCTGATATTCACTTTTTTAAAGGTCCGCCTCACCTCATGCTCTGTTACCCTGAACACTGCGCCTCCATCAGCAGCCGACCCCCCCCCCCCCCCATTGCCGAGGCTTGTGAGCTGGTGTTGTTATTACCAGCATCAAACCTCGCATAGAAGGTATTGAGGTCATTTGCTAAGGAGATGTCACTGTTCAGTTTGAGGGAGGCGCCTTTGTAGTCTGTCATCGTTTTGAGCCCCTGCCACATAGCTCTAGAGTCAGCTTGTTCAAACTGGAGTTCAATTTTATCCCTGTAGCGCCGTTTGGCCTCTGACACTGTCCTCCTTACGTTGTATCGCGCCACCTTGTGGTCATTCATGTTGCCTGCCACTAGGCCGTCGTTGTATGCTTTGGTGCGCTCTCTCAGAGCTTCACGGACGGATTTGTCTACCCAGGGTTTTTGATTTGGGTAAACTTTCATTTTGGTAGTGGGGATTGTTTCTTTCACCCTAGTACAAACATAGTCCAGCACTGTTTCCGTGTAGACATTAATGTTATCTGTGTCGCGGAACACATTCCAGTCTGTGTAGTGAAACACTGACCGGAGCGTCTCCTCTGACGTCAAATCCCATTTCTGCACCTCTCGCGAGACTACAGGAGTACTTTTAATTCTCTGTTTGTACTTTGGTGAAAGAAAGATGGACGCGTGATCTGATTTACCAAAGCCACTATCAGAATGAGCCTTGTAGCCACCTTTAAATTGCGTGTAACAGTGATCTAGGATGTTACCGCCTCTGGTGTTGCAAGTCACATGCTGATAGAAGTCAGGCAATACCTTTCTCAGATTGGCGCTATTGAAATCTCCCAGCACTAAAATGGCGGCGTTAACATTCGCCACTTGTATTCTATTTACCTCGTCGTGGAGTCTGGAGAGCGCAACCTTGTTGCTGGCTTGCGGTGGAATATACACTCCGATCAGGACGATCGCCGTTAACTCCCTCGGGAGGAAGAAAGGACGACACTTGATGGTTATATATTCCAGTTCTGGGGAGCAGTGGTTGGATAATTCCTTCACGTTAGTTGGATCGCTCCAATTTTTGTTAAACATGAAGGCAATACCTCCTCCACGTTGTTTACCGGACTCTGCTGTCCGATCCTTGCGATGGATAAAGAAGTGATCAGCTGGTTGAATTGCGTGGTCTGGAACCTCCGGTGTGAGCCATGTTTCGGTGAAGCAGAGGACGTTGCAGTCCCTAACGTCTCTTTGATATTGAATCCTTGCTCGGATGTCATCCAGTTTATTGTCAATTGATTGTACATTGGCTAGCAATATACTGGGCAGTGGTGTACGGTGGCGTCTGGATCTCAGCCTGTTACGGATCCCAGCCCTCTTTCCTCGTCGTCTGGGTCCTCTTTTCCTGGGATCTAGGAACAAAGGATCTGGTCCTAATCTCCGGAGAATTTCTTCAGGCCATTGATGCGGTTCGGATTGGGAAGGGCGTTGTCAAATTTGGTTTTAAGGATTTGAAAATATTTCTAAGTTCTTCCCAAAATCAACAGCTTTTCCAATTGCTTTTTTTAAAGGGATGTGGGCAAAATATAATAAATTTAACATGGGCCATGAGTCCATGGGAAACGAAAAAGAAAATGAAAAAATACAATGGAACTATATTAATGGCAGGATTATCAATCAAAACGAAAATATTCATGACAATGTAACAGGGAAGAAAGACTCAGGTTTTATTAAACTTGTCAGTCAATATTGTTATTCTCTGCATTGCTTTTGTTCTGTCTATTTTATGTCTATTTTACTGCTGTGAAGCACTTTAGGCTACGAATCTTGTATGAAAAGTGCTATACAAATAAAGTGTATTATTATTATTATTTATTACTATAGGATATGGCTCTGTTTTGTTTTAGTGGCAAATAAATGACCTGCTCGTGCCTGTCACTATTTAAAGCAGTACCCCCACCCATACAGCAGTAAAACAAAACAAAAAAACATGAATAAATGAATATACAATACATGTTACATACAATAAAAGAATAGATAAATTGACAATAAATTGGTCAGATCAAATAAATGGACAGACTGGCTTGAAATTCATTCAACGATACATTCAATGAATGAATCATCAGGGGGGGAAATGTATACATTCTAAGCAGTGTTAATTTTGTCAGCTATTTTAATTTTAGTCTTAGAAACGCATTTTATTCTCTTGTAATGCAATTATTTAATTTTTTTTTTTTTTTTGATTTTCTCCCCGTCCCAATTAGTCGTTGTGCTAGATCTGCATTATACCATTCTGAATTATGTTTCTGTGCTTCGTTTTTCTAGAGGGGGCTTTTGAAATGTATAATAATAGAACTAAATGCTGATAATAAATCATATTCAGCCTATAGATTTACTTTGTCCTAAATAAAATAATGCACGTCATATACGGCGCTCGGAGTGCGATACACGCTGCATGTGGTTATTTTAATAACGGCGCATTGCAAATGTGAATCCTGCGGGGATATTTTTAATGAATGAAACCTATCGGCCGTTTGGCTCTGATTAGTTTCATATATTCTCCGCTGTAGATTTGCTTAACGGAGCGCCCGGATTGTGTTTCATTCAAGCATAAAATTGAAGTGTCTATGCGTGGATTGTGGTTTTTGTGGATTATGAATTATGAGGACTCTGAGGATTGTTGAATTGTATCATCACTCACACGTTATTGTGATATTGTAACTGGGATTAAAATGTCTGATGAGATGCGCTGTTTGACGGATTTGAGAAATTGAATGAGCCGTTGACGTCACATTAATGCATTTGAGAATAAAGAGATAAAACTTAATTCAAAAGAAAAATATTCGAAACACGGGTCTCTTGTGCATTGATGGATACACAATGGATATATCCCGTCTGGCACAGTGGTGCAACGGCCAGTGTTCGCTCCTGGCAAGCGGGCGACCCGAGTTCGAGACCCCGCGTTTCCAATATAATTTTTTTGGAATATAATATTAATGATTATACGCAAAAGTAGCCTAGTTTTAAGTTAAAATATTATAAATCTACATGCATTGAGGATGTCATTCTTTATATAGCTCTCAACGTGCACCAAATTGAATTATTCCTACATTGTAAAAAGAAGAAAAAGACTAGAAGAAGTGGGATTCGAACGCGGGTCGTCTGCGTGAAAGTCAAAACGACAAACAGTCACACCACAGTGCAGATAAGTAAAACATCCACCATACATCAATCAATGGGTAAGAGAGCCGTATCCTTATTCTGTATAACAGTTGAACTAATTATTTTCGCTAGCAAGATCTCATTTGATTATCCATTCCATAAACCTACTGCCAGCAGGCAAGTTTAAAGAAATATAATCTGATTGATTGGGGTAATGAGGGACTTAAAATTAGCCTATAGATTATGCATTTAACTTGTCGGCGAGGCTATTGAGCCGTACTGCAATCTGTTAATAAAGTTTTAAATCAATTAATCAATCAATGCCGTTAGAAAATCAGGATTTCTGCTATCGATACTTGCTGGCTTTTCAACTGAAGCGGCCGCGCGCACTTATCCTGGGTCTCAAGTCTGGTTCGAGTTAACAAGACTGAATCCACCTTCGAGGAACAGGAAAATCCCGGCTTCAAACATCGGGTTATTGAATCTGGATAATGGGACTCTTGATCGACTTAGTTGAACCAGGTACGGGGAATAGGGCCCAGTCTTAAAATAACAAAAACAGTAAAGTGAACCGAACGTTTCCACAGCCCATGTGAAGCAGACATGACCCCTGGTTGTACACAAACAAATATATATACAGCGTTCCGCTGTCGAGAGACACTGCCTGGCACAAGCTATAATTGTTATCCACCCAAGGGCCGTCTACTATTAACCAATCTAAAACATGTCAGCCATTGTAGCTTGCATGTCAAAAACACTAGGCTAACGGGCGAGCTCAACAACCTAGCTCAAAATAACCCGCTAGCCTAAAATACGAACTTGGGCCAAACAAAGCCCAGCTAGCTTATTGCAATACAGTTTTCCAACCACATGCACATGGTGCACCTAGCTCAACCGAACAGTTCGTTGGTCACAAATCGAGGAACTCAGCCGACCTAGTTGGCTTCAATATAGTATCTGTTATCCTTCAACCATGAACTATTGTAATTGAAATTTAGTTGGCTTATAGCCAGTGTTCATTTAGTCAGCTATTTTAATTTTAGTTTTAGTCTTAGTCATGTGTCAAATGCTCCTTTTTAGTTTTCATCATATTTAGTCACCTTCATTTATTTTTCGTTTGGTCAGTTTTAGTCAACTGTCTCGATTTTGTCTTTTTTGTTTTAGTCTAGATTTAGTCAGGGGAAAACCATATTTAGTCATCATTTTCATTGACAAAATGAACACTGATTCTAAGAATAGGACATGTTTCCACAGCTTAATAAAAAATATCCACCAAATTTGGTGATGTCTGGACAACATTGATTTATGACCCTATTTGTGCCAGGCCCATGCACATGTTTGGACCTGGTGGTGCCACCTATTGGCCGATTTCAAAATTGTTTTACACACGTGGTTCAACAGTGGTATGAAATATATCCTGCGAGTTTTGTAATGATTGGACAAACCGCTGTGGTAGTCGGGCTGAATCCATGATATCATCATTGGGATATAATTACTGCTTGAATGGACCAGAGAAACTGATACAGCGTGGAGCTCGTCAAGAGCAAGATTGAAGTCAAAGCTAATTTATTTTTACATGCCAAGAATAAACATGCTCTTCATCAGAAGGTTCTAAGCAGCGGGGTCCAGCAAGAAATCAAAATCAGTCAAAAAGCCTATATGGCGCACTGTGCACTCTCCATGGTGAGTCTCAGCTTTACCATTATGTTTTGGGAGAGGTAACAGGTGCCCAGTAACAACTATGAAGACATATATCAGGCTACACTTTATGTTCTGTTATCCAGTGTTTCTGCTGCTTAGACATTTGGCTTATTAGACCTGTTTATTACCATATGATCATAGTTAATTACATCTCATCAGACATATCTGCCTAAACCTAAAGGTCCAACCATTAAAAATATAAATTTTCATCACTATTGGGCTAAATTATAAATAGGCTGAGCATTTTGCAGCCATATTGACAATACAACAGCAAGTCTACAGGCAAACAGAGCAGAAAAGAATGCTTGGATCATGCCTGTCAGGCGCTTGCAATGTGCACTGAAAGCCATTTACTGTAGTGTTGTCGGTCTGCTGTGTTTTTATTGTGGTCTGCAGTCACCTTGGCCTACTGTGCTTTAATAAATTAGCTAATCTAAATGGTTATGTTTAGATCAAATGCTGTATACATTGTGTAAACATAATAAAAAAAAATGTATTTATAAAAAGTATTCAGTATAACTTTACTGTCCCACAAGATTACCATGCTGTCCTGCATTTGGATCACATGGATTTGGTCCCCCTACACACAGGCAGAGTAAACCATACTGTGACACTGGTCATAGACGTGCTTCACCTCTCATCTAGGAATAGGAACTTTGATGCTGAGGACATAATGGCAACATTAAGCTTTTATATGTATATCCTATAGGGAGGTGTAGTGGTTACGCCATTGCTCTTTCAGGCTGGTCCACCTCGCTTGAAATTGCAACGTATTTCCCCATTGCCCATTTCTAAATCGTCTTGTTTAAAACAAATAAAGCATGAACATTTGCATCGTGTACCTTTCTGTGCGTATTCATCCACAATCTATATCTCGACATGAAAATATTCGCAATTAATCGTAAAATAATTACGTCAAATTTTATTTCAACCAAAAATGCTTAAACAATAATGTTATGATAGAAGGGAACTCATGCAAAAATGGAAAGCTTGCCAACGTTCATGATGCAGAATAGTTACAATAGCCGATAATCCATTTTCCCAATGATAAATCCCTAAACGGGTGGACCTTGTGGGGCGGTCCAAATTGACGTCAGACTACACCTCCCTATAATCATTTATATCCACACATAATGGAAAAACAGGTAGATGCAACTAAGTTGGCAGATAATGCTTGGTAAACATCTGTCAGTTGTTTAGTCTTTTAACTGGTTTCCTGTACGTGGTTTAAGTGTCTGTGAAATTAGTTACCATACTTACAGTATTGATGGGCATTGCAATCTGACAGCGTTGTCTATGTTCATAATTTGGGTCGACAGTGGCTCAGGAGGTAGAGCGGTCGCCTGGTGATCGGAAAGGTTCCCGGTTCGATTCCCACTTCTCCTGGGCGGCGTGTCAAAGTGTCCTTGAGCAAGACACCCCTAATTGCTCCCGATGAGCAGACTGTGCCTCCGCCATCGGTGTGTGACTGTGAATGGGTGAATGTGAGGAACGAAAAAAAAGTGTAAAGCGCTTTGGATAAAAGCACTATATAAATGCACCATTTAACATTTCATAATAGCATTGTGGTTGATTCTGTATCATGGCTACCACTGGTAGAATGACAAGGGTTATAGTTTGCAGTGGGAAGGGGATTTCTGACCACACTCTTTCACAGAGCTGCCTCTAGGCCTGCAGGCAGCACACAGCCTGCCAAACAACTCTTCCCCAAGAGTTCCTTATTACTGTAACAAGAACTGACCTGCGCCACCAAATTAGTTTGAAAGCAAATGGGGTAATAACTTTGAATTAGATGTGTACAGACTATCACAACATTTGTTTAATAACCAAATATTAAGCCTGTCTGAACATTTAGGAGCCGTGCAGTGATGTAATGCTATACATCTGACTCTTTTCTTTGTAAGGAATGATACATTTATGGAAGCATTCTTTGTCATTTCCATGGACACAGTGAATAAACATGGTGAAGTGAAATCGTTTCTTCCCAACTCATGTTTGGTTTTGTTTATAAAGTATACAAATAAGAAATAGGGGGATAATTAATATAATATGTATTCATTATGTTAAGGGTGAATAATACCTGTATAGGTAGCACTGGTTAGTTTACTTTGTCTTTTAGATGTTTGACAGTGGAATGTTGTTTAACTCTCTGCCTGTGAGCTTCATGACCTCCCAGTAGTGTTCCACACCTGTTGTTCTCTGATCTATTTCTTCTCTGTAGAGGCTTTGTATTCTGGTGAGAGGGTTTTCGGGTCCCCATGTTGCTCAGCCTCAGCTCCTAGATTGTAATAGTTGTCTTGTTCTCTTTTAATTATTTTAATGATATTATGTTTGTATCTTGTGTGTTTAAGGACCCTTGGGAGAATAGTCATTCAATGGTTTGGTTTTATTCAGAGATGACTTTACATTGTGGAATGTCTGACTCTTAACCACCAGAACCTGCACAGACTATGAATATGACGTATATCATGCCAGTTAGGGTACAGACCCTCACCTGCACCTTGTGTATACAGGTTACTTTTGCTCATAGTATAATGAGTATAATATATAAAAATATGAGAAAAGTAAACCGTAAACAAAGGAGCCCTATTGGTTAATATACATTACATTATTATACAAAACATCTGGATATATTATAACAATAGGGCTCCTTTGTTTACTTTTCTCATATTTTTATATTCAGATTACATTTAATTGCTTATATTTATGTCTTCTATTACCCTGCCTATACCTGTACCCCCCCTCCCCCATGCTGCTATGAAATCCACATTTCCCCAAGGGGATTATTAAAGGAATATCTTATCTTATTGAATATCAATACAACTGTATTAACCTGCAGTGACCATCAATACTGTATTCACTTCGGACACATCAGCTACATATGGATCCTCCTATATGGATTTGACCCCTACATGGGGTAATTTTTGTCTCTGGTTATGTATGACCATTTGTCGGTACCACAGCTGAGAAATTATGTATCTTCAAAAAGATCGAAACATCTAAACAATAGTGTACAGTACATTTAACGTAATTCATCTTTCCGGTTACAGTGGTTTAAAATTGGATTTCAGATCGACATACAGGCTCATACGGGCTCACATCTTTCTGGTTATTTGATTTATCAGGCTGGCTTTCCATTAAACGTGGCAGTTATATAGATAAACCGTGCATGTGGTATGAACACCGTCAAGCCACTGTTCACACTTGACCAGATGCTCCTCTGGAGAGTGTGGCGATGGCTTTAGAGAGACTAATCCTGCCTTGTCTTCCCTCCAAAGCTTTATCAGGTCCAGGTCTCCTCAGAGGTGGAACCCAACTCGTTTGCTTTTAAAGATAGTTCAGAGATTCAACATGTTTACAAAACTGTGTAGAGTGAAGTGAGCTGGTGGGGGGGGGGGGGGACTCTTCTGAAGTGATGAGATCTGTGTACTCCTCTTGCGAGTGTGTGTGCACGTGTTTGTGTGGGGGTGCATGCTTTTGCGTGTTTCTGTGTGTGTCCTCCTATTCATCCTGTGCATTATATCAAGCCTTGGCCCTCTTCTCTGAGTGAGCCTGTGATTGTAATAGCAAATGGATTGTTGCTTCAGCCCGGAGAGCATGTTCATGCTATCTGGTACCGGAGTCCCAATGAGGATGTCAGTGTGAATCAGCACGGGCCCAGAGCTATGGCTGCTTGTTAAGCAACTCACACTCACATCCACTTGCATCGTAGTTCAAAGAAAGCCCGGTAACTACATTGTACTCAAACGATTGCTCGTGGACGTCCACTTTAATCTGATATACCCGTTGTTGTTTTTCCCAGGGAGGATCCATCCAGAACAGGAAATCAAAGAGATGCCTGGAGCTGGTGGTAAGCAATGATAATGAGTTTGGGTACCGACTGGCGCTTCAAAAATGCACTGGACAGAAATGGTTCATCACTAACGTACTGCTCAGCAGTTCCTTATGATGGAGCCTCGAAGGAATCACTGGAGACAACGACACACTGTACTGGAGAAAGGGGGGGGGGGGGCAAGGTAAACAACAGTCACTGGAATCGCCACAATGTCTTCTCATGAGCAGCCGACATCACATGACAAATGTTAAACATTTCTAATTGGCCAATGGGATCATAACTAGTTGGCTGATGTTTTTTTTTTTTTTTTTTTGCATTGCCACATAAAGACAATGCAATTGAGAATATCTTTGTGATGAGTATAGTTCTGATTCTTTGTTGACTTGAAGGTTGTACTGGGTCCAATATGTTTTTGTACTTTGTTTTAATATTGCTACCGTGTAGCAGCATAAAGGAACTGTTCCCTGCTGTTCTTATTTAATTCTAGTGTCTCAGGTTTGTAGTTAAGTTTATTATCTGATTGAGATGTACAGTTTTTGGCGAAATACCAACATGTTGGAATATATCTGAAAATAATAGACTATTTTCGAAATGTAAATATTTATTATATAACAGTAAAAGGAAGATATTTGAATGATTGCGTGGAAGTGTCTTTTTTTCTCGCAAATTCTCCAATGCATTTATATTAGTTGGAGGAGTAGGGGGTCTTAGTTGATGCCATCAGTCTTTCACTGAAAGAGATGAGACTCATGTGTTTCTTTGTTGTTGCCTAGGCCGGGTGCTGTAATAATCACACAATCATGTGATTGCGAGTGTATGAGACAATTGCAATTACTTTGTATGATCGCAATCATCGTTTCCCCTTTATAATATTCCTCTTCCATCACAATGTAGGACCATGAACAACATGGATCTCATTGCAAAGCCAAATACGACTTCACCAATCTGGGCACGCTTTAGATTGAAGCCACATACGACTTCACCGATCTGGGCACGCTTTAGATTGAAGCCACATACGACTACACCAATCAGGGCACGCTTTAGATTGAAGCCACATACGACTTCACCAATCAGGGCACACTTTAGATGGAAGCCACATATGACTTCACCAATCTGGGCATGCTTTAGATTGAAGCCACATACGACTTCACCAATCTGGGCATGCTTTAGATTAAAGCCGAATGAAACAATGAAATCATTAATCACAATTATTTGTGAGACAATAATCATCATCACAAAATGGCATGAATGCAGCAGCAGCTCAAATGTCACCAGCAACAGTGGTGAGGAAACCTACGTTTTGTTGCTACAGAACTTGTAAGTCGCTTTGGATAAAAGTGTCACCTAAATGACTAAATGTAAATGTAAAACATTTAAATGTTACTGTTTGTAACAACAACATTGCTCTGACTGGAGGACCTATATTTGAATCTAACATTGTGGAAGCCTCCACCCCCACCCCCCTCAAAGACCCCGCCCTCCTACTGTAACTCCACCTTTGTGTATGACTACTTTCACTTTACTGAGGCGGGGGAGGGGTATTTTGCCCCAGGTGGCTGAAGGGGCCAGACCTCTTGTCCTAGCTTCAATGATCTCCTATTATATCTGTAAGCATGGAGATCTGTCTACATTCATAATTAATTGATATGAGTTCCACTACAACATACTTTATATTATAACATATATTGTAGACCTTTCACACGTGTCATCATCTTTCCTGCCAAATAAGGCAGGGCGGGTCCTTTGGCTTGGGAACACCAATGGCTTATTAAGATAGCTTTGTTTGTGGGTCACACTGGCTTTTTACCTTGAATGACCTCTTCTAATATAGATTTCTCTCTCTAACACTGGGGGAGTTTGAAAAGAAAAAAGAAAAACTATCTTAGCACTGCTGCACAGGTATTGTGGGAGCATAATGAAATTGCAACATCCAGTAATTTAGTGTTAGCACTGTGGCTTGTAGCACTGTGTTAGCTAAACAATCAGTCAGTGCAAAACAACACTTTACCTCTCACCCCTAATGCAGTATAAAGGTCATAATTACTAGTAAAGGAGAAAGGAAAACACTGTTAAAAAAAAAGGAACCTTTGATGATGACATCACTTAAAAGGTCTATAAATTATTTAATAGCATATATATTGATCATATTTCCCGCCCTCTTCTCAGCAAGTGAGCAAAGTCTGCAAACCAATCAATCGCTATGCTTCGATTTGGAGCACCTATCCTTTGGGTCAAATGGTAGTTGGCCTGCATGATATTGGGGGGAAAATTACATTGCAATATCTTTATTTTTTTCAATATATATTGCAATATGAACAAATATTATCCAATGATTCAACTAGTGACCACTGCTGTCCCTGTCGTCTGCTCTTTATACTCCATTAAACATGACCATTGTATTCAGATAATATTCATCTATCAATCCAGGCTCCATGATCCAACAGGATATTAATAATGCATGTTGCTCACCCTAAAATATGGAGGCCCATCTATGAATGAGTGGAAGAAGGGCATCTCTAGAAGAGATCCAGAAGATTATAGGCTGTTTGTCACTGTTCTCCTGTATTAACATTAAACTTAGAATGAACGTCCTTAAAGGGATATTTCACTTTAGCAGAACTTGTAAAAAATCAGCAGTCTTACCTCTATCTAAAGTCATCTACAACTAGTGACCATGTTGTCCCTGTCGTCTGCTGTCAACACCACTATTCCTCTCAGGTGTCAGGCTCCTCATTCACTTCCATTTATTTTGGGGACATAGTCTAAATATCATACTTCTGAAGTATAAACACACTACTGCTGTGAAGATTTAAAGGGGAACTATCTTATAAATGGCCTTTTGAGTGTTTAGCATTGTTTTCTAGCTATGTGAACTTATATTAATATGATCTATGTCTCAAAATTCTCATATTGGCGCATTCTTCCAATTCTCCTCTCACAATATTCACCCTCACTGAACTGAGTCGTTTGAAAATGTGCCTATATGTGATGTCATAAAGACACCGCTGCATGTTAATGTTGAGATAGACGACGACGCTCCGCAGTGGTTTAGGTGCCGCCCTGCAGCCCAGGCTCAAAACAGCTCGAAATCTTGAGGTAGAAAAATGCTGTTTTTGAGGACTTGATTAGAAATACAAAACAATGAATAAAAAATATATATATATTACAGAGGTGTTCCATAGACTCACAGGAATTGTGTAAAAGTGCCCAAATAGTGAAAGAAATAGTAAAATAGTTCCCCTTTAAATAAACCGGATAATTCTGAGTCAAAGGTACGTCTCAGATCCGGTCAATTTGTTGCAGGTTTGAGTGTGCTGTGTATCTTTGCCTTGCATAGAATGTTGGGGAGTGGTTATCATGGTTACGTGCTGCCTTGCTGGATTCTAAACATTCAGAGAAGTTGACAGTTGGTCAAACTAAACCTCAAGTGCAAAATAGTTCCTATATTTATTTTAAGTATACCTTTGACTCAAAGATATATATTATGCAGAATAATATTGCTGTAATGTGTGTTTATAATTCAGAAGTATTATATTTAGACTTGGTCCTCAAAATAAATAGAAGTGAATGAGGATCCTGACACCTGGGAGGAATGATGGTGTTGGCAGCAGACAAGAGGGACAGCAGTGGTCGCTAGCTAATTTGTAGATTACTTCAAATAGAAGTAAGACTGCTGATTTTTTACAGGTTTTACTGAAGTGAAATATCCCTTTAACATCCTTCCCAAGAAACAACAACACTGTTGAGAACACTGACACAGGAAGTTCTTCTAATAAACATCTAATAAATTGTTATCTAATTAAATGTGTATCAAGATGAAGCAAATGTAGGCGATGCACCGTACACACACACAGACACACACACACACACACACACTCATATTTAACATGCATATTTCTGCATATTACAGTTTATCTGAAGATAGAGATCCATGTAAATGGTTTGGTCAGTTTGTAATGACGAAGGCAACCGCAGAGGCTGAATCAGGGTTTGTTTCTGACGGCTGTGTGTACCGGGGGAGGAGAGGAGTGGCACAAGCTGTTTTCGGTATGCCAGTCCTCATTACCATCCCCACACGCAGGGCCAGGCAAAGCACGTCATTAAATATGCATGGACCCACTTTCATCAAATAGCCTCCCTCATCAACATATCTGATATGAGCACTCTTCCATGCAAAAAATCTCAACTGATTTTTGTCGTTATGAATTTAGGATACGACGAAGAAAGTCACCAAAACAATAGGTTTCCTCGTCACAGTAACTAAAAAAAAGTTGTGATGACAGCACTTTTAGCAGCAGGGTTGAAGATCCTGGAACCGCCGAACACCAAAGGGAGGCTTCATGCGTCTACAACTTGAGAAATGGACATAGGAGATTTAAAACCTCTGAAATGACATGAAACTCTCAAACTCTTTGTACTAACATGAAATTGTTGTAAGATGCCAGTTTCCAGTGTTGTGTCTTGTGCCAGCTGTGGTCTAACAACATGTCTGCCAGGTTGACTAGCCTTTTGTTGGTTATTATTCATAGCCTATTACCATACTTGTGTTTTGTGTTTCTGTAACAATGTTTCTTTATTTTGAGACGATAAAACTATTTTAGGAATAAAGGATGCATCCCAGATGGTTTACAGCCTTTATGTTTGTTCTCTGCTTCTTGAAGTTGTAGCTCAAGATATTCCTGTTCTTTCAACCTTTTCTTCAGTTTAGAGGAGTATTGTTTGAAAGCAAGGATGATGTTTGCAGGCAGAATTCTGCTTCTGAAACTAAACCGTGTGCGCTTCTCTTGGGGAGAGACTCCATTGCACCACTCCACGAACAGTCTAAATGAAACGTCCAACCTAGCTGTCCTTGCTTTCGTGTCCCTGGAGTCTCTCACCACAAGATGCACGACTGCACACACAGCTTTGTTCCAGAAGCAGAGTTTTGCCTACAAGGTGACTTCACATTGTTCTTTTCATATGAAACTATGCTCTTCTGACAAAGTAATATCAAATTAGGAGGTTTTGTAAAAAAAGAAGAAAAATTCATTCCAATCAGGTTTCAGAGAACCTTGCAGTACTGAGACGTTTTACTAAAGTCACAAATTATTTTGAACATTTGTGACAAATGATTTACTTATTTTAGAACAGACGCTTTACTTTAATGTCGGTTTATTGAATATTGGTTTATTATACACTCCATAACACCTTCGCAAATACCACTTAATGACATTAGGTGATTACCCAGATAGCAAAAAATGAGTGAATCAACGTTGAAATAGGGTTAGGCAGAAATATTGAATCTATGTTGAAGCCTGACATCGAAATTATACAAATCGTTGTCTATGACTTACATGTTGAATCAACGTTAGGTGTCAACCATAACTGATACTATATCAATGTTGATTCAACCATCATCTAAATGGTAATCTACATGCACATTTTAGTTGATTTTATATTGAATCAATGTTAGACATCAATGTTTATTCAACCATAATCTAAATGGTAATCTACTTGTACATTTGTAACTTGTACATCTACTTGTAACTTAAAGTTAAGGAATCAATACTGATTAATGTACATTTTACATTAAAATATTGCTGCTGATATGTATACATCATAACATTACATGTTTTTTTCCTGCTGTTAAACACACTATTGTTGTTCAAAATTCTTATATGACCATATTTCCAAAAATGTGTGAACAAAAATGACAACATGGCTTTAATATGAAAATTAATTTTTTTCTTTCAAGTGACCAACTTCCAGTGAACCTTTTACACAAACATTAAATAACAGACCTTATAACAGACCTTTCATTAACAATACTATATATAGCCACTGCCAGAATAGTGACACACTATTATATAAGTATTGTGTGTGGTGAGCACACGCATTCATGCACAACAAAGACAAGATTGCGTTGTCTCAATCATTTTAACTATAAATTTATGAGCTCAAAGTATGAGCTCACTGACTGAAATGTCCAACAAAAAGCATCAATTGTCAAATAATATTGATCACATTAACTAGACTAGATGTTTTTGAGGAAATTAGAAAGGGAACAACAACTTAACCCTTGTGTCTGATCAGATTCTTATTTGTTTGATAACTTTGCAGTGATTATGTTTGTAGCCAACATAATATGTGGCATAATCTTTTAATTATCTTGTATTTTTTTTTACTCTTCATAAATTGTTTATTCAACTTCAGCCCGATCATAACCACCACATATTGTTTTTTTTGTCATATTTAACAACTCTTTTCAGAAAAGTGGGAGTATTTCATTACAAAAATAATATAAAAAATGGTTATGATCAGGGCTGAAGTTGAATAAAATATTTATGGAAAAGAAAGTGGGAAATTATTTCAACATAATCTTTTTATGGAGTTTTTCAATTTAGTCCCCTAATAAGAGTATAATACTTTAGTTTTCAGACACAAGGGTTAAATAACAATGGCAGAGGATTTGAATTTAAACACAGTGGAGCTCAGATGATCTACAGTTGTCCACGACTTATCCTCCAAGGCATCTGCTATATAATAATCTTCAGATTTACTTAAGTGTTATTAGTCGGTTACAGCAGTAAGCATTAGTTTGCTCAGTCAATTATGGCCAATTCGTTTTATATTGTTTAATACAGTTAAATAAATAGATAAATGAAAAGCAATTTTTTTTGTATTCCCCCCCCCCCCCCCCCCCCCCCCACTGTACCGAAAATAATACCGAACCGTGACTTCAAAACCGAGGTACGTACCGAACCGTGGATTTTGTGTACCGTTACACCCCTAATGTTTCTATAACTCTCTCCCATATAACTCTCTCCCATACCCTTAACACCAACCGCTGAAGTGCCCTTGAGCAAGGCACTAAACCCCCAACTGCTCCAGTGGAGTTGCTCAGTGGCCAACAGTGTCAGACTGTGGTTGTACTGGGCAGCTCCCAGGTGTGAATGGAACTCTGTGAATGTGAAGCAGGGCGTAGCTGAAAAAGAGCATCCGTGCTCAGCGAACCTACCCTGGGTAAATAAAGGTTAAAATAAAAAAAATAAACACTGCAAGAACAGGCTGAAGCAGCAAGTCATTCAAGTAGATGCCGTCCATGGAAGAACAGTGTCCATGAGGGTAATTCCTTGTACTGTATGAACCAGGGAAACAGTGTGTGCTGGGGTACCCTAAGTTTGACTCTGGTTCGCTTGACAATTAAGTTTGGGTCACTTCGGTTCCAAGAACAGGCTGAAGCAGCAAGTCATTCAAGTAGATGCCGTCCATGGAAGAACAGTGTCCATGAGGGTAATTCCTTGTACTGTATTAACCAGGGAAACAGTGTGTGCTGGGGTACCCTAAGTTTGACAATGGTTCGCTTGACAATTAAGTTTGGGTCACTTCGGTTCCAAGAACAGGCTGAAGCAGCAAGTCATTCAAGTAGATGCCGTCCATGGAAGAACAGTGTCCATGAGGGTAATTCCTTGTACTGTATGAACCAGGGAAACAGTGTGTGCTGGGGTACCATAAGTTTGACTCTGGTTCGCTTGACTTAAGTTTGGGTCACTTCGGTTCCTTGAGATGCCTCCCTCCCGGTCTGGCGCATAACGAAGCCACTTCTTGACAGTTTCGCTGTAGTCCTGGTCGGTCAGCTTGGGGTCAAACTGTCGAGCAGCAGCTGATAGACACAAACATAAAAAAGTGAGGAAGAGAGGTGAGATGATGTACGATGATAAGAGCACCCCTCACTTCACACGAGTGCGATTTTTTTAAATCACTCAATTACTCACTCTGTAGGTCTACAGTAACAAGCTACAGTCAGCATCCAGTTAGACTGGACAGGAAAGATAAGCAATCGCCTAGCCTGACACCATCTAGGCAATACAATGTGTATCCATGCACCTCTAAAGCTCACCAATTACGTTGTCCATTTCTTATAGGTTGCACTTTCATCACTTTATTCCAACATAATACTTTTTTTTAAAGTTTTTGCAACAGCATAATTATATTCTGAATCACCAGCATCACCAGCATCACCACCTCACTACCTAAACTTAACCTATGAAGTAGTTTGCAGGGGAGGAAGCTCACCAAACATGCAGGCTTGTAGTGTGGTGTGCTTGAATGGCTTCTTGCTTTCTGAACAACGCTTGTCTTTCTTTCCAGCCCAGTTGAACCCACTAGCCAGGGCGTTGGTCATAGCAGTTTTCAACATCAGTCTGATCAGGTTCTCTGAATTGGTGCCTCCTACCAAAGCCAGGCGAGAAATCTAAATCAGTGAGAAGAAAATGAAGGCCCTGCGTTAGAAACAGCATAACATTTATTTTATGAACACAGAGCAACCAACTTGTTTATACACACACTTTATGCATGCACTGATATTCCAGCCCATGCCAGTCATTAGGTTTAACCACATTAACCCTCCTGTCCATATGTAAACGGTATATTTGAACAATTTCAAAACGTTTCATAAATAGCAGATATACAAGCTCTAACACGTTTTGAACTAGAAAGTGCTAAACACATTTTCCCCTGAACAAGACCACACTGAAATGATCTACATTTGATAAATGAATGCAGTTCAATAAATTACCATCTTTTGACGGACTGATTGCTCCATCAGTAATGATTCTGCCTCATTGAAGTCTTGTTCACTGGCGATTGGCAGCTGGAAGGGGAGCATAGTGGTTGTGGTGGTCACCCCGTGTCCCCTGGTCCCACCAGATATGTTGCCCTCAGCCAACTCGGTCTTGATGAACTGCACATCTCTGGACAGATCCTTCACCACGACAAGTAATTCAGCAAGCATTGAATTCATCTTCTGGATGGTAAGGTCTTCAGAAGAAGAGTTAAAATCATTAAGTGAGAAATAAAAATAAGCAGCAAATCACACGAGGAATTACACCATGTCCAATAGACTTGCCTTTCATAAGCTGCCCGTCATCGCCGGCCATCTGTCTACGCTGTGAAACACCAGATGGGGTGTTGTAGTGCCCTGAGCTGTATCCTGACATCGCTGTAGAAACAAAATCATAGTTATATATTTCACTATAGTTTGACTGCATTGGATCAAACTGGTGGTAGTTCCCTCTAAAATGGCATACCATTTTGTGCATGTTGTGAGAGACCAGGGGGACTGTTGTATTGCCCCGAGCTGCATCCCGACATCCCTGTAGAAACAAATCATTATATTTAAAAATAAATACAAAATCTGACTTGTCAGTCAAACTAACATACATGTCATAATCACTAACACCGGTTCCTGACAGGCAGCAAGCGAGCGAACTGGAGACGAAGTCGCACACGACACTGTCCTGATATGACGCAGCGCGTGTCCGAGTGTGTGTTACCTGGATTCTCGACCAATAAAAAGTGTTTAGGGGCGGGACTCGGCCGCGTAATCGCTCAACTAGAGACACAGCGAGCGAATATTTGAGGGGTGAACGACATCGCTGCTCAGTTCACTGTCGCTCGCGGCAGGTCAGGATAGTCTGATTGAAACGAATACATTGTAATCACTTTTTCTCGCTCGCTCGCGTCGCTCTATGTCAGGAAGGGGTGTAAGGAGTTGTATCCCTGTCTCTCAAAACACTGTTACTGAAAGAGTACAGTATCATACCACTACTTGCACTTTGTTGATCTTGCAGCTGCTGGACATGTGAGGCCTGCTGGAGCTGGTGGTACTGTATAATATCAAATCCTGGCATCTTGGCTGAAACACAGTAGGAAATACACAAAGTTATTAGCAAATGACGCTATTGTAATCCCCCATGTGAGAAAATGTTTGATTTCCATTCAGCTGATTTCACGTGCACTGCCAAATACTACTTTAATAAAAATATCAAAGACAATGCGAGACAATACAGATATTTTAAACATGCCAGAATATTATGTTATGAGACTGCTTGATAACTCACCATTATGTTGAGTTAGCGATTGCCGGTAGTTGCTAGTGTGGTAAATATTGAGTTGAATTTCATAAATAACCTTGTATACTGGTTAGCAGAAGTGGGTGCAGGGCTAAATGAGGAATGAGATGTAGCGACAGTTGGATAGATAAAGGTCACACCTAATGTGACCAGATTAGTACTGTATGGTAATAAGGCCCAAAGGGTCAAAGCGTATTCACACCCCCCCACCAGAGGACATCATGCCCGCCCCCCCTCGTGAGACAAGACCCAACACAGCGACCACACGGACAGGGGCCCCCAGCAGAACCCCTCTGTCTCTGTCCCATCACGTCGCCACAACCCAAGGGGGGGGGGCTGCCACCCCCCACAGGAGATCGCCCACAGGAGACGCCTGATTGGATCAACTGTAATAGTGAACTGAATTCTATTATTGGCTAGAAATTATAGTATATAGGAGGGCCCTAAATGGTAATTCGGGAGCCCTCAGACCAGACACAACCCCAGGGGTCTGGGGGGCTCCACCGCTCCTTCCACGAGAGAGACGTCGTGCTGCTTTTTATGTGAGTAACTCATGGACCCTTGGTTGGTTAAAATAGAATGTAAAGATACTTATCTTAGAAACCAGGCTTACTCATATAAAAAAGGGGCCTACAGTAAACTATGTATGTTCAAATTATGTTAACGAGTGACTGTTTTATGTACATGTTGGGGTTTGAAGATGCAAACCTGATTGTAATTTCTGTACACAAATAGCCCTGTTAATGTTCTCTGATAAATCTTTTGTATGTGAAAGGCAACCTTCTATTCACTCTTGGCCCTGGCTCAAATAAATCAGTTGAGTTGAACTACAGTTCTGGTTTGTCTGGCGTACACGTTTATTCCTCATCTGCTTAAGTCAGATGAGGAGACCAACAATTCTATCAAGTATGATCCCTTCCTCCTCCTTCCAGATAATCAATCTCATTGTATTGTACTACAATAACCTCAAATTATTGTAGAAGTTCTGTGGGAATTTACCACACTAGTAACCAGATCTACAAAGGGGAAATGTAAAATAAGTTGCGACTCAAACATGGTGGAAATTGTGCTCAATATAAAAGCATTATGTACAACTACACATTTTTATTGTGACATTGCTTGCAAGTTGTGAAGGCTTTGAATTTTTGTAGTGGGCTGGCATGCACATGTATTCTGTTGCATGCATGATGCCAGCGACCTGCCAGCAAGCTCCTCACAAGAACACAGATATGGGTTCACTTACTGTTATTTGGATCAGGAGTCTGCAACGAATCTAAATAGCTGTAGATCATGCCACCATCCAAATAATCTAAAAAAGGTAAGCCAGGGTGTTGTGAAGGGCCAGATTAAACCGAATATATATATTTATTTATATATATATATTTAATTGTATTTGTATATTCTCTAATATTCCCTGATATCCCTTGTATATTCCTTGTACAATATGCATTGAATATCCATTCTAGCCTACTGAACATCCCATAATAGTCTCCATTCTACTATTGGTCGAGACCTTGGTGCCAGGCTGCCATACCCCTCAGACCCAGTTCAAACGTACCGCTCAACATGTACGAACAAGTCCTAGTTCCGCGTAGGAATCTGGCTACCGCACCACTAATGGGACTATTTGTTCATAGTGCGTATATATACTGCGCTACTAAAGTAGGACTTCCTTTTCAGTCCAGTTTCTTACCCTCCAATAGAGTCACAGACGTAAAGCCTCCCCGCGACGCCACGTGTGGGAGTAAGGCCAAGTTCGGCTTACCATCGGTATTGAGACATCGTGTATATTAATATTTGAATAGTCATATTTGGCACTATATCGTCGAGTTGGACGTAGTCTATTAAGCTAATAATAGTCTGTTAATATATAGTGCTTCGTGCGGTGAGAATACTACCGTAGTCAGTACCCCATCGTTTCGGGCAGAGAACTGGCTGCTTATCCAGGGTGGTTGACCCCACGTGAAGTTGCACCCGAGGAGCCCCAGAGCCGACGAGCGAGTGGACCTGTATACCGGATTATTCTACCGACGACAGCCCGCCTTCCCCGGCACGGATTATGCTTTGTATACGTTGATTATTCCATGGATAAAGACCCCCGACACTGCCGTGTGTTGGGACCCCCCCCCCCTGGAGAGGACGCAAGGTGAGGAGACGCTCTGCAAGACGAGGTCGCTTCACGTGTCTCCTCCGTGGACCGGAGGACGCCGGCCCACAAAGAGTCCACCTGCTTTCATCTGTGGTCCAAGGATCGCCGGCGCATTGAACGGCACTACAGTGGGTTCACCTGGGATACCCTTGGCCGGATGAGGCAGCCGGATTCTACCCCCCCCCCCCTTCCTACTCCTGTCGGCTTACAAGCGACCGGATTAACCCCCCCTAGTGTATCCAGTCTATAATCATTAAAGTATCATTGCTTTTATTCCTTAACTATTCCAGGTCGTATATGTACCACCTGCGCCTTCAGAGATTGGACATTCTCTATTGATATACCGACGAATACTCTTGCCATAAAAGTGCATACTAATTCCCATTCATAAATGTGATTGATTTGATTAAGTGCTTGCTCTACACACCATCGCTGTGTAGAAATAAAGACCTATTTCTAATTCGTACATTTGTGTTGGATCCGTTTCATCTACGTGACAGTGTTCATCATAATATATTTATGCCGTGTACTGGGTGGCCGAATATTAAGTACAAAGGTAGTGGTAGTAAGTATCATATCTAGTAATACAGTCAGGGAATTGTACCCCTCAGTTACAATTGGTCCTTCGAGCCGGAGGGTAATTAGTGTAATATTAATATAGTGTTATTAATATTGAAATGGCCTATGATGAACACTCCACGAAACGATCCTCCTAACCAACGCCCGCAGCGCGAACGACGGCTCCCTCAGTACTTAGAGGCTTACGCTGTCAGTCAACAACCTAGTCTTCTACTAACAGTAAACGCGGTAAAACTAGAAAGTAAAAGTATGTCTAACCCCAACGCCCAGACTACCCCGACCATAGAGGCCCCTACGGGTTCTAATGTAACTGACCAAGTTCACGGTGGGGACCAGTGGGAACCAGACATGACTTCACACCCCGCCAGTACTGAAGAAGTAGTCCCCGATGAGTCCCGGGAGGAATACAACGCTACCGAGAGAGAACTCGGCACGGAAGAAGACGGGGAGAGCACCGTGGAGATAGAGCTCCAAGGCTCCGCAAGGAGTACCCCGAGGGAAGGCTCCCCTATACAACCGCCTTCTCCCAGCGAGGCAGAGAGGACCCTACAGCAGGCCTTCCTCATCAGCCTGAACGCCGCTGCTGAACGCGACCGACTGCAGATCCAGCAGCGGAGCGAAGAAGAGCATATACGTCTAGAAATAAGACGCATTCAGAGGGAAGAGAATGTGGCCCGAGACCGAGCAGACAGCCAGCGAGCAGCTGCTGGTGCTCTACGGGACGCAGAGCGCGACAGACAGCAAGCGCAACTAATAGAACAGCTGATCAGACGGACAACACCCTCTCCCTCCACCAGAGGCTCCAGGAACTCGTCTAGACACACCTCCAGGGCGGCATCCCCTAGCCGAGTAAACAACCCTGAACTTGACCAACAGACGAGGTCTATACCCCCCACAGACCACCTCCCCCCACCGGTCCAAGCGAGACCTAGCAACCGGGAAGGAGCAGCATATCCTGTGGAGAGGCTAAACCAGAGACTACAAGCACTGGATGACCTAACTGAAGACGAAGAGGAAGAGGAGGAGAACCACGCCCGACGACAGCACAGTACTCTACCGGACCAGGAGGTCCGGTACAGCCCAGGCTATACTCCCGCGGAGCTGCGCTACAGACCCCCGACTCTATACACGGGTGAGCACGACGCACGACCCGCACCGAGGAACAGCACCTGGACAAGCGGGCCATGGTACACTGCCGGTACCAGCCCATACCAAGGAGCGGGAGGAGACTCGCCTAGGAGGCCTCTCCCCCAACGCTCGCCGATGTATCCACAGTCAGCGTCATACATTGGCACGCCTATGGTACCCGACTTCACCCAAGAGAACCGGGCCCAGTATACAGAACTCCGCATGTGTCTGGAGACCATGTTGGTGGATGTATTGGATGAACGCCACAAATACGCCATCCTACTGAAGCACTTAAAGGTACCCCGCGCACATAATATAGCGCTTGCCTACGCGACTTCCACCACCCCATACACAGCAGCGCTGGTAGCATTGGACCAGAGGTATGGGCGCATATGGGATTACGTGATCCAGGAGATCCGACACATCGACCGCTTACCCCCAGCAATAGACAATCGAGCACTGGACGACCTGTCCATCAGAGTGCAGTCCCTGGTAGGGATGTTGGGAGCGCAGAGAGAGAAGGGGAGGCATGAACTTTACGCCAACTCAAATGTGGAAAGGATCTTGGAGAAGCTGCCGCCCGCTCGACAGGAGCGTTTTAGGCGGCAGAGAGATCACCGAGACCCGAATGGCCCCGAACCGAACCTCCTCGATCTAGCAGACTTCCTGGCGAGAGAAGTCAGCAGCCTACGGCTAGATACATTCGGACGGAGCACCCCTGGCTCCAGAGAAGGAACCAGACGACTAAATGATGGAAGAAGATCGGTGACTGTGATGCACCAATCGGAGTCAGTACCGAGCAGCAGGAGCCACAGTACCCCCTCCAGAACGGAGAAGTGGAAGATAGTGTGCCCCTACTGTGAGAAAGAACACTGGCTAGCGCAATGTGACTCCTTCCCCAAGCTGAACGCGGAGGAAGCAAGTCAATGGATAAAGTCCAACAAGCGCTGTTTTCGCTGTGCGCGCTCACACATGGCAGCCGAATGCCGCTTAAAGAAAAGGTGCACCAAGTGCGATGGAGCCCATCTGGACATACTTCACGACAGTAACAGACGGCGCCCTTCACCCGCACCATCCAGCAGCAAAGCGAGCGTCATGTACATCGATCCCGCCAGCAGCAGTGGAGCCCGAGTACTCCTAAAAGTAGTGCGTGTGACACTAAGCTACCAGAATAAAGTCCTGGACACTTACGCCGTCCTCGATGACGGGTCAGAGAAGACCCTGCTGCTCGCCTCCGCTGCGGCCCAGCTAGGGCTGCGGGGAAGCGAAACCCAAATGACAATTCGGACAATAAGATGAGATTTGAAGACGATAAAGGGCGAGAATGTCTCATTCTCTATCGCAGCAAGCGGCCAGCCTGAGCGACGGTACCAGATTACAGACGCTTTCACCAGCCAAGAAATAGGACTGTCGCGGTACACATACCCCGTCGCCAAGCTGATGGAGAAATATGTACATCTGCGCAAGTTACCGATCCCGCTCATAGACAATGCTATGCCGACCCTGTTGATAGGCTCCGACCATGCAGACCTCATTGTCCCGATAGACCGGGTTCATACCGGACCCCGAGGCTGTCCTGCAGCAGTCGAGACCCGTTTGGGATGGACTCTCCAAGGCCCGCTCGCCAAATCTCTCAACCGAAGTACAGCCACTAGATGTCTCCACTCCCGAGTCACAGAGGGAGAAACCGCACTCCTGCAACACGTAGAGCGGCTATGGACCTTGGAACAAATGCCCTTTAAGAACGGAAAGAAAGACATTCGCTCTAAAGATGACATTTACGCCATTCACCTCCTCGAGACAGGGACCAAGAGAGTCCCGGTCAACGGCGTGTTGAGATACGCCACGCCACTCCTGCGGCGAGAAGGAATGCCTACTTTCCACGCCAAGACAGACGCCACAGAACGGTACCTGCTGAACACGGAGCGGCGCTTAGCCAAGAACCCCGCCCAAGAGAGTGTATACCGCGCTGAGATTGAGAAGCTCATCACAGCGGGACACGTCACAAAGATGGACATTAAAGAGGCTGACCAGACCACTGAATCGTGGTACGTGCCTCACCACAAGGTCCATCACAACGGTAAAGACCGCATAGTATTTAACTGCAGCTACCAGATCGGATCCCAAAATCTGAATAAAGAGTTACTGCCCGGTCCCACACTCGGCCCCTCCCTACTCGGCGTTCTACTCCGCTTCCGCCAGGAAAAGGTGGCCATCAGCGAGGACATTAAAGGAATGTTCCTGCAGGTGAGATTAGTAGAGGAGGACAAGCCCCTGGTACGGTTCCTATGGAGAGAGAAGCCAGGAGATGAGCACCCAGCCATCTACCAATGGGAAGTCCTCCCCTTCGGAACGACGTGCAGCCCCTGCTGTGCTACATTTGCACTACAGAAACATGTAGCAGAGGACCCAGCAGCGGACGAAGAGGTCCGACACAGCGTAAAGAACAGCTTCTACGTAGACAACTGTCTACAAAGCCTTTCAACCCAGGAAGAAGCCGAGGCTCTCCTGATTAAACTCCGCGCCTCATTGATCAAAGGCGGCTTTGATCTCAGGCAGTGGGCCAGCAGCGATCCGCAAGTACTGCGCAGCCTCTCCTCCGAGGACAAGGCAGCCAGCAGCGAGACCTGGATGGCTACAATCCCGGGAGAAGCCCAGGAGATGACCCTGGGATTGGTGTGGCGATTCAAAACAGATTCGCTTCACTACAGACACAAGCCCCTGACTACGGAGCAGGGAAGGCCGGCGGCGGCGCCGACCACCAGACGGAGTGTGTACACAACACTCGCCCGACAATATGACCCGCTAGGATGTATTCTACCGTACACCACCAGGGCAAAAATTATTGTACGAGCATTGTGGGACAAGGACCAGGGCTGGGACGACCCCATTCCCGCACACCTTGCATCCACCTGGAGAGAGTGGGAGATGGAGCTCCACTCACTCCCAGGCGTTAATATGCGCCGAAGCTACTTCCCACCCACGGTGAGGCCAGAGACATGTAAAATGGACTTACACGTCTTCAGTGACGCCTCAGAGGTCGCATACGGATCAGTAGCCTACTTGCGGGCCCAAGAAAGGGGGGGAGAGATCTACACAGCATTTGTCCTCGCCCGCTCGAGAATAGCCCCACGCAAGCAACAATCTATCCCACGTCTAGAGCTCTGCGCAGCCCTAGCCGGAGCGCACCTAGCCACGCTCATCCAACGTGAGCTCACCATACCGGTGTCTAGAACAATCCTGTGGTCAGATTCCACGACAGTACTCGCCTGGATCAAATCGGACTCATGCAAGTACAAAGTCTTCGTGGGAGTCAGAGTCACCGAGATTCAAGACTTAACCGAAGAGTTAACCGGAGAAACAGAGTGGCGCTACGTTGATACAAAACAGAACCCAGCTGACGTCATCACCCGGGGAATGCCCCTAGATGACCTCACCCGTCGCAATGTCTACAGTGACGGCCCCGCATTCCTAAGACTCCCGGAAGGACAGTGGCCCACGCCTATCCCGAGGAAAGCCAGTCAGGAGGAGGCTGAGAATAAGAAGCCTGTGTTCTGTGGATTGAGCACTGTTATCTCCGCAGACCCCAACACACTCCTGATGGGGCGGCTAGATCCTGCATTACCCCAGACAATGTACCGGCCTGAAGAAGCGAACGGCCGACGAATGTGGAGGTACAGCCAAGTATTAGCCGACAAGTTTTGGAGCAGTTTCCTACTGCACTACCTACCGTCTCTACAGACCCGCCAGAAGCGGGTAAAGGAGAGAGACAATTTGACAGAAGGAACAGTCGTCATGATTATTGATCAATCACTGCCCAGAGCTATGTGGCCGGCCGGCCGCGTAAGCAAAGTGATCACCGGTGCCGACGGCAAGGTCCGAGCAGCTGAAGTGCCTGTCCAGGGTCGCACTTACACCCGTCCCGTGACGAGGCTCATAGAACTGCCCCGACTCCCAGACACAATCGATGATGACCATGACCCTATAACCCTATGACTTTGTGAAGTTGACTGACCCCTACAGCAAACCCTTATGTGTAAATAGACCACGCGATTAATCTGTCTCTGTTTAACTGATTAGGTCTGGGACCAATCAGGGGGTGGCTGTTGTGAAGGGCCAGATTAAACCGAATATATATATTTATTTATATATATATATTTAATTGTATTTGTATATTCTCTAATATTCCCTGATATCCCTTGTATATTCCTTGTACAATATGCATTGAATATCCATTCTAGCCTACTGAACATCCCATAATAGTCTCCATTCTACTATTGGTCGAGACCTTGGTGCCAGGCTGCCATACCCCTCAGACCCAGTTCAAACGTACCGCTCAACATGTACGAACAAGTCCTAGTTCCGCGTAGGAATCTGGCTACCGCACCACTAATGGGACTATTTGTTCATAGTGCGTATATATACTGCGCTACTAAAGTAGGACTTCCTTTTCAGTCCAGTTTCTTACCCTCCAATAGAGTCACAGACGTAAAGCCTCCCCGCGACGCCACGTGTGGGAGTAAGGCCAAGTTCGGCTTACCATCGGTATTGAGACATCGTGTATATTAATATTTGAATAGTCATATTTGGCACTATATCGTCGAGTTGGACGTAGTCTATTAAGCTAATAATAGTCTGTTAATATATAGTGCTTCGTGCGGTGAGAATACTACCGTAGTCAGTACCCCATCGTTTCGGGCAGAGAACTGGCTGCTTATCCAGGGTGGTTGACCCCACGTGAAGTTGCACCCGAGGAGCCCCAGAGCCGACGAGCGAGTGGACCTGTATACCGGATTATTCTACCGACGACAGCCCGCCTTCCCCGGCACGGATTATGCTTTGTATACGTTGATTATTCCATGGATAAAGACCCCCGACACTGCCGTGTGTTGGGACCCCCCCCCCCTGGAGAGGACGCAAGGTGAGGAGACGCTCTGCAAGACGAGGTCGCTTCACGTCTCTCCTCCGTGGACCGGAGGACGCCGGCCCACAAAGAGTCCACCTGCTTTCATCTGTGGTCCAAGGATCGCCGGCGCATTGAACGGCACTACAGTGGGTTCACCTGGGATACCCTTGGCCGGATGAGGCAGCCGGATTCTACCCCCCCCCCCTTCCTACTCCTGTCGGCTTACAAGCGACCGGATTAACCCCCCCTAGTGTATCCAGTCTATAATCATTAAAGTATCATTGCTTTTATTCCTTAACTATTCCAGGTCGTATATGTACCACCTGCGCCTTCAGAGATTGGACATTCTCTATTGATATACCGACGAATACTCTTGCCATAAAAGTGCATACTAATTCCCATTCATAAATGTGATTGATTTGATTAAGTGCTTGCTCTACACACCATCGCTGTGTAGAAATAAAGACCTATTTCTAATTCGTACATTTGTGTTGGATCCGTTTCATCTACGTGACAGTGTTCATCATAATATATTTATGCCGTGTACTGGGTGGCCGAATATTAAGTACAAAGGTAGTGGTAGTAAGTATCATATCTAGTAATACAGTCAGGGAATTGTACCCCTCAGTTACACAGGGTGAGAATTGAAGATGCTACAAATCATGTTTAAACAGTCATCTAGTTGGCATTTTAACATTCATAGCAACATACCATTCATTGTAGGCTCTTGGCCTAGTGGCCACACAACTGGAGGCTTGCCGGATCTTAGCGCCTTACGAGACCGGCTCGATTTTGGAGTCTGTCCTACAACATATTTTAGTTGGCATGTTATTCACAATGTATATATTTTGGGCCAACTATAGAATAACTGCAAGAAATGCAGAAGTCCAATCAAATTAAAATGCTCAATTTGTCGGTACATGGTCAGACTAATTTGTTTAACTGTTTATTATTATTATTATTATTATTATTATTATTATTATTATTATTATTAATTATTATTATTATTATTATTATTATTATTATTATTATTATTATTATTATTATTATTATTATTATTATTATTATTATTATTATTATTATTATTATTATTATTATTATTATTATTATTATTATTATTATTATTATTAACTGTAGCAGTGATCATTTCCAAAGTGCCTATATAAAATAAATGCATTGCATCAATACCTGGGAAACCCACATCAGGTGCTTTGGCAAAACGTTTTCTTTTGGCGTCGCCACTCGAGTGGTCATCAGAGTCCGAGTGCACATACTGCTGATTTGGCCTAAAAAAAATTATATATATACACACATGTAATAAATGTAGTTATGATACTACGTTTATTAGTCAAGGCTAAAGTCTGAATACATAGGCCCTCAGGCCACTGTGTGTTATCCTTTTAGCACTACTTGCAACTACAACAGCAGTGCAATTATTTACAACACCCTAGGGAGAGTTGTCCCTTTAACAAAGTGAACACTGTACCTGGATCTTCTTTTCTGGCGGAGATCTCCTTCGTCCTCAGATTCAATTTCAGAGGTTGGACACATAGTTGAGGTGTACTTGGTCTCTCGTTTTTTGGCCTCATCATGGGTCTCTGGAAAGAGCAGAGAGAAAATGACAATTAACATATCTGCAGTCCATTGTTTAACGAAAAAATATATATAACACCTCTTATCATATGTGCATCGTCACAATTTGCGTCCTCACTTTTTGTGTATGTGTTGCACGAATTACTCACCACACGTAGTAAGCTCACGTACATCCTTATAGGTGATCCATTTATCATCTGGTTGCAGTCCATCTCGAAGGGCTTTTGTGAGCTTTATGTGTTTAGGGGGCCATAACACAGTCTGGTCTTTAGCATTAAACCAGCTCTCTAGAACTACTGCTGTCCCACCATTTGGGAACTGTACAACTGACCACAGCACCACCTCACCATTCATCTTCAAAGGGCTGAAATGAGAATTTACGGTACTCATAATGATCTCTCCTTACAAGCCATTCCCATACCGTCCTACAAAGCCAAAGTGCACTACACACATTGCATTTTTTAAGCATTTAAAGGAAAACTCCAACATTTTGTGAAATTAGCTTATTTGACATCTTCCCTGGAGTTATAAGAAGATACATACCTTTTTCGTCTCTCTGCATGCCTGGACCGTTAGCCTAGCTTAACTTCATCACTGGAAGTGGGGCAGACATCTAACCTAGTTCACTACAGTCAGGAAATATACTCCAAATACAATCAAAATACAACTCCCAAACGTTCCCGTAAACATGTTGTGACCTGTGTATTTACCACGTCTCCCAGTCACACAAGTCTCCCAGTCACACAAGTCACACAAGTCTCCAAGTCACACAAGTCTCCAAGTCACACAAGTCACACAAGTCACACAAGTCCAAGTCTCCAAGTCACACGAGTCACACAAGTCTCCAAGTCACATGAGTCACACAAGTCTCCAAGTCACACAAGTCTCCAAGTCACACAAGTCCAAGTCACATGAGTCACACGAGTCACACAAGTCTCCAAGTCACATGAGTCACACAAGTCTGCAAGTCACACAAGTCTCCCAGTCACACAAGTCTCCAAGTCACATGAGTCACACAAGTCTCCAAGTCACACAAGTCTCCAAGTCACACAAGTCACACAAGTCACACAAGTCCAAGTCTCCAAGTCACACAAGTCACACAAGTCTCCAAGTCACATGAGTCACACAAGTCTCCAAGTCACACAAGTCTCCCAGTCACACAAGTCTCCAAGTCACATGAGTCACACAAGTCTCCAAGTCACACAAGTCACACAAGTCCAAGTCACACAAGTCTCCAAGTCACACAAGTCACACAAGTCTCCAAGTCACACAAGTCTCCAAGTCACACGAGTCACACAAGTCTCCAAGTCACACAAGTCACACAAGTCTCCAAGTCACACAAGTCACACGAGTCTCCAAGTCACACAAGTCTCCCAGTCACACGAGACTCATGTGACTGGGAGACTCGTGTGACTTGTGTGACTGGGAGACGTGGTAAACACACAGGTCACAACATGTTTACAGGAACGTTTGGGAGTTGTATTTGGAGTATATTTCCTGACTGTAGTGAACTAGGCTAGATGTCTGCCCCACTTCCAGTGATGAAGTTAAGCTAGGCTAACGGTCCAGGCGTTCCCTAAGCCCAAAGCATGCAGAGAGACGAAAAAGGTATGTATCTTCTTGTCCAACTCCAGGGAAGATGTTAAATAAGCTAATTTCACAAAATGTTGGAGTTTTCCTTTAAGCGTTTCAATTGGCCAGCCAAACATGTTATCTGTGTACATGTAATATTGTACTAATTGTGTATTTATTAATGAGGTATGTTATGCCCCGAAATCCGACGTTAGAGTCAGTGTGTCAATATAGTTACTGCACTTTAGCTTTGTAGGGCATTATGGTTATGCTGTTAAATGAAGTAGTGGTATTGCAATGGCACCATCTCTGTCTGGAGAGAGAAGACATTTGCGCTTGATATAGCCAAGTTTACCTATCCCTATATCTTCTTGCAAGCCACTGACCTTGTATGTACCAATGTATGATGATTCACAGGGATACATGTAGTATGGCTGTTTGTGTCTGTACTTTCTGTAAATTATATATACCTCTTCCTCTGATTTAAGAATATTCTCTACTAATGCAAATCCATCTCCAACCTCAATACAATTGTCTCCTTTCTTTGTGGACAAAGTAAACCGATGAGTGGAGACCTTCCTGTACTGTTGTGAAGAAGTAAACTGTGGGGGGACAGGCCCATCAGTGTGAATATTACGCAAAATTGGATCATCTGTGGGACATGGGGATCCAACATGTCCTCAGCCAAATGAATAAGCTGGTGTACATTGTACACAATTTCACCTCTTCCATACACTGTCCCAAAGTGTTCAACAAAAGAAACCATCAACTTGTGCGCAAAGGCCAACATTTCCTCAGAAATACTAGGGGACAGCAACAAGTACATTCCAACAGAAAACAACATGAAGTTGTCATACAGCTCACTGGGGAGGGAATCCTTCAAAACAACAGGACCCCAATACAACATGAAGGATCGCAACTCAGTAGCTTTCCAGCTATCTAACTCTGACAGTTCCCTTGGTTTACGGTTAAATTCACAAGGCATGTACGAACGTAGCTTTAGCAGTTTACCTGAAATGGCTTGTACAGTTTTGGAAGGGACCCTTGTTGCCAAATTCTTCCCCTTTAACCATATATTAAGCAGTTTCCTTGTAACTCCGAGACAACAGAGATGCATGTAATCAGTTGGAAACATAGAAACCATCTTAACTAAACCTGTTAAAGGGCTCGTCCCATTGTGATGTGCCTCATCAACCATGTCTGAGAAACTGGAGTCTGTCCTAAGTCTGACTTTTGTTTCAGGATATGTCATTTTATTTCTCCATACACCCTCCTGAAAACACTTGTCACAACCAGAATAGCCATTAAATGCCTTGGTCTGCTTAATATAAGCTCTAGCCGGGGCATCACAAATGAAAGAAGAAATCTGTACATCAAATTGCTTGTCATTATAAATAATGCCATTAGACAGTACATTCTGAAGATCTTTGACAAACTGCTCTAGGTACTCAAAAACACTCTTTGGCTTGCTTAGACCACAAAAAATGCCAACAACAAATGGGGACTTTGTGTAGTCACATTTGAGAATCCAAGTATGGGCCAAAACTGAAGTTTAGAACTTTTGAATAAAGGTAAACCATCTATATTAAACTGTAAATTAAGAGTTGTCAGAGTTGCCGGTAAAATCAAACATGCCAACCATGAAAGCACCCCTTTGACTAAACCAAAATGATAGTATTCTCCCCCTTCAATCTTAGTGGTAGGCAAATTTGTTTGTGTTCCTAGCAATGTTCTTCCATCTTTAGGAAGGGTGGGGTGAAACATCTTCAAAATGGACAGCAAAGATGATAGTGCAACCAGAGAGACTGAATAGGATGTTGCCCAATATTTTAAACTTGTCATGAGGAAATCTTCATTATGCTCATCACTGTCAAAGACATGTTCAGGTGCAATTTCGTCATCCCCAGCTATACTTTCAAAATGTGCATTTGACTCACCTGGTGAGTCAATATTTTCACTTTGATCACTGATAGTTAGTGGTCTGTTTAGTGGCAAGTCTGAAGTTGATAAATCTAGTGGCAAGTCTGATCTAGTTGTTAAATCTAGTGGCAAGTCTGTCTTTGGTAAATCTAGCAGGCACTCAGTAGAGGCTGTGACAGGATCTGTGTTCTCTAAAGAGTGATGGTTTGTCCTTGAATTAGCAGCAACAATTAACTTATAATCAGTGAGGATAGCCTGCTCTGTCTCTCTCACTAATTTGTTGACTCTACGTCTTTTAGCCCAAGAATAAGATGACATAGTGATGAGGTGCTGTAGTCAATGTAATGGTACATAAATTGTGCTATTTACTTGGCTAGAACAGGTCTTTGCTTCAATTGCTGCAACGTGCGGCTTCTTGAAACTGGTACGCGATTCTGGAAAAAGAAAGAAAAAGGGGGGGAGGGTCCTGATTAATGTGCTGCATTGCAATGTGCAGGGTGAAACGCTTGCATAATTCTACATTTTGATCAATATCAAGAGAGTCCATTATTATATTATTGTTATATTGTTCATTAGAAAATACCATGCATATAACCAAACGTCTAACTATATAGTCAATGTAATGGTACATAAATTGTGGTATTTACTTGGCTAGAACAGGTCTTTGCTTAAATTGCTGCAACGTGCGGCTTCTTGAAACTGGTACGTGATTCTGGAAAAAGAAAGAAAAAAGGGGGGAGGGTCCTGATTAATGTGCTGCATTGCAATGTGCAGGGTGAAACGCTTGCATAATTCTACATTTTGATCAATATCAAAAGAGTTCATTATTATATTATTGTTATATTGTTCATTAGAAAATACCATGCATATAACCAAACGTCTAACTATATACTATCTGTATGTCATGTATATCCGTCCCTATGCCATAAATGTCATCATGTGTATGTCATAAATGTCACTATGAATTGAAAATGGGGGACCCTGATGTAAACGAGACAAAAACGTCTTTCTCTGGTCTGCATCCCCTTAACAATTGTGTGTATTGAGCCATACTATTGTGTGTATTGTACCCCTTCTGCAATCTGTTAAATAAAGTTTTCATTCATTCATTCAACATTAGCAGGACCAGTGGCACGCCAAACAGCCTGCAAACTACCTGGCGTTCTATCACCATGCTCTAAGACAAACGCTAACCTTAACCAACTTAGAAAGAGTGCCTAAGCTTAAAGGGGAGATGAAGCATATAGCGATATAAACATAGTCATAGCATCAAATTAGTATTTAGATAAGCCACAGAAAAAAATCACGTTATAAAAATAAGCAGTTTCTAAGAAAAAACTATTTGTTATGTGAAGCGCTTTATCAACATGGGCGCCGCCATTTTGTTTGGTGACATCACCGTCGCGGGGCATTTAGCTAGCTGGCTACCTAGCCGCAGCCGGGATTCAAAGCCAACTAGCCGGCTAACCCAGCTCGCTAAATACTGCATGTAGCTAGCAGAACTGTAAAATTAGTTTGAACAGCCAGGAGCAATACAAAAAGAAACACGCGGTCCCGTTGTCTGGTAGGCAACGTTGCATTTACGGATCCACGTGTTTACTAGGCCAGCTAGCGCGTGCTTCCTTGACTACTTCCTGTTCACCCAATAAACATGCTTTTGATTGGCTGAGTCGCACAACGTCATTCAGTACCAACGCACGCAATTGGAGCACGCAATTTCTGTTCGTTTGGCGCTAGAATAATTACATCGAAATAATAAATAACTGGTCTTAAACAACCGTACGATTCCACTTGCACACTCTCCAGAGTTATATTAAGTACACGCTAACGAATATTCATGAATATTTATCTTAGTTGACGTATATATATATTTACCTACCAAACTGCAGCATAAGCACATGCACAACGCCGTCAAGAGTACACCGGTCACACTCACAATAACGTTATTTTTCACTGAACACAGTTAAGATAAAAGTAATATAGCCAAAACTTACTGTAAAGCACTCAGTAGAATCAAATCCGGGGGATCCAGACGTTGCTGTTCTGTTGCCAGTTCACAATGAGAGAGTGCTGCATTAGATAGTGGAAGCTAGGATATGTGGCTGGGACGTACCATATCTGTTTAAATTGGGGGGGGGAATTCGGATCGGTCCAACTTAATGACGACAAACAGCATACGTTGAACAGCATACGTTGATTCAACATTTATTAGATATTGGCATTTCAATCATTAAAATGCAACCACAAAACAATATTGATTCAATGACATGTTTTCAACATTGGTCAATTGCTTCATCGGTTAATGGGTGATCCACCATCAATCGTCGACCTTAACCAAAAATCAAGCATTTTGACCATAAATCAACATTGAATTAACACCTTTTGCTATCTGGGTACTGTATGTAATGCTTGAATGAAAACGTCAATATTAAAGTCTGGCTAACAATTTACATTTCAAACTGAAAAACATGGAGCATATTCACATGGCAGCCATTTTGCTGTACACCCTGTGAACAGGGTGGAAAGGAATCCCTCCCAACCAGATAATCAAAATGGCCACCTTTTCAGTTGCCAGATTCGCGTGATTTCGAAACCTAGCCGCATTTCTGGCAGACACTCTCTGATTGGCACTGACTGACGCTCTCTGATTGGCCCAATCGCGTGACGAGCTGTGTCTTTGCCCATTTCCACGTCAAACAGCCTGCAAACTACCTGGCGTTCTATCGCCATGCTCTAAGACAAACTCTAACCTTAACCAACTTCGAAAGAGTGCCTAAGCTTAACCGCCGAAAGAACTTGCCGTCACGCTCTAAGACAAACTCTAACCTTAACCAACTTCGAAAGAGTGCCTAAGCTTAACCAGTGTAGAAACAGGCGTCGGCCAATCAGAGATCGTCTTGCCAGAAATGCGGCTAGGTTTCGAAATCACGCGCCAGATTCAGCCTTTTAAGTGGCCATTTTGCTCTTATGTCATGCCCAGGTTGGGATTCCTCTCCACCCTGTGCCCACATTTACAGGGTGGAAAGGAACGCCAACCTGAGCGTGACATAAGAGCAAAATGGCCACTGTGTGAATAACTTTTTAAGTTCTCAGATTCAGCTTTTTAAGTTGCCATTTTGCTCTTATATCATGTTCAGGTTGGGATTCCTCTCCACCCTGTTCTCACCTGTACAGGGTGGAAAGGAACCCCGAACTGAGCATGACATAAGAGCAAAATGACCATCGAGTGACTATGACCCATGCCCACATCTATGTTTCAGGTGTATTCCCCGAAGGGCAGTGAGAGAGACCTTTTCATGTTGAACAAGCATTCTATCCTTAGTGGAACACGAGTTCTGTGTGATCAGGGGAATCAGGAGGATTAGGCATACCATACGGCGAGTCAGCAGCTCATCAGAAGTGAGAACCTCTGAACGTCCCAGAGGAGCCCTACGGAGCGGTGTGTCTGTTCTCGCTGGCACGCCACAGGTGGGAGAGCTAATGGGGGCCTAGGGGATTCCAAGTAGAAACTGACACTAGCCAATTCTCTACTGAAAAATAAACCATACACCTGCCCAAGACTATAGTGTCTCTCTTCACTGATGATGATGAAATAACAGAAAAACACACCTAGGAAAAATGCATGTAGACGTGAAATCTATCTTCAGTATACAGCTAATGAAGCCCTTCAGTTTTGATGTAATTGCAGCGTGTATCTGAACAATGTTGTGACCTAAAAGGTTTTCATGTTGCCATCGTTACAAGTTTTATCTTGCATATTTTCAGGCATCCCCAGGCATCAGCCATAGGTGAACATGTCAACAGAACAGGCCTGACAAAATTTAATTTGCTGCAGATGCTAGATTAATCTCTGACCTTTTAATATCATGCTTGAATGCTTTGAAATTATGCAAAGGGACTGGCTGAGAAATGCATTGTTTGCGTGTGCGTGTGTGTGTGTGTGAAAGTATGTGCACAGGTTCTCACATGCACAGACACTGGCATTTTCGCCCTATGCATCTTGTACTTTTGGTTGGCAAAATACAAGAACGGAGTTTTCTCCCATGACAGCTGTGGTATTTACTGTGGCAGCTTTTCACACAACAAGACTTTCCAAACCATCTTTTATCCCGAGAAATCCGCCTGTCAACACACAGTCAACCCGGGGTGATCCTCTACAGACGGCGGCTTTGTGATCGTTACCAAGCCCCATCGCTACAGTAGTAGCACAGTTTTACAAGACTTGGTGCACATTAGTAGCACAGTTTTACAAGATCTAGTGCACATTAGTAGCACAGTTTTACAAGATCTAGTGCACATTAGTAGCACCGTTTTACAAGATCTAGTGCACATTAGTAGCACAGTTTTACAAGATCTAGTGCACATTAGTAGCACAGTTTTACAAGATCTAGTGCAAGATCTAGTGCACATTAGTAGCACAGTTTTACAAGATCTAGTGCACATTAGTAGCACAGTTTTACAAGACATGGTGCACATTAGTAGCACAGTTTTACAAGACATGGTGCACATTAGTAGCACAGTTTTACAAGATCTAGTGCACATTAGTAGCACAGTTTTACAAGACATGGTGGACATTAGTAGCACAGTTTTACAAGACATGGTGCACATTAGTAGCACAGTTTTACAAGATCTAGTGCACATTAGTAGCACAGTTTTACAAGACATGGTGCACATTAGTAGCACAGTTTTACAAGACATGGTGCACATTAGTAGCACAGTTTTACAAGACATGGTGCACATAGTACATATCAAAGAATAATTCAACTCATTTATTTACATGTAACAGTACAGGAGTCTTCTTTAATTTAAGCTATTATCCATGCTTCTGGAGTTAAAGCATTACCGGTAAATAGAACAATACAAAAGTCTATAATTCAGGTGTATTGTGAGAGAGACCTATCATGTATTGTCCCAGTGTACTCTACCCCCTCCCTGCCCCCTGACACAGCAAACACAGAACAGAGAGAGAATAGCGCTCTATCCTTAGTGGAACACTAGTTCTGTGTGATCGGGGGAGTCAGGAGCATTAGGAATACGATGCGGCAGGAGTCTGCAGCTCATCAGAAGTGAGAACCTCTGAACATCCCAGAGGAGCACTACTGAGCATTCTGTCTGTTTTCTGCACAAAGGGTTATACTCCCATCGAAGACAATGGCCTAGATACAAAATTAATCATTTCTGGCAACAGTGGAAAGGTGGAGAGCAATAATTCATTGGTATTTACTTTTGAGAGCCGCATTGCTATGATCGCCTGGTTGTGAACTTTTCTCAGTTGTGTGTGTGCAAAATACAATATGCCGTAATCCTCAACATATTGCAGTAGAAAATCCATTCTGAATGGCCTTACATCACTCAGTAAGATGAGCTTCATGAAAGAGATTTCTTGCCAGATTCTAAATCATAATTGGCTTCCTTCCACTTATTTGGTATATTATTATTTGGCAGTGGATTAGAGAAGTGGGCTTGTGATCCCCGGGCTGGCAGGATAACCTGGGTGGGGGAGGTGAATGAATAGAGCTCTCCCCTCCCATTACATACATCAACAACCACTGCTGAAAGGCCCTTAACCCTTTCACTACCACTACAGAAGGTTAACCCTTTCACTACCACTACAGAAGGTTAACCCTTTCACTACCACTACAGAAGGTTAACCCTTTCACTACCACTACAGAATGTTAACCCTTCCACTGCCACTCTACAGAAGGTTAACCCTTTCACTACCACTACAGAAGGTTAACCCTTTCACTACCACTACAGAAGGTTAACCCTTTCACTACCACTACATAATGTTAACCCTTCCACTGCCACACTACAGAAAGTTAACCCTTTAACTACCACTACAGAAGGTTAACCCTTCCACTGCCACACTACAGAAGGTTAACCCTTTCACTACCACTACAGAAGGTTAACCTTTCACTATCACACTACACAGGGTTAACACTTTCACTACCACATTACAGAAGGTTAACCCTTTCACTACCACTACAGAAGGTTAACACTTTCACTACCACACTACAGAAGGTTAACTGCTGGATGGACTGTGGTTCAATCAGGAGGCACATGATTTGATATCAAAAACGTCTGAAAGAGTTTGAAATAGCCTTTGCCCTCAATCCCATCATAGGAGAATACATTTATAGGGAATGCAACCGTATACATGCATCAGATGCTGAAGACTTTAGATCTAGTTGAGTTCTCAGTTTAATCCATATGTCTACAGTAGCAGAACCGTGACCATCAACCCATTACTAGTTTGCTGGTTGACTGCAGTTTAGCTGTTTGGGAGGAATGAAAGAACCGGGCTGTTCATCCTCTGGAGATGAGATAGGCTTGGTGTATAATAGGTCACTCAATAGTCTCAGTCAGTATATACACTCTTGGATTCACATGATTGATCGAACCATGTTGATTTGATATCACAAAACATTCTCTGAAAAAAGCAGATATGTTGTTGTACGCCCCAGCCCCCCCCCCCCCCAACCCTTCAGATCACACCTACTCCTTTGTATATCACTTCCGTCTCTATACGCCCTCAAGACCCCTCCGCACAAACTAACCTTTGTACTGTATTCTACTATCATGCACTTTTCCACTAAATAATCTTCCTTGCCTATATTACTACCTACTATACTAATATGTCTCTACTAGCTACTATGCTCTCAACACTGCATCGCCCAAGTTTCAACACTGTTTGATGAACATTGTTAAGGCTCCAACAGAGTTGGGTGTACTGTGAGCGGACCAGACGCCGCGCGGCATGTCCACAGTCATTTGAGGTGTGCACCACCGCGTACCAATTTCCGACATTTCTCATGCCAGGGACTTTTTCGTGTATGAAAAAAATACATGTTCCAAATGTATAACAACTAATAAAGAAACTTGAAACTTGAACTTGATGAATTGGAATGGATAACTATTAGCGATAGTAAAACTGAATTTAGCGTCACCTACCTGCCAAATCCTTACCGAACCAATCCTACCCATAGAACCATGATCCTGTCCTACTCTCTGCCATAGTTTTTTTATATAATTTTTTTTATAACTCTAACCCTAACTAACCTTACTGTCGTGCACTTGTCCTAATATACTAACCTACACTGTAGCACTCAACACTTTGATGAACATTGTTACTCAGCAGAGTTGTACCCTTCCTGCTGTCTTGATGTAAATGTATACCAGCCTGGTAGTTGGCTCTCTGTGCATGTTTTGTTAAGCAGTCCTTGCATGGTGAGAGTTGATGACTTTCAAGGTAACTTTTTTTGGCACAGAAAAAGTGATATCTGAGCTCATTGACGTTGGTGGTTGATGCATACAAGATAAAAGTAAATGCCTTTGAGAGAGAGAGAGATCCCATTCCTGACCCAACTCTGAGAATGTATCCTGATTTTCCCTGTTGCTGGTCAGAAGTTTTAGGGCACTTGTCTTCCCTTTGCCTGCAAAAGCACTTACAGTGTCTGTTGACAGAAGCCGGCTATAGGGCGAGAATAATGTGGTCAAGAGGCATGGTTTCTATCTTGAGCCTTAACTGGCGTGGTTTATTTATTCACATGGCAGAGCAGCAGTTCTACAGTTCTATATCGTACTAGCTGCCGCTCAGCGTCATTCTGCACACATCTCACTCCAGTGACGTGCACTGAATAAAAACTTCACAATGTACCTTTACATACCAACATCCGCCTGACCACACCCCCATCTGCTACCTACATAAGCAGGGGTGGGGCCACACACTCATCTCCTTCTCAAATTTCACCACAAGAGAGTGCCTGTATACCAATCACTTGGCGTGGGAAAGGAAGTATTTTTCTGAAGAAAGGAAGAACAAGGAGATACGTTGACGTTATATCTTTATTTTCTCTCTCACTATTTCGAGAAAATACGGCGATAATGTCTTCGTCACTGGAGTGTCTGGAAGATGATGATCATTCTGACCTCCACCGGCTTTTTCGTATTAGGGGCTCGCGTCGCTGATATACTCCCCACCTGCAGTCCTCCTTGCTGCGGCTGGATAGGTATTGAACCTCCGGTCATACAGCTGGACTGTGGGAGGCACCGGCTGTTGTGAGAAGCTGGTTGCTTCCGAGCTGGGTGAGTAATGTTTTGCTTGCGAGCACTAGTTGTCTGCTAGTGCTATGGGGGTTAGCTGACAATTTTACGAAAGCCGGCCCCAGATTGGGGTCCTCTGCTCGGCTTCTTAGGCGGCGGACGGAGGATCTTGGTCTGACGCCCATGATGGTCAAACTAGTGGGCCGCGACCGAGACCTGGTTGAACCCGGGATTCTCTGGACAAGCGGATGCTTCTCTGTCCCGTGCAGGCCCCATCTTTTACATGAATATGAGAGTACACCCTAAAGCACGAGGAAATGTGGGCATGGATCTTTTTTATCGGTAGTTCCATGCTCAAGTTGGCTGCAGCCCGTATGGGAATTGAGCCGACTCCGCTGTATGTCTGGTAAATCACTGTTGAAAACTGTGTTGGCATTTCTTTTTCTCTTCTCTCTTAGGATGAGGAGGGACTCAGACGGTGGCCTGTCTGGAGTGTGGCTTGTTATGTCGTTGTGTACAGTTCAGGTGATAGCTGCTTAGCTTGCGTGCTAGTTTGTGGCCTACTGTTAGCCAGTCAGCTGGATAACCTACCGACAACTGCATAGCCCTTTTCGGCTGGATTATATTTGCTTTTGGTCCTGTAATTAATGGAGCGGAGAATCGCCGACACCCACAAGTGTGTGGGATTTAACCTGTGAGGAGCCACGTCGAGTCTGCCTCTCAGAAGTCTGAGGCCGGCTAGCTTTCTTCCATGTGGAGCTACATGCTACGGAGAACAGCTGTATTCGTCTGTGGATCAAGATCTTATTGCACCGTCTCCTGTACTCGGAGTCTCCTTATCATCGTTGACCCAGACTCTACTACCGACAGATCCTCTACCCTTGCTGGCTTACAACCGGGGGGACCCTACCAGTATCTCCCGCTATATTACTAGTGTACCATAGATATAATTCCCTAAGATTCAGGTTATATGATTATCTCCTGCGTAATATGAGAATGGACATTCGTTATTGATTTGCCTACGCACATTCCTTTGCCTTATAAGCGCATCCAAAGTGAAGTAAAGTAAAGTATATTATGTACCTTTTGCTGCTAATAAATACTTAAATACAGCTTTGTGTGGAACCGAGTCATTGTGGGGAAGTGTTCATCATTAGATACCTGTGTACTGTATGGCCAGTAGGAATGTACATAAGACGGTAGTGGTTTAATGATACCATACTTATCAATACAGTCAGGGAATTGTACCCCTCAGTTACAGTACTCAAGGAGAAGACATCATTTTATTACCAACAAGCACCACGCGTTGGAAAGAGCTTCACCCAGTATTCCCTCACTGGCATCTTTTCTTGTTAGGTTGCCCTTACAATTATTATTATTATTATTATTATTATGATAATATAACTACAATATTACTATGAGTTTGTGCTTTAGTCAGTGATTCCAGGAAGAGAGACATTATTAGGATATTTAGCTGTGAGCATCTTCTGTCTAATTTATCTTTTAGAGAAGGATGGTTTTCATATGTGTGTGCATGCAGGTCACGGCTGGGTGCACAGCTAGGTGTCGGACAGGGCCACCACACTCATCTGTTCTGAGAGACTACAGCAGCACGCAGGCCTATCGTATCCCAGACTGAAGGAGCCACGAAGGAGCCCAGGCGGCCCGACAGACGTGAGCTCTTTGACTCTCCCTTCCTCGAGCAGACGGTCTGAAACGCTCACATTACCTCAGCTTGACTGGGGCCTGTCTCGCCGCCGCACAGCTGATCCCTCACTCTGCCACGTTACACTACAGGGATCTGTCTATTGGAATCAATGCTATGTGACATCTGTCAGCATGTGTAGCACACTCCAGGAACAAAACCCTGCGACGTGTGGGACTAAGCTATCAGCATCGATACATTTCAACCTGCACAACAAGGGAGGAATAAGAATACGACGAGAAGCAGAATCAAATGGATAAAGGGAGAGAGGGGGTGTCTTATTCAATCCCTCTATTGGAAGACGTGAGAAAGGTCAAAGAACCTTATTATTAGTATTGTATTTTCGGTATTGTCTCTGTGTGTGTGTGTGTGTGTGTGTGTGTGTGTGTGTGTGTGTGTGTGTGTGTGTGTGTGTGTGTGTGTGTGTGTGTGTGTGTGTGTGTGTGTGTGTGTGTGTGTGTGTGTGTGTGTGTGTGTGTGTGTGTGTGTGTGTGTGTGTGTGTGTGTGTGTGTGTGTGTGTGTGTGTGTGTGTGTGTGTGTGTGTGTGTGTGTGTGTGTGTGTGTGTGTGTGTGTGTGTGTGTGTGTGTGTGTGTGTGTGTGTGTGTGTGTGTGTGTGTGTGTGTGTGTGTGTGTGTGTGTGTGTGTGTGTGTGTGTGTGTGTGTGTGTGTGTGTGTGTGTGTGTGTGTGTGTGTGTGTGTGTGTGTGTGTGTGTGTGTGTGTGTGTGTGTGTGTGTGTGTGTGTGTGTGTGTGTGTGTGTGTGTGTGTGTGTGTGTGTGTGTGTGTGTGTGTGTGTGTGTGTGTGTGTGTGTGTGTGTGTGTGTGTGTGTGTGTGTGTGTGTGTGTGTGTGTGTGTGTGTGTGTGTGTGTGTGTGTGTGTGTGTGTGTGTGTGTGTGTGTGTGTGTGTGTGTGTGTGTGTGTGTGTGTGTGTGTGTGTGTGTGTGTGTGTGTGTGTGTGTGTGTGTGTGTGTGTGTGTGTGTGTGTGTGTGTGTGTGTGTGTGTGTGTGTGTGTGTGTGTGTGTGTGTGTGTGTGTGTGTGTGTGTGTGTGTGTGTGTGTGTGTGTGTGTGTGTGTGTGTGTGTGTGTGTGTGTGTGTGTGTGTGTGTGTGTGTGTGTGTGTGTGTGTGTGTGTGTGTGTGTGTGTGTGTGTGTGTGTGTGTGTGTGTGTGTGTGTGTGTGTGTGTGTGTGTGTGTGTGTGTGTGTGTGTGTGTGTGTGTGTGTGTGTGTGTGTGTGTGTGTGTGTGTGTGTGTGTGTGTGTGTGTGTGTGTGTGTGTGTGTGTGTGTGTGTGTGTGTGTGTGTGTGTGTGTGTGTGTGTGTGTGTGTGTGTGTGTGTGTGGTCAGCATAGCTCACCAACTAAAAGGCAGTGGTGGATGAAACTTGCCACATAGGCTGACAGCAGGTCAGAGACGGCACCACTGAAATATTACCCCAATCAGCCTGATGGGGGCGCTATAATTAAAGGTGAAAATGTTGAACGTTGAAAGGTCATAACTCCTACAGTATGCTGTAAGTCCGATTTACACAGAACTTTGTATAGACATTCATCTATGTTCCCCATATTGGACTTTCTGCAATTTACATTTTATAAAAAAAAATTAAACACATTGCTACCAAATCTTTTTTTGTTTGTTTATTTATTTATAATAAAAAAAAATGTGTTCTCACTTTTTCTGTATTTTTGCTCCCATCCCAATTTAGTCGTTATGCCAATTCCCTTCCTGGTCGTTGCGCGCATTGCCCCACTGTCGGCCTGGGGAGGGTGTAGAACTACCACATGCCTCCTCCGATACATGTGGAGTCAGCCAGCCGCTTCTTTTCACCTGACAGCGAGGACTCTCACTGGGGGAATGTAACGCGTGCAGAGGTTCACACTATTTCCCCCCGATCCCCTCCCTGCTGAACAGGCGCCCCGACCGACCAGTAGGAACCGCAGTTTACAACGACCAGGACACATACCCCGCCGGCTTCCCACCCGCTAACACTGCCAATTGTGTTAGTAGGGACGACTGACCAAGCCGGAGGTACCGCCGACAGCTGGATTCGATCATAGAGTCTCTGCGGTGGTAGGCGAGTGCATTCTCCACTGCGCTACCCAGCCGCCCTATTGCTACCAAATCTTCTGTGGATCATTACTGGATCAAGCTTATCAAGATTTGTATAAGGTTTGTTGATATCTAATTGTGTTTTGTGATTACTGACCAATGAACTTTAAACAACCGTTGGGCCAATCACCACAAAACTTGCAGGATATGTCCACATAAGTACCTGACACACAAAACATGGGTGTGGCATAACACAAATGAGACTATAAATAAGAAAATGTTGTCCAATCATTACAAAACTCACAGGATATATCCATACTACTGCTGAACCACGTGTGTAAAACTATTTTGAAATCACCCAATAGGGGGTGCCACCAGGTCCAAACATGTGCATGGGCCTGGTGCAAATTTGGCCATAAATCAATGACAGGTATCCATCCCCCAATTTCCTCCTGGTCATTGCGCTGTCCTACTGTCGGTCTGGAGAGGGTGTAGACTACCACGCGCCTCCTCCTCCTCCTCCTCCTCCGATACATCACCAGCCACTTCTTTTCACCCGATAGCTAGGAGTTCCACTGGGAGCGCGTAATGCGTTCACACGACTGACCAAGCTGCTAGGAATTTAACCTGGGTATCTGTGGTGGTAGGCGAGTGCTTAGACCTCTACATTACCCAGCCGCACCCTTTGGTGGATATTTATTATTAAGCTGTTGAAACACAAAATTGACCAATAGGGGGGGCTACAAATGCAAAACATGGGCATGGCATAACACAAATGAGACAATAAATAAAAAAAATTGGCTTGTACCCAAGAATTGCCGCTTGCAGCTGTATTATCAGGTCATGCCGCCTAGTGGAGATTTGCGCCCCACTGAGCATACCTTTCTAGTTTCTTTTGGATCATTTCTAATGCTTATTAAAGAAATCTGGTATTACATATTATATGTTATATTCATATGATCCTCTGAAGGTTATTCAAAGAACAAAGATTGGGAAACAACATAATTTTTTTTCAATAATGTTTGAGATGTGTAATAGACTATTGGATTGAGTTGAATGTTCAGAGAAAGTAAAATATCTTTTTCAGGTCATATGCTAATTTGAAAAAAAAATCATAAATACATACACATTTTACACACTATGCATACACTTCTTATTCTTCTGGCGTGTGTCTTTAGACCTGCAGCTCCGTTGAGGCAAGCCAGGCCAACGTTTCGTCATCCAGTTCCATCAGACCGCGTTCTCCATACGGTGGCCGGTGTTTGGGGCAACTAGTGATTATATGTTCCACAGTCTGTGCAGGGGCTCCACACTGGCATGAGGCACTGTCCTTGAGGCCCCACCTCTTCATTAATAATAATAATAATAATAATAATAATAATAATAATAATAATAATAATAATAATAATCTTCATTTATATAGCACCTTTCATACACGGAGTGCAGCTCAAAGTGCTTAACAGAGACACGTCTTCTTTAAACAAGTCAAGAAGAAAAAAAAACACAGTAACACAGTAAGTCAAGAAAAAACAAGAATACCATAAGGTCCATAAGCTCAAAATAAATGCATGCATGCATGCAACACTCCCAGACGTACCCCACGCGAAGGTAAGGAAAAACTCACTAAAACCTAACAATAGGAAAAAATGCACCACAGGCAATGTGGAGGAGAGAAACCTTAGAAGGGCCAATTCAAGGGGGGATCTCCCTTCTTAGATGTCGGGGATATTAGCGTTGCATGTTGCATTAAAAAGAGGCGGGCAGCTGGTAAGCATGCACCCATGTGTGTAGTGAAACACAGATGAGTGCATGCGATAGCAACTGAACATTTTGAAAAATTAAATATAGAGCTGATAGTGATAACAACTGAACATTTTATAAGATTAAAGATAGAACTGATAGCGGCTCCAGCCGAGGCACAGGGGTGCGTCCTCCTGGGACGTTCCACACTCCGGCCACCACTCTGAGACAGCCGAAGACAGGGAGACAGGAGGCGACGCAGAGAGGGCCGCATCCCCCCAGCCATCACGGGACGTCGAACACTCCGGCCACCACCACGAGACAGCCGGAGACAGGGAGACAGGGGGGCACGCAGAGGGGCCAGCAGGGGTCATATCCTGGGTGGGTGTCATCACAGGACGTCCAACACTCCAGGCATCACTCCGGCCGGAGATAGGGAGACAGGGGGGCACGCAGAGGGGGATCGCATCCTGGGTGTGTGTCGTCACGGGACGTCCAGCACTTCGGTCATCACTCCAGGACAGCCACCCACAGGGAGACAGGGAGACGGGAAAGGCGTTAGACTGCACGCGTGATTGTGATGGTGATGGGCGAACATAGCAATAGATACATGTGGTCACTGGTAGGCATATATGAAGTAAGCATATTTTGTGAATACAATAGAACAGTCAGTTTTGAGGAATTGCCTCCTTGTAGGTGAGTGACACTGCTGGCCCGATGAGACTGACCGTGCAGCATGTCAGGGACAGAGAGTACAGATATGAGAGGCCTTCTGTACGTTTTGAGGGGTTGTTTCCTTATAGGTGAGTGACAGTGCTGACAGTGCTGGCTTGGAAAACCTGGCCGTGCAGCATGTCAACAAATTTTTACAAATTAAAAGCGTTTTTACTTGGGATTTTAAAATCAGCTAAAAGCAAGAGTATAAAAATATGTCTTGAGCTGTGCTTTAAAGCTATCCACAGAGGCTGCCTGTTTTATATGTAGTGGGAGATTATTCCACGCCGACGGCCCATAGAAACAAAAAGCTGCTTCGCCATATTTTTTATATTTCATTGTAGGCACTTCGAGCAGGTCCGCACTGAGGGGGCGGTGTTAACAGAACTCAACTTAGGGCAACAATAATATGGTCAAGAGGCATGGTTTCTATCTTGTGCCTGAACTGGCGTGGCTTCTTTTATTCACATGTAAGCAGCAGTAACACATGAGTCTTCTCTTACTGAGAGACTAAGGGGGAGAGAACGAAAGGGGTGGGCACCTTTCGTTTTATAGTTGCCATAAGGTAGAATACCTGGGTGGCTCCGCCTAGAGCGCCCTCCAGTGGGAACAAATATATATGCAACTAGGCAATCACTGGTGGAGACAATTGTATATGCAGGTAAACAGTTACTAGTGTAAACAGTCATATGTTCAGTTAGACAGTTACTAACAATCCTATACAGAGCCTCTGATCTCAACACTCCCACTTTTTAGCATACTGGCTGACTTCTTGGAAAAACATTTTAACAAAGGAAATAATATATAAACCCAAAAGCATCCATAGGGTATGACATTCAATATCTTCAGATTAAACATGACCTTTACAAATCCCGTCAGTTTTAATTTGAAAACAGGCTCCCTCATAGTATCTATTACTCTGTCGTCCGTTGGACAGTAAACCGGTGTCATTCTTTCTTATCTGATGGCATACCTGATGAGATGATATTATTTATAATGACATGTTTACATCTATATTGACACCTTAGGTTCCTAGTAATCACAATGGTCCCCTGGTTGTCCTTATAAACAACAGTCTCCATATATACACAATGTTCATCATTTTAAACGGTTTTGACAGAACGCCCATTCTTCAAAAACACCATATTTGGTATAGAGGATATATTTCAATTACATACTGCATCTTGAACAATGCATTCATAACCTTATCTTCATCACTTCGAGTAGTTGCTCTAGATAAACACATTTTTCATTGTCATAGCTAGAAACATATACTCAGCTTCACAGGCTGATAGTATCCCTGTAGGCTCTAAGCCCTTAAACCTTTGTTGTCTTTTCTGAAAACACCGCTGTCCGTCTGCAGCACCTCTGGGATAATGAAAAACATATTTTTGACGTAGTTCAATGATTCTCTGTGGGATCAACAAAAATACTATGACATTCGTACTCACTACAGAACATAGGTCAGGGCGAGTACAGGTTGTCCAACAGGATGAAGTTACCCACAGTTTATCTATACATTCAGTACAGTCAAAACATCTCAGGACCTTTTCCCACATATCTCTTCTGGGATATTTTTACACAGTTGGCAGGCTGTTCGAAGTCCATACCTATAAAATGGTTTAACCTGCCTAGGTCTTTCTTTTGTGGTCTGGAGCGATGATCAAATCCTCCACTTCTGTATTTTAAACATAGATCCTCTTTTGTATTTAAACATTGAATCACCTCTGTACTTTAACATTGTAAACCACCCAACCTTTGTACTTAAACATGGGGTTAAACATAAGATCCATTTCAGTATTTTAAACTAGTCAGACTTTCAAACCTGGATTCTACTCCTCCTGTATTTAACCTTGGTCTTGAATGGATTGAATACACCCCTTTCCCTTCCACTGACTGCCTGCCCTCTGGTAACTTGGTTGAATACATCCATTTTCCCTCCCACTGTATGTTTGCCCTCTTCGGGGGACATTGTGGCCTCTTTAGAGGTCGGGTTTACCCCACTGACTAGTACTACCCTGTATTAGTACTCAACGGGGTAGGTGTATTGTCCTCCTCGTCACTCCCTTCCCTGGCATAGCCTGTCAGACATTCTGGGGGTTTGTGTTCCCTTGTGGAATACCTCCCACTGCTTGAGGCACTTGACGTCACCCTCAGGTGCTTCTCGTCATCGCCCTCTGGGGGTTGCTGACTGTCTGTCTGCACAACTGTACTAAGTACACTGGGGTGATGTGTTTCTATTTCTACACACCTTGCTCTGGAGTCCAGCTCTGGCTCCTCTGTCTGTGTCCTCGCTCTCACAGGTTGCCTTCGTGACAAACTTGACTAGCATGTGTTTCTGCACTATCCCTTTACCGGGATGATAAACTAGGAGAGCAGGACTTCCTCTATTCTACTGTAACTCTCTGGATAGTTACTCATCCCTACTGTTCCTCATACTACTGTAACTCTCTGGATAGTTACTCATCCCTACTGTTCCTCATACTACTGTAACTCTCTGGATAGTTACTCATCCCTACTGTTCCTCATACTACTGTAACTCTCTGGATAGTTACTCATCCCTATACTGTTCCTCATACTACTGTAACTCTCTATTTGCGAACTCGGTTTCGTGGTCAGATCTCAAACATCTTACTGTACCATAAGGGGCTACGTCTGCCAGGAATTTTCTGTGGCCTGGAGTGTGTCACTCTTTTCTTTGATAAAGTAAACAAACACTGGCCCTATACACACGTCTGTAAAAGTGTCATGGGGCTATCCCATGCCCTATAAGTAGGGATGCACATGGGCCTTATGTGGTTTGACCTGTTCCCACATGTGGTCATGCGGCCAAACATTTAGTTTAGGCCTTCGGCCTAGTTTGTTTTGGTATGTTGTTTTGTAATACAGACACATTGGTTTAAAGCATAACATGTTATGTAGAATTAAAGTACATGCATTTGTTGATAAATACCGTTTGTCTGTGCTCCCACTTGATTCCTTGTAGGATCTCTGGCTGCCCAACCAGAACTGGGAGAGGCCAGGGCCTTTTCTGGAGGGGAGATTTGGAAGGAACCAAGTGTGGTAGAGTACAGGGGGGGGGATTTTCATAATGAGAGGGGAATAGGTTTATGAAGCACCCTAAACACTGTTTAGTGTTTGGTGATGATAGATCATGATGGAGTGATGTATCCATGTTGTCCAGAGTTATTGGATGTGTAAATTGATGTCTGTATTGATTAATTGATTGTTTGTTTTTGGTTTGTCCCTGTAGGAGGAGCTTCCAGCATAAAGCCAGGGATGGAGGATCCTCTCGGGGAGAAGTAATGACAGGCTTGGAAGCGAGACACAGCTGTACTAAGACCTAGTTCCCTTAGCCAAGGGCCTAGTTGTTTATATTTGTTAAAAGAAAGTTTAATCATTTTGTATTATTTATGTTAAAATATGTTCTTTCCCGTTTTTTCCCACTGGGGAGCAAAAGAACAAATAGAATAAAAAACCAACCACCGGGTGATGGCAACCTGACTCTGACTGCATTTTTCCTTCGCTGGGCCGCCTCCTCACAAAAAGACTGTACATATCTAAAACCTCCTATGGACTCGTTGCTTACTGGGCCTGCTAGGTCCATGTCAACTAGTACAAGTGATACCCTTACTCTGTCTGTGGGATTTCTGTCTCTCGGTTGGGTAAACTTCCCCGTATTGCACGTTGCACAATTTTTTTCAGGCCTACGCTTTTTCCCCTTCAATGTGCATACCCTCTGACATTATTTGCAATTTCAATAAACCCTTGTAATTACAATGACCCATAATCTCGTGCCATGACTGAATATCGTGACTGGCCATCTCACTACACACATCGTTATCATCATCACACTGGTCGTTGTCATTACACTCCGAATATATTCTCTGGTACATCTCTAATCGGGTACCGTCAGGTTCTACAAGAAAATGTTTACCTTTATCGAAGAATACCTTGGCGCTGCTTACAGTAGCAGCTATTACAGAGAATAGTTCTTGTAAGAACAATGGTCCGTATAGAGCGTTCTTTAGCGTCACCGCACGCCGGCGCCCCCCCCCCACTGTCCGTGGGCACACCTGTGCGTCTCCCCTCTCCTGCGCCAATCCGTAGGTGCGTCTCCCGCCCGCTAGCTCCATGCAGTGCCTCTCTGGATGGAAAGTGTCGTCAAAGTTCTTGAACCGACTCCTGTCGTTGATGGCATGGGACGACGCACCTGTGTCCAGCCCACGATCAGACCCCTTCTCTGGGTCCGCTGTGGCTGGGCCGGTCCGGCGATGCCCGCCGTCCGCGCTCCAAAAGCGCAGTCTTCTTGTCCCGTTATCCTCCGGGCGTCGTCTCGACTCGCCTCACGTCGATCGTCGCCACCATCGATTCTCCGGGCGTCGTCTGGATTCATCTCACGTCGATAGTCGCCGCCATCGATTCTCCGGGCGTCGTCTCGATTCATCTCACGTCGATAGTCGCCGCCATCGATTCTCCGGGCGTCGTCTCGATTCATCTCACGTCTATAGTCGCCGCCGTCGTGTCCGCTGTTGTCATCCTGCCCACAGCCGTTATCTTGTCCGCTGTTGTCATCCTGTCCACAGCCGTTATCTTGTCCGTAGTCGCCATTTTGTCCATGGCCTCCGACTCGTCTATGGCCGCCATCTTGTCCATGCGCGTATCGCGCGCTCTGGTCGTGTTTCTTCATGCACGCACTGTCTGTGTGCCCCGTGGATTTGCAGAAGCCACACCAGACAATCTCGGTGCATTCGCCTCTCCGATGGCTCCTATCTCCACATCGCCAACACGCCAGTTCTATTGTGGTCCTGGTTCTCTCTCTTGGCGTCGCTCGGGCCCTCAGCACCCTCTCCCCCTCCTCCGTGTCGGCTGGGTGGGTGTCTTCCGAGGCCTCGAAGTTCCTTAACTCAGCCTTGAACTGTCCCAACGTAATGTCCGTTGAACCGTGTGTTATCAGGAGTGTGAACGGCCTGTACTGCTCCGGTAGTCTTCTCACCATCATCGTCACCATTAGCCCGTCGCTCGGTGCTTCTCCGGCACTCCTCAGGCCCGTTAGTGCTATATAGAGGGCCACGACTCTGGGTCTTCCTCGCCCAATGAAATGCTCTCTCATGGGGGTCGCCAGGACCGTCTCCTTCAGCCCCGCCCCGTGCATACAACACAGCATGCGCTCTCCCCAGAGCTCACAGTTCTTTGCTTTTCTCACAGTTCTCTGAATATCGGCCGCCCGTCTTCTCTCTTGCCTTCCATCCTCTTCGTTAATGGTATGCTTAGCTTTTGCTCTTGTTGGCCTAGCGACTAGCCACGTGGTGCTCCTGGTGCTATCCTAGCCTATAACTTCAGCTAAGCTTGATACAGTACCTCCACTATTTCGCCCCGGCGTTATCTGGGCCCATAACCTGTTAACAGAACTCAACTTAAGGCGACAATAATGTGGTCAAGAGGCATGGTTTCTATCTTGTGCCTGAACTGGCGTGGCTTCTTTTATTCACATGTACTGTAAGCAGCAGTAACACATGAGTCTTCTCTTACTGAGAGACTAAGGGGGAGAGAACAAAAGGGGTGGGCACCTTTCCTTTTATAGTTGCCATAATGTAGAATACCTGGGTGGCTCCGTCTAGAGCACCCTCCAGTGGGAACAAATATATATGCAACTAGGCAATCACTGGTGGAGACAATTGTATATGCAGGTAAACAGTTACCAGTGTAAACAGTCATATGTACAGTTAGACAGTTACTAACAATCCTATACAGAGCCTCTGATCTCAACAGGCGGTTTGGAACATATCTATGTAAGCAGTCGCAGAGATAAGATGGTGCCAGACCACTAAGAGCTTTAAAAACAAGCAAGATAATTTTTTAATCAATCCTAAAGACAACCGGGAGCCAATGCAGTGAAGCTAAAACTGGAGTAATATGTTCCCCCATCTTAGTTCTAGTTAAAATTGTGGCTGCCGAATTTTGGACAAGTTGTAATCTGTCAGTTGTTTTCTTTGGAAGGCCAGAATAAAGTGCATTACAATAATCAAGCCCAGAGAAAACAAAAGCGTGGATTAGCGTTTTTGCATCATCCTGGCTCTAATTCGTGCAATATTTCTAAGATGAAAGAAGGCAATCTTCGTGACATGATTAATGTGTGTATTAAAATTCAATTCAGAATCAATAATAACACCCAGGTTCTTTACTGCAGTGTTATTTTCTACATTCAGGTTACCCAGTCTTCTTTTTATCAGTTCTCTCTGCTCACTAGACCCCACTATGAGAACTTCTGTCTTATCCTCATTTAGCTTGAGAAAATTCTCACTCATCCAGCCTTTTATGCTGGACAAACAGGTCAACATCGGGTCTAGAGCACAGGGCTCGTCTGGAGCTACGGAGAGGTAAAGCTGGGTATCATCAGCATATAAATGGAAGTTAACTCTATGATTGGTAATAAGTCCACCCAGCGGCAGTATATACAGGGAGAACAATAAAGGGCCAAGAATGGATCCCTGCGGGATACCAGAACAGATGGTGTGTTTGTCGGATTCATAATTTGCTAGATTGACAGAGTAGCTTCTACCTGTTAAGTAGGAATGAAACCAGGACAAGGCCGTGCCTGACAGACCTATCCAATACTTGAGGCGGTGCATTAGAATTGTGTGGTCAATTGTGTCACACGCAGCCGTTAAATCTAGGAGTAGGAGAACGGATACCTCTTTATTGTCCGCAGACACCCTAAGGTCGTTAATTACCTTTACAAGTGCTGTCTCAGTGCTATTGTAATGGATGTTCTATATGTGCTCGTCTAGATCTTGCGTTGTGTTCTTGGGGGCCCCATGGGCGTGATGTGTGGTATCACAGTAACAGAGGAGATGTTCGGTTGTCGGCATGAAACAGCCATTTATTGCTGGTTCTCCACCTGTACAAAATAGTTGGCAAGAATACCCCAAGAGAATATCGTCGTCACGTACAATTCCCACTGCTGTCGACATTAGTTAAGTCTCTTATGTTGGGCGCCTGGCGCAGACTGATTGCTTACGTCACTACATGAACCGTGTGGCCTAGCCACGTTTCACACAATAACCTAGCATATTAAACCTGCTAGCATGAAACGTAATGACATGAATTACAACCAAATATAATAATGAATGGACATTTTAGAAATACACATACCTGTACAAAATAGTTGGCAAGAATACCACAAGAGAATATCGTCGTCACGTACAATTCCCACTGCTGTCGACATTAGTCAAGTCTGTCTGCAAATAACATTGAATTGGTTAAACATCCAATTGTGCATCGAAATTAACCAAACCATTCGTAACTACAATACTGAGTTAACATTAGCATCATTAGGAATTATTTTGACATGACAAGGAAATTAATACCTCACCCCACATCCTTCTTTCAGATGAGTTTCTATTCCTTACTGTAATCAGTGATCATGACACAAGTCCAGTTCACTACCAGCCTGTGACAATCTCTATTGTCATTGAAAGTCATATCATGATCAGCCTCCCCAGATTTGGTGATTCCTTCCTGTAATGTTTGGACTAATCTATGCACTACCCCAAAGCACTTACCAACACCTCAAAAGTGTGTCTATAGAAACTCATCTGAAATGTCTTGTCATGTCAAAATAATACCTTCAAAAGTTGCTGTACTACTTTGCAGATGTTCAGCCAATAGGTCCAAACTACTCAATGTACCTTGTTCTTTATTTTTTATGTAATATGTTTACATTTGAGAGTTTTACAGTTCGAATTTTCTTAACCGTCTATAGCTGGCATTATTGTAATTTCATCCAAGTAAGTTTTAGAGTTGAAAGAGTTTATCAGAATCTCAAAGGCAACATCCAAGTCCCAAATGTTTGTTTCTCGAGGAACAATAGGAGGCAATGGGCATAAATGCCACTCTGCTCTGACTGCTTCCATTGCTTGTAGGCAGTGGTAGAGTTAGTGTTCTCAGTACAGAGTACAAGGCGATATACCAGGAGCCATAAACGCAACACAGAAGCGTTATTATTAACATATACAGAATATGAACTTATACAGAATATGAACTGGTCAATTACACAACTAGAGTGAATAAAGACACAATAATTGATTAATAAAATAACTATTCACCATTAGCTGGACTCAGTTCCGTTTCACTTGAATGAATCGCTTGGGAGTCAGCAGCAGCAGACCATCGATCTTGTATGCTGAGAGTGGGACTGTATCCTTGAGACCTTGTAGGCAGTAGTATACTGCCCTGTCAAGGGCTAACCGCAGTAACTTGAAAAAAATAAAAATTTAGTTATGAGTGAAATTGACCTTGTCAATAAATGTTTTATCTTGTGACCAAGTTTCAGATGTTAATGTCGCTCAGTTTTTGAGATATGGGGTTTTAAAAACTGCAGTAACTACAAAATCACACTCAAAACCCAGGCAGACCGCAGTAACTTCCAAACAGTGAAAAATGGCTTTAAAGTGTTTTGACTTGCCATCCAAAATGTGTTATAGGTAAATAGATGATAGTACCCAGATTTAACATGTATTAATGAAGTAATCTTTAGGCATACAAAAATATGACATAATTATTTTAATTAACCCCAAAAAAGCAGATATTGTACTCTGCTGCACGATTTCCTTAAATAATTATACAGGTAATGTACAGGCAAAGTGCAGTAACTTCAAATACAATGTTGTTTTCCCTCCAGCTTTCATAACTTAACCTAGCCATTTTGAAAATGAAATTTAATACCTGAATATATTGGAATGATGATGATCCAAATAAAATGGCTAGGTGAAGTTATGAAAGCTGGAGGGAAAACAACATTGCATTTGAAGTTACTGCACTTTGCCTGTACATTACCTGTATAATTATTTAAGGAAATCGTGCAGCAGAGTGCAGTATCTGCTTTTTTGGGGTTAATTAAAATAACTACGTCATATTTTTGTATGCCTAAAGATTACTTCATTAATACATGTTAAATCTGGGTACTATCATCTATCTACCTATAACACATTTTGGATGGCAAGTCAAACAGTTTCACTGTTTGGAAGTTACTGCGGTCTGCCTTGACAGGGCAGTAGAGTTAGTGTACTGTATAGTGTTCTTAGTACAGAGTCCTGTATTGTTCTAGTTATCATTCTGCAAACATAGCCTGCTCTAAATGACGGATGGTGCCTCTGACATTCTGACTAACTCTTTCAATGAAAACACAATCTTGTTCCATGATACATCATGGAGCAAATACAGCTGCATTTCCATATGTAGGTATGTGCACTATTAACAGTATTGCCAGCTGTATAGCATGTAATGTGGATTGGTATTTTGGTTCCACATTGGCAGGACCCAATATACAGCACAACGTTTGTGAATTTTACATGTGCCAAGCGGATTGACAATTTTCAGATAATCTATACATTTTATTCTGTACTGTACATAGATACACTGTGTTATCCCAACAGTCACAATAGTTGCCGTCAACATGTTTGCTCATTCTATGACCACACTATACAAATTTGAGTAATTCAGCCAGGATGTAAACGGCTCTGGTCATGTGCACTGCACATATTGAGACCCTTTATTATTTCAATATTTGCTGGAAATACATTGATACATCATTCAGTAACATTTTCAGAGCCAGACCCCGCGCAGACGCGCTCCTACAGCAGACGCGCTCCACTCCAGACGTCTAGCCGGCTTCCCCGTTACGAAGCGCTCGCCCTGTTTGATCCGCCCGCTTCACGCGCTGCGCTCTGGTGAGTTTTTTGTAAGACAGTCTTTTGGATTCAATCGTTTTTTGTGTGTGTTAAAGCACTGAAGAGATCCTGTTTTTCGTTCAGACTGTTCTCACCCTTTTTGCCTGTTGGATATTCACTTTTGGATTTATTGTTTGGACATTGCTCACTGTGTGTTTCACACCGAAGATTCTGTCACTTGGATTTATTGTTTGGACATTGCTCACTGTGTGTTTCACACCGAAGATTCTGTCACTTGGATTTATTGTTTGGACAAGTCACTTCACCAGTCACCTGTCAGTTTTCAATTGTGCACTGAGCTAACTCGGACTCTCTCTCTCCCTATCCGACTCCACCCCGGAGTATATGCTGGGAGGATCTGCAGAGCGGCTCAGACGTCACGGACAAATTCCACAAACGTAACCCTCCGGGAGAAGCTGCAGAGCAGCAAACATTCCTCACATGCCTGTTTCCCAGTTTGTTCTGTTCTCCACCACTCCAGACTTCTAGCCGGCGCGCTACTACTCCAGACGCGCATCGCTCTCTAATTCTCTACGGGAGGATGCGTCTCTCCGAGCCGGCGCGCTCTCCGAGCCGGCGCGCTCTTCAAGCCGACGCGCACCACTCCAGACTTCTAGCCGGCGCGCTACTACTCCAGACGCGCATCGCTCTCTAATTCTCTACGGGAGGATGCGTCTCTCCGAGCCGGCGCGCTCTCCGAGGATGCGCGCTCTTCAAGCCGACGCGCACCACTCCAGACTTCTAGCCGGCGCGCTACTACTCCAGACGCGCATCGCTCTCTAATTCTCTACGGGAGGATGCGTCTCTCCGAGCCGGCGCGCTCTCCGAGCCGGCGCGCTCTTCAAGCCGACGCGCACCACTCCAGACTTCTAGCCGGCGCGCTACTACTCCAGACGCGCATCGCTCTCTAATTCTCTACGGGAGGATGCGTCTCTCCGAGCCGGCGCGCTCTCCGAGGATGCGCGCTCTTCAAGCCGACGCGCACCACTCCAGACTTCTAGCCGGCGCGCTACTACTCCAGACGCGCATCGCTCTCTAATTCTCTACGGGAGGATGCGTCTCTCCGAGCCGGCGCGCTCTCAGAGCCGGCGCGCTCTTCAAGCCGACGCGCACCACTCCAGACTTCTAGCCGGCGCGCTACTACTCCAGACGCGCATCGCTCTCTAATTCTCTACGGGAGGATGCATCTCTCCGAGCCGGCGCGCTCTCCGAGCAGGCGCGCTCTTCAAGCCGACGCACACCACTCCAGACTTCTAGCCGGCGCGCTACTACTCCAGACGCGCATCGCTCTCTAATTCTCTACGGGAGGATGCGTCTCTCCGAGCCGGCGCGCTCTCCGAGCCGGCGCGCTCTTCAAGCCGACGCGCCCTACTCCACTCCAGACGTCTAGCCTGCGCGCTCCTACTCCATCCCTGTAAGCAGCTCTGGCCCTCGCCCTGTCCAAGGCCTTAACCCTGTTTTCTCTGTCCCTGTCTCCAGCCCGCCTCCCCGGGCCTCTGTCCCTGTTCCCCTCTCCAGTGCCCCTGTTTCCTGCCCTGTCCTTTGCCCTGGCCCTGTTCCTTTAGCCTTAGCCCCTTAGCCTGCTCGCCTCTTAAAGGCACAGTGCCATTTTTTCCCTAATTCTTGTTTCCAGTATTTTGTGTTCTCCCTTAGCCTTCCCCTTAGCCTGCTCGCCTCTTAAAGGCACATTGCCCTTTTTCCTTGTTCCTGTATATTTTGTGTTCTCCCTTAAAGGGACAGTGCCGCTTTTTTGTTGTATTCAATAAATGCCCTGTTCTTGGCTTACTCTCATACCTGTCTTGTGTTGTGCGATTGGGGTCGGTTACAAACCATAACAGAATTGCCTTAACTGAGAACTGTAAGTCACAGTAACTGAACATATTTGAGGTGACTCCACTAGAGAACCTTAAGTCACAGTAACTGAACATATTTGAACTGCCTTAACTGAGAACTGTAAGTCACAGTAACTGAATATATTTTAGTTGCCTCCACTAGAGAACCTTAAGTCACAGTAACTGAACATATTTGAACTGCCTTAACTGAGAACTGTAAGTCACAGTAACTGAACATATTTGAGTTGACACCACTTGAGAACCTTAAGTCACAGTAACTGAACATATTTGAATTGCCTTAACTGAGAACTGTAAGTCACAGTAACTGAACATATTTGAGGTGACTCCACTAGAGAACCTTAAGTCACAGTAACTGAACATATTTGAATTGCCTTAGCTGAGAACTGTAAGTCACAGTAACTGAACATATTTGAGTTGCCTCCACTTGAGAACCTTAAGTCACAGTAACTGAACATATTTGAACTGCCTTAACTGAGAACTGTAAGTCACAGTAACTGAACATATTTGAGTTGACTCCACTTGAGAACTGTAAGTCAGAGTAACTGACCATATTTGATTTGACTTAACTGAGAACCTTAAGTCACAGTAACAGACCATATTTGAGTTGCCTTAACTGAGAATTGTAAGTATTAGCCAACCGAAAACATTTGAGTTTATCAACTTAAAAAAATTGAGGCATGGGATTGCCTCAATTTTTTTAAGGTCTGGAAACTTATTCGGGTTTACAGTGTAAACAAGATCAAAGTCTTTTCCTGGTCTGCATCCTCTTAGCAGTTCTTTTGTGTTGAGCCGTACTGTACTGTACCCATTCTGCAATCTGTTAATAAAGTTTTCAATCAATCAATCAAACACATGTTCAACATGGCCTTTTTTTATTTTTTTTACAGGAATCGTCAACCTTATCGTAAAAATTTCTTCTTTCCCTTCTCCAATAAATCCTATGACATTCGATGCTCGACAACATCTAGTAAATACCTACAGTACTCCAGCCTCGTCCCTCAGGTAGAGCCCAACCTCCTATGTGTAAGCACCGTACTCTTTGGTATAAGCACACTTGGTATCAGAAACACGGCCAGTCGACGGTCCCTCAACCCCCACACAATTTGGCGGATCTGACATCCACCATTGCTCTTTTTTCCAGATCTATGCAGTATGTTTGTGACTGTGTGTGCGAGCGCATGTGTGCGCGCGCGTATGTGTAGAATGTTAAATACAAAGTTGGTGAGAGAAAGGCTGGTATTCCCCCGCATTCATCGTGTTTGAGCTCTTAGTCCACACTCCCACTCATTCAGCTGGGCATATGTGTGTGGACCATCCCACTGGCAATAAAAATTAGTCAATTAGGTGCCCTGCAAAGTGACCCAGAAAGTAAGCATCCAATGAATGAGCAGCCTTCCGTGGTCTGGGTTTAATGATTACAGTGGGAGCCATTCAGGAAATCACTGGGCTTTCAGTGTAACTGAAAGATACGTTTAGGCTACTATGAATAATTCAACTTAGCTATCTTTATTGGAATGTAATTCGTGTTCGTTCTACTGTCAATTTAATTTGCATTCCAAAAAGGATTTTCTCCCAGCTTTCCCCATTCCTAAATGGCTAACTTTGAGACATTCAGCAATACAAAGTATAGAGCCATATCTGTATAATGATATCATAATACCAATACAACCGGACTAATAAGTCTACTGTCTACAACCAAACCGCCTTGATGTAAGAAACACCATGCACTGTGTGTGTGGTATAGTATATCAAAGAAGAAAATCTGTTCTATTTTATCCTGCCATAGTGATTTTAATCACACCAACATTTCGACCTGAAAGGTCTTCGTCAGGTGCATACATTTCCTCTGACTGAGTGTAGTTGGTATATCCCTTTAACACCCTGGGTGGCTTTGGGAGAGTAAAAGAGGGGTGTGCCATGCATAGACATGCAAGGAAGGAGATACAGAGCAAAAGCAGGACATTTAGATGTATCTGCACAAAAGACTAATTAGGTTGTTATAACTGTTTGGTTTCTCATGACATTCAGATGATTTAGCCTGAGAGTAAGGACAAGGAGATGCTGGTAGAATGGTGACAGCCATGTAACTCTAAGCATCAGCTAGCCACTGAATTGGAGTCACGGTGGCAACCACAATATATTTTCTTTCTTTCTGTCTTTCTTTCTTTTTTTCTTTCAGTTTGGCATGAAACCATATGTTAGTTTAATTCGTCATGATCTGACTGAGTATGCAACATGTTGCAGTTGCCCCTATGGCTCCCATTAATTTGGCATAATAGTGGTGGCAAAATTATGCTGCTGTTTATGTGGCAATTTCAGTTCAGTTCAGTTCAGTTCAGAGTTTTTATTTGCCACATGGAATAATACAATCATAGTTTCTTCATTAAAAAATCATAAATAGCCATTCCATGGACAAAAGGAGCAGGAAGAAGAATAAATCTTATAGTTACCTGCCCCTTATTCCTAAACTAACATGTATTTTCTTAATGGTCGGCGTATAACCTTATTTACACAAATAATCATTTATACCATTATAAAAGAAACACAATCCACAGTTAAACAAGAAAAATTTAAATAATAATAATAATAATGATAAAGAATAAAGAAGAAAAGAAAGAGAAGAGAGAAAAAAAAAGAAAAGATCTCACTATTCAGATCACATTTAGATTTTCATACTGACTAAATATTTTTTTTTATACATTTTTTTGAATTGATAAACACTGTTACATCCCTCAAGCTCGCTATGGAGAGAATTCCATAACTTTACACCAATAACTGAAGGACACATCTGTTTAAGTGTGGTACGTGCAAACTGATGTTTAAAATTGTATTTTCTCCTACTAAACTCACTTTCTAAATGAAAAAGATTTTGTAGTTTTTCTGGCAGTGTATTATTTCTTGCCCTAAACATAATTAACATTGTTTGAAACTTAACCATGTCTTCAAGTTTAATTATTCTAGATTTAATAAATAATATATTTGTGTGTTCTCGATAACTCACTTTATGTGTGATTCGTACAGCCCTCTTCTGTAGTATATATAATGGTTTTATATTTGTCCCATAAGTATTCCCCCATACTTCAACACAATAACTGATATAAGGTGAGATGAGTGAGCAGTAGAGTGTTCTCATTGCCTCATACTCTAACACATCCTTTACTTTATTCATAACAAAAATACTCTTGGACATCTTTTTTCTAACGTGTGCTATGTGCAGATAACCTAAATGCCCAAGGCACTACTAGAACTACTAGAAATTAACATGACTACAAAACGCCATAGGGAGGACTGCAGCACCATCTACTGGCATTTGTGATCCAGGAATCCAATAATACACAAGTCTTAAATGCCTATGAATCATTACAAGCTCTTTACTTTCATTTGGTCAGTTGCTGTAGTTTAGTTTTATTTGTCACGTATGAAGTACATGTACATTACAGTGAAATGCTTGGTTCTGTATGAGCCTCCTGAGATTGTGCTTCATATATATAATACAGTAAAAAAAATAAGGAAAAATAATAAAGACCAAACACTATGCAAAATATACAATATATAAAACTAAAGTACAAAATACAAACAAAATGCAAAGATAAAAAAAATGAGGTGGACATTTACCTTTACATTTAGTCATTTAGCTTAGCTGACGCTTTTATTCAAAGCGACTTACAAGTTCTCAAGTTTCAAGTTTCAAGTTTCTTTAATAGTTGTCATACAGAAGTACAGAATACTTTTATACAAAATGCTTCTTACTGTTACGCTCCAGAGACTGGGCAAGACAAGATAAGATAAGTATGAAATAAAATAACATAGTATAGTATGTAAATTAGAAGTAAAAAATGAGGTCACAGTGTTCAGTATAGACATATGTACAATGTTCGATGCAGAATAGACGTAACTGAGTTACCATATAATATACAATACACAATACTATGCAGTGTACTAATATACAATACTATATATAGTGCAAGGCAGAAATGGGATGAGGTGCAATTTAGGTACAATTTACAGTAGGTGTACGAGTTGTAGTGCAAATCCTTTATCAATAAATATAAAGTGTGTTTGTGTGATCTAAAGTGTGGAGAGTGGGTGCTGCAGTGTGTTGTTTGTTTAAGTGAGTGTGTGAGTGTGGGTGTGTGTGCTGTGTGCATTTGATGGTTGTTGCATATTGTTTATTGTTCGTTTAGCAGCCTGATGGCCTGGGGATAGAAGCTTCTTCTGAGTCTTTCTGTGCTCGCCTTAAGACTCCGGTATCGCTTGCCTGACCGCAGCAGTTCAAAGAGGCAGTTGTTCGGGTGGCTCGAGTCCTTAATAATTCTCTTAGCCTTCCCCCTGCACCGCTTGTTGTAAATGTTCTGGAGGGTGGGAAGCCCCCCTCCAATTGTGCGTTCGGCTGAACGTGTCACTCTTTGTAGTCTGCTACGGTCTTGTGCAGTGCTATTCCCAAACCAGGAGGTGATGTTGCCAGTCAGGATGCTCTCTATTGTACATGAGTAGAAGTTCCTAAGGATCTTCTGACTGACTTGGAACTTCCTTAGGCACCTGAGGAAGTAAAGGCGTTGTCGTGCCTTCTTCACAACACTGTCAATGTGTGTGGTCCATGTCAAGTCCTCGGATATGTGGGCTCCGAGGTACTTGAAACTGTTCACTCTCTCAACCGGTGCCCCGTCGATGCTGAGGGGGCTGTAGTCCTTGACCCCCGACCTCCTGAAGTCCACAATCATCTCTTTTGTTTTGCTGACGTTCAGGGAGAGGCAGTTCTCCTGACACCACTGTGACAGATTTTCTACCTCTTCCAGGTAGGCCCTCTCGTCGTTGGCAGAGATCAGGCCCACCACTACTGTGTCATCAGCAAATTTGATGATTGTGTTGTTGTTCCGCTGTGCCACGCAGTCATGTGTGTACAGGGAGTAGAGGAGGGGGCTCAGAACACAGCCCTGGGGGGCCCCTATGTTGAGCATGATGGATGAGGAGGTGCAGTTGCCTGCTCTTACCACCTGGGGTCTGCCCGTCAGGAAGTCCAAGACCCACTGGCAGAGGTCATAGTTCAAGCCCAGGTCCCTGAGCTTGGCTATGAGTTTGGAGGGGACTATGGTATTGAATGCTGAGCTGTAGTCGATGAACAGCATTCTCACATAGTTCCCCTGCCTCTTGTCCAGGTGTGATGCTGCTGTGTGCAGCACATGGGCTATGGCGTCCTCCGTGGACCTGTTGGGGCGATATGCAAATTGCAGGGGGTCCAGGTTGATGGGGAGGGAGGAACAGATGTAGCCCTTCACTAGCTTCTCAAAGCACTTCATGGCTATGGAGGTGAGGGCTACAGGGCGGTAGTCGTTGAGGCAAGCGGGCGTAGATTTTTTGGGTACAGGGATGATGGTGGACTTCTTCAGACAGGTGGGGATGACAGCCTGTTCCAAGGACAGGTTGAAGATGTCAGTGAATACCGGGGCCAGTTGGTCGGCACAGACTTTTAGGACGCGGCCGGGGATGCCGTCCGGTCCTGCTGCCTTCCTGATATTCACTTTTTTAAAGATCCGTCTCACCTCATGCTCTGTTACCCTGAACACTGAGTCTCCATCAGCAGACCCCCCCCCCCCCCCCCCCCCATTGCCGTGGTTTGTAGGCTGGTGTTGTTATTCACAGCCTCAAACCTCGCATAGAAGGAGTTGAGATCATTTGCTAAGGATATCTCACTGTTCAGCTTGAGGGAGGTGCCTTTGTAATCTGTCATTGTTCTGAGGCCCTGCCACATGCCTCTAGAGTCAGCCTGTTCAAACTGAAGTTCAACTTTATCCCTGTAACGCCGTTTTGCCTCTGTTACTGCTCTCCTGACGTTGTATCTTGCCGTCTTGTGTTCTTCCATGTTGCCTGTCACCAGGCCGGAGTTGTAGGCTGATGTGCGCACTTTCAGAGCCTCACGGACGGATTTATCTACCCAGGGCTTTTGATTTGGGTAGATTCTAATTGTGGTAGAGGGGATTGTTTCTTCTACCAGAGTACAGACAAAGTCAAGCACCATTTCAGTGTATTCGTTAATATTGGCTGTGTTATCACGGAATACCCTCCAGTCTGTGCATTCAAGTGCAGCTTGGAGTGTCTCCCCTGACGGTCCAACGCTTAACCTCTCGCGAGACCACCGGCGTTCGCTTGAGACTTTGTTTATACTTTGGCAAAAGAGAAATGGCGGCGTGATCGGACTTACCGAATGGACTAAGAACCTGTGACTTGTACCCATTCTTAAATTGTGAGTATACATGGTCTAATATGTTCTCGCCTCTGGTGGGACAGGTCACATGCTGATAGAAATTCGGCAACACCTTTTTAAGACGCGCGCTGTTGAAATCGCCCAGAACTGTATGACAAGTCATCAGGAAGGGCACAACTATCAGCTGAGCATTCTTCGACACCTCCTGGGTAATTTCTATGCACGAGGCAGGTCGCCGGCTCACGGCCTGTCGACAGGGCGACCGCTCGGTGGCAGACTACGCCATTGACTTCCGGATCGTCGCCCGAGAGGCGGGTTGGGAGGAGCGCTCCGTGGTCGTCCTCTTCGTTCAGGGGCTTTCGGAGAGGATAAAGGACGAGCTGGCTCTCCGGGACCTTCCTGAGCAACTGGACGGCGTCATCGACCTCGCCATCAGAGTGGACAACCGTCGCCGGGAGCGAGCACGGGAGAGGGACTCATTGTCACAGGTCTCCTCCCGGCTCTCTCCCGGTCATGAGTCAGCTCACTGGTTCCCAGAGGAGAACCTTGTTGATGAGCCCATGCAGCTGAACGCAGCACACTTCTCCAGCGCCGAGAGGCGGCGGCGTCGGGAGGAGAAACGCTGTTTCCACTGTGGGTGTAGCGGCCACCGTTACGCCACCTGTCCCAGAACCTCGGGAAACGGGGGTCTCGCTAGAATCGGGAGGGGTGCTAGCGGGGGGGCACTTACCCTCTGGGGCCAACGAGTCCCGAACTTCTTTTTGTGTCACTATTGGGTGGGGTTCTCATCTTAGGCAGGCACAGGCCTTGGTAGATTCAGGGGCAGTGGGGAATCTTATGCACGAAGGTTTAGCCTGGGAGTGGGGGGTTCCCTTAGAGGATTTAGAGGAACCGGTCCCTGTTCAAGCCCTTGACGGCCGACCCCTAGGTACTGGCTTTATTACTCAGCGCACTGCGCTAGTGTGCCTCCAGGTTGCAGGGGGTCGGTGGGAGTCCTTGCATTTTTTTATTGTTGTTTCACCTACTTCTCCTATTGTCTTGGGTCATCCTTGGTTGGTAACAAATAACCTGTGTATTAACTGGTCGACGGGTGAGCTTTCACTGGAGAGGGGCGCTTGGCCGGTCTCCATTGAAGGTTCATCCACTTTTCTCTCTTCTCTGTCTCCCTCCAGGGTAGCCGTAGGCGCTGCAGACTCTACGTTCTCCCCCAATCCTGACTTAACAGGGGTCCCCGGTATTTGTTGGGATCTGGCGGAGGTTTTTAGCAAAACCCGTGCTAAAGCACTACCTCCTTATAGGCCTTACGACTGCACTATTGATCTTCTACCCGGTACCTCTCCACCTCGGGGACGTCTGTTCTCCCTCTCCCGTCCGGAGACGTTGTCCATGAATAGCTACATTGAGGAAGCGCTGGCCGCTGGTCACATAAACTAATCTACACTGTAGGAAAGCCCCTGTTAATAAGATTACTTTGTTCTGTAATAGCCCTTTAATATGTTGTTGTTGACAGGAAAGGGTAATTGATCTATGCCAGTGTAATCGTTCAGCGTGATGTGCTCCAGCTAGTGTCGCATTCTAGTCTGCTGATAAGGTTACTGGCCCTTTAAGAGTTTCTTCTAACGTCGCGCAAGTTGGTCTCAGTTCAGCTGTCTGACGGTGCGGCAGTAGTAACTTCTGTCCCTTTGGGGAACGTGTGCGTCAATGACAGACGTAAGTACAGTACTTATGTTTAGTTCCTGCCTAATTCATTCATTCAGCTTACTCTACACTTACAGTATGTTCACATTGATCTATTTCTGTCGATGTTGTTTCTCTCTGCTATTGAGATGCTGCTATGCTGCGTTGGTTAGCTTAGCCGCATGTTAGCTAGCATAGGCTATATCTGCTATTGAGATGCTGCTATGCTGCGTTGGTTAGCTTAGCCGCATGTTAGCTAGCCTAGGCTATATAAATATAACTCACTCATTACTGTTAGTGAATTGAATGTATCTTTACACCTGGTTTACAGTATGCCTACTTATATTGCTTGCATGTACTGCATGAGTAATTCCCCTGCATAGGCTATGTAGGTTATATATAATAACTCCGGTTAAGTGAATGTCTTAGTTACTAGTTGCCAGTGATGTACCCGAACGCGTTCAATGAACGATCGTTCATGAACACGTTCGTATTTTGGGCGAATGTGAACTGAACGTACTGTATATCCGCTAAATAAACGCAATTGAGAACGCGTTCATTCTCAGCGCTGTATAACGGCGTTCAAACGTGTGTTCATTCTCAGCACTCTATTATAATGGTGTTCAAAGATGTGCCAGATTTCATATGCATTTCAGCCGAAAACCCAGTTAAAACACACTGTAAACAGGCTTCAAATGTATGCGGAAAAACCACCCGATCTGGCAACGCGCCTGTCACCCCCTGGCTACGTCATCAGACTCCTCACAACAAGCAGTGGAACCGCGGAATCTGCGAGCAGTATCATGGACGAAGCCGAGAGCTGCAGCAGCACTCGCTCAGTCAGACTCTACCTCTAGACGTCGGCGTTTGAGCATTTAAAAGAGTTTAACGTTAAAGTCAGTACTGACTCAGACGGAAACAATCTGATGTAAACAAGACGAAAGTCTTTCTCTGGTCTGCATCCCCTTAACAATTGTATATGAGCTGTACTGTACTGTACCCATTCTGCAATCTGTTAATAAACTTTTCAATCAATCAATCAAACATACAATTGTTAAGGGGATGCAGACCAGAGAAAGACTTTCGTCTTGTTTACATCAGGGTCCCCCATTTTCAATTCATCATAACATGACATACATGACATACAGATAGACAGTACTGCTACATTGTTCTGAAGGATCAGATTAAACCGAATATATATATTTATTTATATATATATATTTAATTGTATTTGTATATCCCCTGATATCCCTTGTATATTCCTTGTACAATATGCATTGAATATCCCTTCTAGTCTACTGAACATCCCATAATAGTCTCCATTCTACCATTGGACGAGACCTTGGTGCCAGGTCGCCATACCCCTCAGACCAAGTTCAATCGTACCGCTCAACATGTATGGACAAGTCCTAGTTCCGCGTAGGAATATGTCTACCGCACCACTAATGGTACTACTTATTCATAGTGCGTATATATACTGCGCTATTAAAGTAGAACTTTCTTTTAGTCCAGTTCCTTACCCTCCAACAGAGTGACAGACGCAAAAGCCTCCCCGCGAACCACGTGTGGGCAGTAAGGCCAATTCGGCCCAGTATCGGCATTGAGACATCGTGTATATTAATATTTGAATAGTCATATTTGGCACTATATCGTCGAGTTGGACGTATTCTATTAAGCTAATAATAGTCTATTCATATATAGTGCCTCGTGCGGTAAGAGTTCTATAGTAATCAGCACCCCCATCGTTTCGAGCATCAGCTGGACGCTTATCCAGGGTGGTTGACCCCACGTGAAGCTGCACCCGAGGAGCTCCAGGCCAAAGAGCGAGTGGACCTGTATATTGGATTATTCTACCGACGACGGCTAGCCTTCCCCGGCTTGGATTATGCTTTGAGTACTTTGATTATTCTATGGATAAAGGCCAACACTGCGGTGTGTTGGAAATACCCCCCCCGGAGAGGACGACAGGTGAGACGGTGCTCTGCACAGTGAGGTCGCCTCACGTCTCTCCGTCGTGGACCGGAGGACGCCAGCCACAGAGGGTCCAACTGCATTCATCTGTGGATCGAGGATCGTTGGGCACCGTGTCGCACAACTGTGGACTCTCCCAAGATACCCTCGGCCAGACGGGATCCAGCCAGTGACTCTCTAACCCCCCCCCCCCCTCCTGCTGTCCTACAAGCAGTCGGAACCTTCCCCTAGTGTATCCAGCTATATAATCATTCAAGTATCATCGCTATTGTTCCCTAAATATTCCAGGTTGTATATTTGCTTCCTGCGCAATCAGAGATTGGACATTCGATATTGATCTACCTACGAATACTCATTTGCCATAAAAGTGCATACTATTTCAAATCATAAATGTAATTAAGTGATCGTTGTACATACCTTTTGCTATGTATTAAAACTCAAACTTTCGATTTGGTACATTTGTGTTGGATCCGTTTATCAGGTGGGAGTGTTCAACATATTCATACCTAGTACTGGGTGGCCAGAGTCTAAAGTACAAGAGGTAGTGGTAGTAAGTATCATATCTAACCATACAGTCAGGGAATTGTACCCCTCAGTTACAATTGGTCCTTCGAGCCGGAGGGTAATCAGTGTAATATTAATATAGTGTTATTAATATTAAAATGGCCTATGATGAACACTCCACGAAACGATCCTCCTAACCAACAACGCCCGCGGCGCAAACGACAGCTCCCTCAGTACCTAGAGGCTTACGCTGTCAGTCAACAACCTAGTCTTCTACCAACAGTAAACGCGGTAAAACTAGAAAGTAAAATTATGTCTAACCCTAACGACCAGGCTACCCCGACCATAGAGGCCCCTATGGGTTCTAATGTAACTGACCAAGCTCACGGTGGGGACCAGGGGGAACCAGACATGACTTTACACCCCGCCAATACCGAAGAAGTAGTCCCTGACGAGTCCCGGGAGGAAGACAACACTACCGAGAGAGAACTCGGCACGGAAGAAGATGAGGAGAGCACCGTGGAGATAGAGCTCCAAGACTCCGCACGGAGTACCCCAAGGGACGGCTCCCCTATACAACCGTCTTCTCCCAGCGAGGCAGAGAGGACACTACAGCAGGCATTCCTCGTCAGCCTGAAAGCCTCTACTGAACGCGATAGACTCCAGGGTGAACGCGATCGATTGCAGATACAGCAACGGAGCGAAGAAGAGCACATACGCCTGGAAATAAGACGCATTCAGATGGAAGAGAATATGGCAAGAGACCGGGCCGACGCCCAGCGCGCCGCCACCGGTGCCCAGAGAGAATCGGATCTCACCAAGCGCGAAGCCGAGCGCGACAGAGCACAAGCGCAACTAATAGAACAGCTGATCAGAAGGACAACACCCCCTCCCTCCACCAGAGGCTCCAGGAACTCGTCTAGACATCACTCCAGGGCGGCATCCCCTAGCCGAGTAAGCGACCCTGAACTTGACCAACAGACGAGGTCTATACCCCCCGCAGACCCCCTTCCCCAACCGGTCCAAGCGAGACCCAGCCACCGGGAAGGAGCAGCATACACTGCGGAGAGGCTAAATCAGAGACTACAAGCCCTGGATGACCTAACGGAAGACGAAGAGGAAGAGGAGGAGAACCACGCCCGACGACAGCACAGTACTCTACCGGACCAGGAGGTCCAGTACAGCCCAGGCTATACCCCCGCGGAGCTGCGCTACAGACCCCCGACGCTATTCACGGGTGAGCACGACGCACGACCCGCACCGAGGAACAGCACCTGGACCAGCGGGCCATGGTACACAGCCGGTACCAGCCCACGCCAAGGAGCAGGAGGAGACTCGCCTAGGAGGCCTCTCCCCCAACGCTCGCCGATGTATCAACAATCCGCGTCATACATTGGCACACCTATGGTACCAGACTTCACCCAGGAGAACCGGGCCCAGTATACGGAGCTCCGCATGTGTCTGGAGACAATGTTGGTGGATGTCATTGATGAACGCCATAAATACGCGATACTACTGAAGCATTTAAAGGTACCCCGCGCGCACAACATAGCGCTCGCCTACGCCACTTCCACGACCCCATACACCGCAGCGCTGGTAGCGTTGGACCAGAGATATGGACGTATATGGGATTACGTGATCCAGGAGATCAGGCACATCGACCGCCTACCCCCAGCAACAGACAATCGAGCACTGGACGACCTGTCCATCAGAGTGCAGTCCCTGGTAGGGATGCTGGGAGCGCAGAGGGAAAAGGGTAGGCATGAACTATACGCCAACTCAAATGTAGAGAGGATCTTGGAGAAGCTACCGCCCGCCCGACAGGAGCGCTTTAGGCGGCAGAGAGACCACCGAGACCCTAATGGCCCCGAACCGAACCTCCTCGATCTAGCCGACTTCCTGGCGAGAGAAGTCAGCAGCTTACGGCTAGATACATTCGGACGGAGCACCCCTGGCTCCAGAGAAGGAACCAGGAGACTAAATGATGGAAGAAGATCGGTGACTGTCATGCACCAATCGGAGTCAGTGCCAAGCAGTAGGAGCCACAGTACCCCCTCAAGAAAGGAGAAGTGGAAGATAGTGTGCCCCTACTGTGAGAAAGAACACTGGCTGTCACAATGTGACTCATTCCCCAAGATGAATGCGGAGGAAGCGAGTCAATGGATAAAGTCCAACAGACGCTGTTTTCGCTGTGCGCGATCACACATGGCAGCCGAATGCCGCTTAAAGAAAAAGTGCAGTCGGTGCGATGGAGCCCATCTGGACATACTCCACGACAGTAACAGACGGCGGCCTCCACCCGCACCATCAAGCAGCAAAGCAAGCGTCATGTACATCGACCCCGCCAGCAGCAGCGGAGCCAGAGTGCTCTTAAAGGTAGTCCGTGTGACATTGAGCTACCAGAATAAAGTCATGGACACTTACGCCGTCCTTGATGACGGGTCAGAGAAGACCCTTCTGCTCGCGTCCGCTGCGGCCCAGCTAGGGCTGCGGGGGAGCGAAAACCAAATGACAATTCGGACAATAAGAAGAGATTTGAAAACGATAAAGGGCGAGAATGTCTCATTCTCTATCGCAGCAAGCGGCCAGCCCGAGCGACGGTACAGGATTACAGACGCTTTCACCAGCCAAGAAATAGGACTGTCGCGGTACACATACCCCGTAGCCAAGCTGATGGAGAAATATGTACATCTACGCAAGCTACCGATCCCACTCATAGACGGTGCTACCCCGACACTGTTGATAGGCTCCGACCATGCAGACCTCATTGTCCCGATAGACCGGGTTCATACCGGACCCAGAGGCTGTCCTGCAGCAGTCGAGACCCGCCTAGGATGGACTCTCCAAGGCCCACTCGCCAAATCTCTCAACCGAACCACAGCCACTAGCTGTCTCCACTCCCGAGTCACAGAGGGAGACACCGCACTCCTGCAGCATGTAGAGAGGCTATGGACCTTAGAACAAATGCCCTTTAAGAACGAAAAGAAAGACATTCGCTCTAAAGACGACATCTACGCCATTAACCTCCTCGAGACGGGAACAAAGAGAGTCCCAGTCAGCGGCGTGTTGAGATACGCCACGCCACTCCTGCGGCGGGAAGGGATGCCTACCTTTCACGCAAAGAAAGACGCCACAGAGCGGTACCTACTAAACACAGAGCGGCGCTTAGCCAAGGACCCCGCCCAAGAAAGTGTATACCGCGCTGAGATTGAGAAGCTCATCACAGCGGGACACGTCACAAAGATTGACATTAAAGAGGCCGACCAGACGACTGAATCGTGGTACGTGCCCCACCACAAGGTTCATCACAACGGCAAAGACCGCATCGTGTTTAACTGCAGCTACCAGATCGGATCCCAAAATCTGAATAAAGAGCTATTGCCCGGTCCTACACTCGGCCCCTCCCTACTAGGCGTACTACTCCGCTTCCGCCAGGACAAGGTGGCTATCAGCGGGGATATCAAAGGGATGTTCCTGCAGGTGAGATTAGTAGAGGAGGACAAGCCCCTGTTGCGGTTCCTATGGAGAGAGAGGCCAGGAGATGAGCACCCAGCCATCTACCAATGGGAAGTCCTCCCTTTCGGAACTACATGCAGCCCATGCTGTGCTACATTTGCACTACAGAGACATGTCGCAGAGGACCCAGCAGCGGACGAAGAGGTCCGACACAGTGTGAAGAACAGCTTCTACGTAGATAACTGTCTACAAAGCGTTTCGACCCAGGAAGAAGCCGAGGCTCTCCTACTTAAACTCTGCGCCTCTCTGATCAAAGGCGGCTTTGATCTCAGGCAGTGGGCCAGCAGCGATCCGCACGTACTGCGCAGCCTCTCCTCCGAGGACAAGGCAGCGAGCAGCGAGACCTGGATGGCCACAATCCCAGGAGAAGCCCAAGAGATGACACTAGGACTAGTGTGGCGCTTCAAAACAGATTCGCTCCACTATAGACACAAACCCCTGACCACGGAGCAGGGAAGGTCGACGGCAATACCGACCACCAGACGGAGTGTGTACAGAACACTCGCCCGACAATATGACCCGTTAGGATGTATACTACCGTACACCACCAGGGCAAAGATGATTGTACGAGCATTGTGGGACAAGGACCAGGGCTGGGACGACCCCATTCCCGCACACCTGGAGAGAGTGGGAGATGGAACTCCACTCACTCCCAGGCGTTAATATACGCCGAAGCTACTTCCCACCCACGGTGAGGCCAGAGACATGTAAAATGGATATACACGTCTTCAGTGACGCCTCCGAGGTCGCCTACGGATCAGTAGCCTACTTGCGGGCCCAAGAAGAGGGGGGAGAGATCTACACAGCATTCATCCTCGCCCGCTCGAGAATAGCCCCACGCAAGCAACAGTCTATCCCACATCTAGAGCTCTGCGCAGCCCTCGCAGGAGCGCATCTAGCCACGCTCATCCAACGTGAGCTCACCATTCCGGTGCATAGAACAATCCTGTGGTCAGATTCCACGACAGTACTCGCCTGGATCAAATCGGATTCATGCAAATACAAAGTCTTCGTGGGAGTCAGAGTCACTGAGATTCAAGAGTTAACCGGAGAGTTAACCGGAGAAGCAAACTGGCGCTATGTTGATACAAAACACAACCCAGCTGACGTCATCACCCGGGGAATGTCCCTAGATGACTTAACCCGTCGTAACATCTACAGTGACGGACCAGCATTCCTCAAGCTCCCGGAAGGAGATTGGCCCACGCCCACCCCGAGGGAAGCAAGTGACGAGGAGGCTGAGAATAAGAAACCTATGTTCTGTGGATTGAGCACTGTTGTCTCCGCAGACCCCAACATAGACGATTGCATTACCATAGAGAGTGCGCAGCAACGGACATTCCTGCGGCACCACCCAGAGATTCAGTCCCCCGCTGATATGTCAGCAGCTGACTACGAGGAAGCAGAACTGCTTCTACTGCAACGAGCCCAGAGAGACTCGTTCCCCGATGAACTAGACTGTCTACAGGGAGGAAAGCCCGTCCCATCAGACAGCAGATTGATTCATCTGGCCCCCGAGAGTGACACACATACCCTCATCAGAGTGGGTGGTCGCCTGCGGAGAGCCCCCAATTTACCGGATGACATTAAGTACCCGATCGTATTGAACAGCCGACACAAGGTCACAGAGCTGATTATAAAGAAATACGACGAGGATGTACACCACGCAGGAGCAGAGAGAGTCTTCGCGGAGATCAGACGTCGTTACTGGATACTTCAAGGAAGAGAGGCGGTGCGACGCTTCCAGCGAACCTGTCTAGACTGCCGAAAGTGGCGCGCGCAGCCCAGCATACCACGGATGGCTGACCTACCTCCATGTCGCCTCCGACTCGGCGACAAGCCATTCCACTCAACAGGCATGGACTGTTTTGGCCCGCTGCACATAAAGAAAGGAAGAGGCACCGAGAAGCGGTGGGGTATTGTATTCAAATGCATGACCACCAGAGCGATACATATCGAGCTCCTTCCGACCATGAGCACAGACTCATTCCTTATGGCCTTCCGAAGATTCACATCACGGAAAGGAAAACCGTCTACATTATTGTCCGATCACGGGACAAACTTCAAAGGCGGAGAAAGAGAGCTGAGGGAGAGCTTCCAAGCTATGGGCCCAGAACTTAAGACCCACCTCGCTCCAGCCCAGATTGACTTCCAATTCAACCCCCAAACGCACCCCACTTCGGTGGAACTTGGGAACGAGAAGTACGTTCTATAAAGACAGCCCTGTACGCAGTACTTGGGGCCCAGACTGTGGCGGAAGAAGTCCTAATGACAGTCCTCACGGAGATTGAGGGAGTATTGAACTCAAAGCCCCTCGGTTACGTCTCCAGTGATGTAGCAGATGTCGACCCAGTCACCCCCAACACCCTCCTGATGGGGCGGCTAGATCCCGCGTTACCCCAGACAATGTACCGGCCTGAAGAAGCGAACGGCCGACGAATGTGGAGGTACAGCCAAGTATTAGCCGACAAGTTTTGGAGCAGTTTCCTACTGCACTACCTACCGTCTCTACAGACCCGCCAGAAGTGGGTAAAAGAGAGAGACAATTTGACGGAAGGAACAGTCGTCATGATTATTGACCAGTCACTACCCAGAGCTATGTGGCCGGCTGGCCGCGTAAGCAAAGTGATCACCGGTGCCGATGGCAAGGTCCGAGCAGCTGAAGTACTCGTCCAAGGGCGCACTTACACCCGTCCTGTGGCGAGGCTCATAGAACTGCCCCGACTCCCAGACACAATCGATGATGACCATGACCCTATGACTTTGTGAGTTGACTGACCCTTACAGCGAACCCTTGAGTGGTAGACAGTGCGGTTAATCTGTCTCTGCTTAACTAATTAGGTTGGGACCAATTAGGGGGCGGCTGTTCTGAAGGATCAGATTAAACCGAATATATATATTTATTTATATATATATATTTAATTGTATTTGTATATCCCCTGATATCCCTTGTATATTCCTTGTACAATATGCATTGAATATCCCTTCTAGTCTACTGAACATCCCATAATAGTCTCCATTCTACCATTGGACGAGACCTTGGTGCCAGGTCGCCATACCCCTCAGACCAAGTTCAATCGTACCGCTCAACATGTATGGACAAGTCCTAGTTCCGCGTAGGAATATGTCTACCGCACCACTAATGGTACTACTTATTCATAGTGCGTATATATACTGCGCTATTAAAGTAGAACTTTCTTTTAGTCCAGTTCCTTACCCTCCAACAGAGTGACAGACGCAAAAGCCTCCCCGCGAACCACGTGTGGGCAGTAAGGCCAATTCGGCCCAGTATCGGCATTGAGACATCGTGTATATTAATATTTGAATAGTCATATTTGGCACTATATCGTCGAGTTGGACGTATTCTATTAAGCTAATAATAGTCTATTCATATATAGTGCCTCGTGCGGTAAGAGTTCTATAGTAATCAGCACCCCCATCGTTTCGGGCATCAGCTGGACGCTTATCCAGGGTGGTTGACCCCACGTGAAGCTGCACCCGAGGAGCTCCAGGCCAAAGAGCGAGTGGACCTGTATATTGGATTATTCTACCGACGACGGCTAGCCTTCCCCGGCTTGGATTATGCTTTGAGTACTTTGATTATTCTATGGATAAAGGCCAACACTGCGGTGTGTTGGAAATACCCCCCCCGGAGAGGACGACAGGTGAGACGGCGCTCTGCACAGTGAGGTCGCCTCACGTCTCTCCGTCGTGGACCGGAGGACGCCGGCCACAGAGGGTCCAACTGCATTCATCTGTGGATCGAGGATCGTTGGGCACCGTGTCGCACAACTGTGGACTCTCCCAAGATACCCTCGGCCAGACGGGATCCAGCCAGTGACTCTCTAACCCCCCCCCCCCCCCTCCAGCTGTCCTACAAGCAGTCGGAACCTTCCCCTAGTGTATCCAGCTATATAATCATTCAAGTATCATCGCTATTGTTCCCTAAATATTCCAGGTTGTATATTTGCTTCCTGCGCAATCAGAGATTGGACATTCGATATTGATCTACCTACGAATACTCATTTGCCATAAAAGTGCATACTATTTCAAATCATAAATGTAATTAAGTGATCGTTGTACATACCTTTTGCTATGTATTAAAACTCAAACTTTCGATTTGGTACATTTGTGTTGGATCCGTTTATCAGGTGGGAGTGTTCAACATATTCATACCTAGTACTGGGTGGCCAGAGTCTAAAGTACAAGAGGTAGTGGTAGTAAGTATCATATCTAACCATACAGTCAGGGAATTGTACCCCTCAGTTACAACATCTATACATTTATTGTCATATACGGAAGTATATAAGAGATGCAGGGGTAGTTCTAAGGCTGCGCATTGATCTGGAGTTATATATATTGTTACACGGAACGTGAAGGAGTCTGTCTGTTACTACATACTGAAGTTGTCAATAAACGAGCTTGCACCAAGTCATAGCCTCCAGACGATCATTCTACATGGTGTCAGAAGCAAAGTAGACAAAAGATGGCAAAATTTCAACCGCCGGCGAGTTTTCCTTTCGACAAACCAGGAGAATGGCCCGAATGGAAGCAGCGTTTTGTAAGATTCAGAACGGCTACCAAGTTGGATAAGGAAGAGGGTGCCGTGCAGGTTAGCAGTCTGATATACGCTATGGGAAACGAGTCGGAGAATATATTCCGTTCGTTTGAATTTGAAGAAGTAGCACATCAAAATGACTTTGGAAGAGTGCTAGTGAAGTTCGATGACTACTTTGTACCGCAACGGAACGTCATACACGAACGGGCATGTTTCCATCAACGGGTACAGAGAGCAGGAGAAAAAGCAGAGACTTTTATTAGGGCTTTGTATGAACTGGCTGTGCATTGCGATTTCGGCGCAAGCAAGGATGAGAACATCCGTGACAGAATCGTTGTTGGAGTCCTCGACAAATAAGTCTCCCGTAAGTTGCAGATGACGAGAGATCTGACACTCGCGCTGACCATAGAGACTGTCAGGCAGTCTGAAGAGGTTGCCGCGCAGATCAGCATGCAAGGAGAGACAGCCGGAGGCGGGGCGATACACGAGGTGACTCACAACAAGCGCTACAAAGGAAATGGCCGCCAGGGTAAGCCACAAGGGGGTGACAGAGGACAATGTAGACAATGTGGGAGAGCGTGACACAGTAGAGATGAGAACTGTCCAGCTAAAAAGTCCACATGTAATACCTGCGACAAAGTAGGGCACTGGAGTAAAGTGTGTAGAAATAGGAAAGCAGTACGTGAGGTCAGAGAACAAAAAGAAGTGCAGCAACAACAGCAGGACTCTGGGTCAGAAGATGGGTACTACATGGGGGAAGTGAGTAAAGCAGGTGGGTCGCCAAAGAGGTGGGCCGTCAAGGTGTTGATGGGCTCCACACCGGTCGAGTTTAAAATCGACACTGGGGCGGATGTGAGCATCATTCGCGAGGAGACCTACCACTCACTCATGCCAAACAGACCGCTGGAGCCTGCGGAAATACCACTGGACAGCCCAGGTGGCGAGCTGCATTGCATAGGACAGATCCAGAGCACTGTGACCTACAAGGGTAAGACACACCCACTCACAGCTTATGTCATCCGGGGGCCTACAGTAAACAACCTACTCAGCAGGCCAATGTCAGTGAAAATGAATTTAGTGAGAAGAGTGGAGGAAACGGTGAGCAGCAGCGGGAAAAATGAACATTTGCAGGCATACAGGGAGCATGGGACATTACAAACGGAACCAGTAAGAATACTGCTGAAAGATGGCGCCCAGCCGTACGCGGTATACACAGCGCGACGTGTACCTCTCCCTATGCTGCAGAAGGTCAAGGAGGAGCTCCAAAGGATGGAGAGGAATGGCATCATTGAGAAGGTGACACAGCCTACCGATTGGTGTGCACCCATGGTGCCGGTCCTGAAGAGCACAGGCAAAGCCCGCATCTGTGTGGATCTCAAGAGGCTGTTAAAAGAGAACAGTACACCCTGCCCACTACCGACGAGATCACAGCAAAGCTAAGCGGGGCCACAGTCTTCACGTCACTCGATGCCGCCAGTGGATTCTTCCAAATCCCGTTGCACCCAGACAGCTGTAAGCTCACCACCTTCATCACGCCGTTTGGCAGGGCCAACTTCAAGTGACTGCCATTCGGGATCACAAGCGCGCTGGAAATCTTCCAGAGGAAGATGATGGAGACCCTGGACGGGTTAGAGGGCGTCGAGATCTTCATGGACGACATTCTCGTCTATGGGGCCACAGAAAAAGAGCATGACAGTCGCCTGGAGAAGGTGATGCAGCGCATAGAGACGGCTGGCCTGAAGCTGAATAGAGAAAAGTGCTCCATCAGGCAAAGTCAGCTACGGTTTCTCGGGCACATCATCGACCAGTCCGGGATCCGGCCTGACCCAGCAAAAGTGGAGGCTATCCGGCAGCTGGCGCCGCCAACAGATGTGCAGGAGCTGAGGAGGGTGCTGGGAATGGTGAATTATCTCGGCAGGTACGTCCCAGACCTCTCAACAGTAGGACAACCGCTGTATGAGCTCCTGAAGCACAAGAATGCATGGACATGGAACCATGCCCAGCAAACAGCTTTTCAGAGGATCAAAGAGCTGTTGACCACAGCACCAGTACTCGCCTTCTACGACGTGAGCAAACCCACCGCCGTGTCTGCCGACGCAAGCAGTTACGGGTTAGGGGGCGTGCTACTTCAACTTCATGGCGAGCAGTGGAAACCTGTGGCGTACTGCTCAAGACACCTCACCGAAGAAGAAACGCGCTACGCCCAGATTGAAAAAGAAGGTCTGGCGGGCGTGTGGGCGTGCGAGAGGTTCGACCGGTACCTCAGTGGACTGGGCCAGTTCAAGCTAATAACTGACCACAAGCCCCTTGTACCTCTCATTAACACTCGCAGCCTGGACAATGTGCCTCTCCGATGCCAGCGACTCCTCATGAGGCTCATGAGGTTCACCGCGGTGGCAGAGTATGCTCCTGGAAAGACTCTGGTTGTCGCAGATACTCTGTCACGCAGCCCAATGGCCAACACAGATGCAGACTTGGACACACAGCGTGAGGTGGCATGCTATGTGGCTAGTGTAATGGAGGGGATCCCAGCGTCCACAAGCAAGATGGACGAGATCAGAGCGGCCACAGCAGCTGACGCCAAACTGTTGTCAGTCGCCAGACTCATAAAAAAGGGATGGCCTGAACACCTGGCCGAGGTGCCTATCGAGGCGAGACCCTATGGCCCAGTGAAATCAGAGCTGTCAGAGCTAAATGGACTTGTCCTAAGAGGGAACAGGATTGTCATGCCGAGACAGATGAGAGTAGAGATCCTTCAGAGAATCCATGAAGGGTCCATGTAGAGAGAGAGCGAGTTCCTCAGTATGGTGGCCTGGTCTCTCCACAGAGTTAAGCCAGCTCGTGGCGTCGTGCCAGGTGTGCTGTGAACTGAAAAGAACTCAACAAAAAGAGCCTCTCCTCTCCACGCCACTCCCAGAGCGACCCTGGAAGAGGATCGCCATGGACCTCTGTGAGTACAAGCACAACAACTACCTAGTAATATCAGATTATTACTCTAGGTTCATCGAGATACTCCACCTGTCTTCCACAACCAGTACACAAGTCATTCAGAGGCTGAAGGCCGTGTTCGCGAGATTCGGAATTCCTGAGGAAGCGGTGAGCGACAATGGACCCCAGTTTGCAAGTATGGAGTTCAAGGAGCTGGCTAGGCAACTGGACTTCAAACACTACACGTCCAGCCCTCATCACCCGCAAGGCAACGGGCACGCAGAGAGAGCCGTGCAGACGGCAAAGAAAATCCTCAAGCAAGATGACCCAGCTATGGCTCTACTGAGCTACAGGTCTACTCCGTGCTCCTCCACAGGCTACAGCCCAGCGGAGCTCTTGATAGGGAGGAAACTCAGAACCACCATCCCCACTCTTGAGAAAAACCTCACCCCAAAATGGCCCAGCAAGGCAGCTGTGCGAGAGAAGGATCAGAAGGAAAAAGCTAAACAGGCCTTCTACTTCAACCGCCGTCATGGGGCCAGGGCCCTACCCGCCCTGCGACCAGGAGACGTTGTACTCTCCAAGCTGGACCATGACAAGAAGTGGTCCTTGCCAGCAGTGATCTCCAGCGAGAGCAGCACCCCGAGATCCTTCGTCATCCAGACACAGCAAGGAACAGAGCTGCGGCGTAACCGCCGCCACCTCCAACCAGTGCCTGCGATGCAGCCAACCCCAGCAACGCCTGGTGAGTGCGCAGGGACAGACTCCCACTCTGACAGACACACCTTGTTAGAGACTGTTCCTGCCAGTCAGAGTGTGGCTACAGCTACACCTACAACCCCGTTGTCTGGTCAAACGGTGACCCGATCGGGACGACTGAGTAAGCCAGTCAAGAGACTTGACCTGTAGATCGGTCGGGTAAAATGGACTGTGCAGAGTTTTGGGTACAATGTAAAAAAAAAAAAAAAAAAAAAGGAATGTTGTATCGGATGTTGAAATGTTGGTTGGTGATTTAATAATAATAATAACACTTGAAAGCTTAAACAGTTCATTGTTTTAGACAGAGACCAGAATGTGTGATGATGTCTCAGATTTAAGTTAAAAAGGTATGTTCAGCCTATAGTACTTTTCATTTGGAATGTTCCTATGATGTTAGAGATAACATGCTGAAAAGGGGAGATGTCATATACGGAAGTATATAAGAGATGCAGGGGTAGTTCTAAGGCTGCGCATTGATCTGGAGTTATATATATTGTTACACGGAACGTGAAGGAGTCTGTCTGTTACTACATACTGAAGTTGTCAATAAACGAGCTTGCACCAAGTCATAGCCTCCAGACGATCATTCTACATTTATGACATACCAGATTTGCAAATACAGTACTGTTTGTGATACAAAAAAAGTCCAGAAAAGAGAGTATATACATTTGACGTAGAAACTGTACATTGGAGGAGGTTGGGTAGGTGGGGTGGGGGGGGACTGTACATTGGAGGTGGTTGGAACTTGGGTGGGGGGGGGGGGGGGGGGGGGTTGGGTAGGAAGGGTGACACCCTTTACAATTCAAACTATTTGATAAACTTCAACTTTCAGCCCGGAAATGCATTCTGATAAACTGGATTAAGGATAAGCTTCCATTTTTACAAATGTGGTATAGAGAGATCTTCGGTGTGCAACCCCATGAAAGACACTGTGCAATGCATAGAGGCAACAACGCTTCCTTTCAGGAGGTGTGGGCCCCACTATTAGACTATTTTCCTGCTGAAATTTCTCGGATCCTTCTAAAGGCCCAGTGCCCCATTGTATGGACAGTTCAACATTTTGAATTATGAACTATGAACTGAACTAGTTAATTTTAAAAATTGTGAACTGTGAACTGAACTAGTTCATGTAGAAAGTGAACTTTCCCAACACTGCTAGTTGCACTGTATTACTAATGAATATTATTGTAGCTATAGACCACATGTTTATGACATTATGTTTATGTACGTCACTACTGTGTTTACTAATGTATACTGTATTTTATTCCTTTGTAGACAACCACACATGCAAATTCCCAAATACAATCATTAACTGCAGCACGCCTCTGTGATTCTTTAATCGGAGTCACAACCCCATAGTGTCCACCAGCTCTATCAAACGCACCTGTGGAGGCCCTAGCCCTCCGTTTCATGGTCCTTCGAGCCGGATAGAGCTCCTTCAAGACGCTATGGCAGACCAGATCACCACAGAGACCACCGCACACCCGCAGAGAGCGCCACCTACCAAGCCACCTACGTGACTTCGAAGTGGGATATGAACCTCAACCCAGTACTTAACCCAGTACTCAACCCAGTACTCAACCTAGTACTCAACCTAGTACTCAACCCAGTACTCAACCCAGTACTCAACCCAGTACTCAACCCAGTACTCAACCTAGTACTCAACCTAGTACTCAACCCAGTACTCAACCTAGTACTCAATCTAGTACTCAACCCAGTACTCAACCACAAGATGAACCTCCAAAGGTCCTATCCCACGCATCACAGCGCCGGGCTAGCGAGACGAGGACCCCATCTATGAGGAGCGAGCACCCACATCCAGACACCCGGCGAGTGAGGAAAGGGCTCCATCTGAAGGTAGTAGGTCCTCACATCAGTCAATTCCTAGACCCACCATAAGGTCAGGTGTTGGCTCCCATCGTTCATCTGGGAGTGTACACCGACAACATGCTCTCTCACCAGTCCAGGAAGCTATCCTTCAGGAGCACATCCACTGCCTGGAGCTCGAGGAGCTACAGTGCCAGGTACAAGAAGACTGCAACGCCGACCTGGAGTGTCAACGCTTACAACGCCTACAGCAGGAAGCACAAAATGCACAGGAAGCTATCGCTAAACGCCTTGACAGGCAGAGGCGGCTTAAGAAGAAGGAGAAGGAACTTCAAGTAGCCAAACTGGTCACCTCACTTCTTCAAGAGTCAGAGATGGGACCACGTAGTGGTGCATTGTCTCCCAGGAGCTTCTACTCCCTACCAGTGATGCATGCTCCACCTGCCAATGCTACTGCAGGCTCACCACATCAACCCATCTCTCATCTACACCCTGCACCCCCTCTTGTGCCTGCAGCAGTACCTGAGCCGACCTATCCACCACCTGGACTACAGCACCACGTAGTGGCACATGTGCCTCTAGCCCTTCCTACCATACCACAGAACATGCATCCCCCGCCGGCTAATCCAGCCGCCATCACTCCAGTGATACACCATCCAGCACAGGCGACGTCTCGCTCTGCTGCTCCCCCTGTGTCATGGTACCCAACTCCCAACATGCCTGGTTCAATCGAGCAACCTACGATCTCACATGAAGCTTCTGTAGCTACACACAGTATCCAGAGTCCTACCTATGGTGCGACCATCCCTAGTACTCAACCTAGTACTCAACCTAGTACTCAACCCAGTACTCAACCTAGTACTCAACCCAGTACTCAACTCAGTACTCAACCCAGTACTCAACCCAGTACTCAACTCAGTACTCAACCTAGTACTCAACCTAGTACTCAACCCAGTACTCAACCCAGTACTCAACCTAGTACTCAACCTAGTACTCAACCCAGTACTCAACCTAGTACTCAACCTAGTATTCAACCCAGTACTCAACCCAGTACTCAACCTAGTACTCAACCTAGTATTCAACCTAGTACTCAACCCAGTACTCAACCCAGTACTCAACCTAGTATTCAACCCAGTACTCAACCCAGTACTCAACCTAGTACTCAACCCAGTACTCAACCCAGTACTCAACCTAGCACTCAACCTAGTACTCAACCCAGTACTCAACCCAGTACTCAACCTAGTACTCAACCTAGTACTCATCCTAGTACTCAACCCAGTACTCAACCCAGTACTCAACCTAGCACTCAACCTAGTACGCAACCTAGTACTCAACCTAGTACTCAACCCAGTACTCAACCTAGCACTCAACCTAGCACTCAACCTAGTACTCAACCTAGTACTCAACCTAGTACTCAACCTAGTACTCAACCTAGTACTCAACCCAGTACTCAACCTAGCACTCAACCTAGTACTCAACCCAGTACTCAACCTAGTACTCAACCTAGTACTCAACCTAGTACTCAACCCAGTACTCAACCTAGCACTCAACCTAGCACTCAACCTAGTACTCAACCTAGCACTCAACCTAGTACTCAGCCTAGTACTCAACCTAGTACTCAACCCAGTACTCAACCTAGTACTCAACCCAGTACTCAACCTAGTACTCAACCCAGTACTCAACCTAGTACTCAACCTAGCACCTCTCCCAGTCCTCCGCTCCCTGCCATTGAAGACTTCACTTCATGGAAAGATCTCGTCCAAGCAACAGTCGGGTCCCTTCACGGTGCGGCTGATGCCCAGACCACAGATCAGCCTTATGAAGCAGCCGACTTCCTCAACGCTGAGAAGGCCCTCCTTAAACGAGCCCAGCTGGACTCATTTCCAGAGGAGATCAAGGCCCTCAAGTCTGACCGACCTCTTCCCTCAGACAGTCGTTTGGGCTCTATATCTCCGGAGTATGACAAGGCTACATGTCTCCTCAGAGTAGGCGGTAGGCTGCACAGAGCCGAGAACTTGGAGATGGATGCCATTCACCCAATCGTCTTGGATCCACATCACCCTCTGACAAAGCTGATCATCCAAGATTATGATCAAACTCTTCTCCACCCCGGGCCTGAGAGGGTATTCGCTGATCTTCGATCCCGATTCTGGGTTCTATGTGGAAGAGAAGCAATCCGCAAGCATCAGCACACCTGCCGAGAATGTCATCTGCGGCGAACAAAGCCTGACATACCTAAAATGCCTCTTTCGTTCTGAGACGAGGACGAGGCAGACTGCCGTAATATATCTTACATAGCCCAACATATACATATACAGATATATACAGGTACAATAGGTTACAGGTACAATACAGTACTCAGTGTACTATATTACATTAGTTTACATTACATTATAGTCATTATAGTCATTATAGTCATTATAGTCTGCTCTCCTCTCCTTCCTCTTCTGCGGCCTCTCCTGCTGCCTCTCAGGGTCACATTCTTTGTGGTTAACTCCCTACTGCAGGCTTGCTCTTACAGACACATCTATGCAGACCAGGCAATTCATTCTTAAGCAGAAACATATGATTTGCCGATAAAGCATATAATCAATATAGCATTATACATATCTATACCTTTATACCTACAGTATATATGTTTCCATAATTATTATATGTGAAAAATAGGTTAGATTCACACAACAATCATTTCACTGTCTTCCAACCAGAGTTTAGTTTTAAAGTCTATAAAGAATATACTGGTTATAAAGGAACAAACAGGATGTCAATTTCCAAAAGGGTCACTGTTGTTCTGTGGCACTTCACACCCCCTCTGTCATCCTGGTCGGTCATTTTCCATTGTCTTAATAGCGTCTATACTGGGGGACGAGATGGCGACTGCGGGGTCACGTGGCTGTGACTCTCCACACCCCTTCTGCCATCTTGGTACCTCGGTACCCTGGTAGCCGGCGGGAAGACTTGCATCTGTTATTCCCTGGCTGGACGGCTCGATAGGATAGGGGCCACGTCGTTGCTTGGTATCTGGCGGGAAGACTTGCATCTGTTGTTCCCTTGGTCATCTTGGTCATCTTGGTCATCTTGGTCATCTTGGTCATCTTGGGGTCACCCCCTCTGACCTCTTGGATCTCTCCCATAGTTTGAGGTAGGTTGAATTGTCACTTCTCGGGCGACCCCACGGGTCCCCGAGAATTGTAGCAGCAGTCCTCTATTGAAGTGTGGTTGGCCTGGTCGTGTGACTCTGTCCGTAGGCCTCGCAGGACATCACAGATACAGTCCACAGAGGACTCATTTCTTTTCTCTCTTTCAGGTCCATTCAGGGCTCTCGTCGCCCTGTAACCTGGGTCCAGGCCGATGTCTCTCTGTCTCCATGTCACAGGATATGCGGGCCTCCGGTCTAGGAGGTCTAGGAGGTCTAGGAGGTCTAGGAGGTCTAGGAGGTCTAGGAGGTCTGGGAGGTCTAGGTGAGGACCTTGAGGATGCTCTGGAGCTTGACCTATCCCGGTCTTCCTCCATCTCCGAGTTCTGACCTGGGTCAGTATATTCCTTTTTGCCATTCGCTGCGTCGTCCACTGACTCCGGGGGACCCCCCCCCCCGTCTAAGAATGCTCCTGGCCCGAGATAGGGCAGGTTCTGATCCTTCCGGTCCGAACTGTACTGTCGGTCTCCTTGGTGTATCCTAAGGAGGGCGGTCGGTTCATTCCAGGATCGCAACATATTCACTTTGATCATCTGATCCTTCATAGAGCGTACAGCTCTCTCTGCCACCCCGTTCGTATTGGGCTGGTAGGGTACAGAGTATTGGGCCATTACACCCGCTTCCTCCAGTAGTTTCAGTCCTGCTCTCAGATACTGCTATTCGTCTCGATGGCACTGGTTCAGGTTTTGTCCCCCTTACCAGCGCACATTGTTCACAGGCCTTTCGGACTGTTGTTTCCGTCCATTTCCTTCTTGCACAGGGGGTCAACCCTGTGTTGTGCTTGTCTCGGTCCAGACTGGGTAGTTAGTTACTGTTATGTCTGGTGTTAGCTCTGGCTAGTTAGCCTGCTGTAGACTCAGGCTAGGTAGCCTCTTGTAGACTCAGGCTATGTAGCCTCTTGTAGACTCAGCTCCTGCTGATAACACCAGCCTGTATGATTACGCTGGTTCCACTTCCGTCACAGTAGCAGGACTCATGCTCCTGCTAGCTTCTGGCTCGTCATCATGCTAATAGCTCCTGTTCGCAATGGCTAGTTAGCCTGCTCTGCATGCTGCTCTTGGGTTAGTTTCTCCCCCATGTTTTCCCCTGGATCTTGACCGGGGGTTCTTATTTCTCTTTCCATCATTTGGGCCATTGAAGCCCCTTTGGGGAGCTAGCGTCTCCTTGTGCTAGCTTCTCTTGAGCTATTACTCAATATGTTGAGTAATCAGAACTGTGTTCAGTTTCAGAGGTATTTAGCTCCCCATCCTGTTCAGGCTCAGACTCAGTTTCACCTGAAGGTGTCATCTGTGGCCTCGGGTTCTGATCCTCGATCTGAATGTTGCCATCCTCCTCTTCTGGGCCATAGAAAATGGAACAGTGCTCATAATTGATATTCTTGGCCTTTAGGAACTCGTCTAGAGAGTTGAACGCCTCTATGTCAGTGGAGGGAGATACTCGTTTTGAGGTGGAGCCTTGCGCCTCATAAAGAGGAAGAATGACTACATCGTCCTCTTGGTTTTTTCCATTTCCAAACTCGTCCATGATAGTGTGTCGCAGTGTTCTTGAGCGAGACACATAACCCCTTACTGCCCCCGTTAAGCATGTTGGCACCTTGCATGGCCGCCTCCGCCGTCTGTGTTTCTTAAGCCCTTGCTGGTTCCTGAAGCTCATGTAACACTGGTCACAGTAGTATGGTTTCTCTCCTGTGTGTATCGTATGATGTCGTTTAAGGTGAGTCTTCGTCTTGAAGTTCTTTCCACACTGGTCACAGCAGTAAGGTCTCTCTCGTGTGTGCACCATGTGGTGTTGTTTAAGTTCTGCCTTCCTCTTGAAGGTCTTTCCACGCTGGCCACAGCAGTAAGGTTCCTCTCGTGTGTGTACCATGTGGTGTTGTTTAAGACATGTCTTTGTCTTGAAGCTCTTCCCACACTGGCCACAGCAGTAATGTTTCTCTCCTGTGTGTATCGTATGATGTCGTTTAAGGTGAGTCTTCGTCTTGAAGTTCTTTCCACACTGGTCACAGCAGTAAGGTCTCTCTCGTGTGTGCACCATGTGGTGTTGTTTAAGTTCTGCCTTCCTCTTGAAGGTCTTTCCACACTGGCCACAGCAGTAAGGTTCCTCTCGTGTGTGTACCATGTGGTGTTGTTTAAGACATGTCTTTGTCTTGAAGCTCTTCCCACACTGGCCACAGCAGTAATGTTTCTCTCGTGTGTGTACCATGTGGTGAACTTTAAGCTCTGCCTTTCTCTTGAAGCTCATGTCACACTGGTCACAGCCGTAGGGTCTCCCTCCTGTGTGTACCATGTGGTGACTTTTAAGATCTCCCTTCGTCTTGAAGGTCTTTCCACACTGGGCGCAACCGTAAGGTTTATGTTCTGTGTGTACCAGGTGGTGTTGTTTAAGTTCTGCCTTCGCCTTGAAGGTCTTCCCACACTGGTCACAACCGTAAGGTTTATTTTCTGTGTGTACCACGTGGTGTCGTTTAAGATTAGCCTTCTTCTTGAAGCTCTTTCCACACTGGCCACAGCTGTAAGGTTTCTCTCCTGTGTGTACCCTGCAGTGAATTTTAAGCTCTCCCTTCGTCTTGAAGGCCTTCTCACACTGGGCGCAACCGTAAGGTTTCTCTCCTGTGCCAATTACTGCCTGCTGTACAGCCGGCAGCTCTGGGTATTGTGATTTGCTTGGTTCTGTGAATTCCTTACTTTCCGCAAGCGTCTCAGGGGACTCTGGGTGTGTTCCCCGTTCTCCTGGGTAGTCTAACCCCCTGCTGGGTGTAGAAGCTCCCAATCCATCATCCGAGGGTAATTTATCGTCCTCTGTGATGTGGGGATGATTGTGAGACATCTTGTTCACTTCCATTAGCTCTGGCTTGGTAGCCAGCTATTAGCTCATGTCTGGCTAGGGCCAGTCCACTTCCTGTTAGCACTGGCTTGTTAGCCTGTTGGGAGCTAGTTAGCTCTTGGCTAGTTAGCCATCAATCAGCTCCTGGCTTTGTTAGCCTGTGGTTGGCTAGTTAGCTCTTGGCTAGTTAGCCATCAATCAGCTCCTGGCTTTGTTAGCCTGTGGTTGGCTAGTTAGCCATCAATTCACTCCTGGCTTGTTAGCCTGTTGAGAGCTAGTTAGCTCTTGGCTAGTTAGCCATCAATTCACTCCTGGCTTTTTAGCCTGTTGAGAGCTAGTTAGCTCTTGGCTAGTTAGCCATCAATTCACTCTTGGCTTGTTAGCCTGTGGGGAGCTAGTTAGCTCTTGGCTAGTTAGCCATCAATTCGCTCCTGGCTTTGTTAGCCTGTGGTGAGCTAGTTAGCTCTTGGCTAGTTAGCCTGTGTTCCAGTGAGCGCCATTTTGGCTGGCTCACGTAGCCTCGGGCTAGGTAGCCATCCAGTTAGCATTCAGTTCGCTTGTGGCTAGTTAGCCTGCATTCCTGTGAGCGCCGTTTTGGCTGGCTCACGTAGCCTCGGGCTAGGTAGCCATCCAGTTAGCATTCAGTTCGCTTGTGGCTAGTTAGCCTGTGTTCCAGTGAGCGCCGTTTTGGCTGGCTCACGTAGCCTCGGGCTAGGTAGCCATCCAGTTAGCATTCAGTTCGCTTGTGGCTAGTTAGCCTGCATTCCTGTGAGCGCCGTTTTGGCTGGCTCACGTAGCCTCGGGCTAGGTAGCCATCCAGTTAGCATTCAGTTCGCTTGTGGCTAGTTAGCCTGTGTTCCAGTGAGCGCCGTTTTGGCTGGCTCACGTAGCCTCGGGCTAGGTAGCCATCCAGTTAGCATTCAGCTCGCTTGTGGCTAGTTAGCCTGCATTCCTGTGAACAAAGCACGAAATTATGTTGCACTTGTAACTCCCCCCAGAGCTTTCTAAACATTACGTTACTTTTTTTAGTCGCAAGTAAACGTTACTTTAATCACAAAGATAGAGCTTTCTATGGAAGTGTGATATTCCCGAGTAGAGCTTTCCACTCGAGTGTGACTTTAAGCCTTTTATTTTAGGTTTCTAGTCGCGTGTAGAGCTTTCTACTGTAGAGCTTTCTACTTAGGTTTCGACTGTAAGTAAACATTACGTTACCCTTTAGTCGCAAGTGAACGTTACTTTAATCACAAAGATAGAGCTTTCTATTGAATTGTGATATTCCCGAGTAGAGCTTTCCACTCGAGTGTGACTTTAAGCCTTTTATTTTAGGTTTCTAGTCGCGTGTAGAGCTTTCTACTGTAGAGCTTTCTACTTAGGTTTCGACTGTAAGTAAACATTACGTTACCCTTTAGTCGCAAGTAAACGTTACTTTAATCACAAAGATAGAGCTTTCTATGGAAGTGTGATATTCCCGAGTAGAGCTTTCCACTCGAGTGTGACTTTAAGCCTTTTATTTTAGGTTTCTAGTCGCGTGTAGAGCGTTCTACTGTAGAGCTTTCTACTTAGGTTTCGACTGTAAGTAAACATTACGTTACCCTTTAGTCGCAAGTAAACATTACTTTAATCACAAAGATAGAGCTTTCTATTGAATTGTGATATTCCCGAGTAGAGCTTTCCACTCGAGTGTGACTTTAAGCCTTTTATTTTAGGTTTCTAGTCGCAAGTAGAGCCTTCTACTTTAGGTTTGACTGTAAGTAAACATTCCGTTACCCTTTAGTCGCAAGTAAACGTTACTTTAATCACAAAGATAGAGCTTTCTATTGAATTGTGATATTCCCGAGTAGAGCTTTCCACTCGAGTCGCCAGTAGAGCTTTCTACTTTCATCTTTTGTCAAATCTGTAATTAATTTTACTCCAGAGGCATTTGACAGTAGTCCTGTTTTCTTCGACCGTTAGCACCTATTCAGTTAGTATAAATGCCCAACGAAGGGACGCCATGATAAGTGCCCACGCTAGGTCTTAGGTCAGATTGATAACTTCATAACTCATTGGTGTGCTCATCTTGACATCAAGCAGCGTCCTGCGAAGTGGTTGACATGCAGAACCCAATGAGTCTACAAAATGTTGTTGTTACACCTGACCGACAGACCCAGCGAATGCACCGTTCCGACCCCCCCAGTCATTGACCATGGTCAAGTGATTGAAGTTGCGGAATCTTTTATTTTATTTGCACTGGGATGGACACTCTTTATTCAGATGATGTCCATTTCCCTTATCCGTCACACGTAGTATCACTGTAGCTTTACTTGATAATGTGTGGATAAAGGCCCACTCCTATAGTTTTACATCATAAATCAGGAACATTACGGGACCGTGTTGTTGCCGACTGGTTAAAGACACACTTCTAAAGTTTTTACATCATAAATCATGAACATCACGAAGCAATGGGTAAAGTTACAATGCAAAAACATTTCAATGCTTACCCGTCTGGTCAGAAGAATGGATACAAAAAGGTGTGTTCCAAAAAGGGTGTTTATTTTTTAAAAGTACAAGATTACATTAAAGGCACAGTTCATGGTTATAAGTACACAGGTTTCTGCTTACAATATATCAGAATGCAGGGATCTCCAAAAAATCCCTTTGAGAGGAAGTGAGTTAGCCTTTATAAAGGAAAACAAGACCTCGTTGTCATTGGTTAATATACAGTGAGGAAATTTCACTAGCCAGTCAGCTTGTTAGCACATCAGTATATATTTATCCAATCGTTTTACTTTACGTGCACAGTAAGTGTCCCTCCCTTTCTAGTCATTACATCTACTGGGAAAAACCCCATTACCTCATTTGAACATGAATGCATGTCTGTTCTGCTTCCTCACTGTAAGGGTTAACTTCCTTCCTTCTTCCATGGGCCTCTTTCATTCTGAGACGAGGACGAGGCAGACTGCCGTAATATATCTTACATAGCCCAACACATACATATACAGATATATACAGGTACAATAGGTTACAGGTACAATACAGTACTCAGTGTACTATATTACATTAGTTTACATTACATTATAGTCATTATAGTCATTATAGTCTGCTCTCCTCTCCTTCCTCTTCTGCGGCCTCTCCTGCTGCCTCTCAGGGTCACATTCTTTGTGGTTAACTCCCTACTGCAGGCTTGCTCTTACAGACACCTCTATGCAGACCAGGCAATTCATTCTTAAGCAGAAACATATGATTTGCCGATAAAGCATATAATCAATATAGCATTATACATATCTATACCTTTATACCTACAGTATATATGTTTCCATAATTATTATATGTGAAAATAGGTTAGATTCACACAACAATCATTTCACTGTCTTCCAACCAGAGTTTAGTTTTAAAGTCTATAAAGAATATACTGGTTATAAAGGAACAAACAGGATGTCAATTTCCAAAAGGGTCACTGTTGTTCTGTGGCACTTCACAGACATTTACTGTACATTGGAGGGGGTTAGGTTATGACATTTACAGGGGCCAGTTTCTAATTTTGTGGTTTTAAAAGTGGGTAGTGATTCACATTCCTTTACAGCTGTGGGTAGGGCGTTCCACATTGATGTGGCATAATTGAGAAACGTGTTTAGTCCCTTGTTTGAACCGAATCTGGGTTTAACATGATTTGTGGAGCTCCCTCTGGTGTTGTGGTCGTGGTATTCACTGACCTTTGGGAAGTATTTTGACATGTACATGGGTACCTTAGTCGTGTAGTGTATCTTGTAGACCAGGCCGATTGCAAGTTGCTGTACTCTGTCGTCTACTCTAAGCCATCCTAGGTTGTCAAAGTGGGCAGGGGTGAGGTGGGTTCTAGGAATAAGGTCAAGCAGTAGTCTGACCAGTTTGTTCTATTGCATTATGGCTTTCGCTCAGCATCATCTGCACTATACTTCACTTCGTGCACGTGCACTGAATAAAAAATTCCACCATGTACCTTTACATCCCAACATTTGTCTGGCCACACCCCCATCCGCTTACCTTCATAAGCAGGTGTGTGGTCACCTACTCGCCTCCTTCTTCACTTTCACCACAAGGAAGTGCCTTCGGTAGATCCCCACTTGACGAGGTTGTTAGTAGAAGAAAGTTGGAAAACAAAAGAACGGGAAGATACATTGACATCATATCTTTATTTTCTCTCTCACTATTTCGAGAAAATACGGCGATATTGTCTTCGTTACTGGAGTGTCTGGAAGATGATGATCATTCTGACCTTCAATGGCTTTTTCGTATAATTAGGAGCTCACGCCGCTGACATGCTCCCCAGCTACAGTCCTCCTTGCTGCGGCTGGATGGGGTTGCCCTCCGGCCACACAGCTGGACTGTGGGAAGCACCGACTGTTGTGAGAAGCGGTTGTTTCCAGGATGGGGTACGTACTGTTTTGCTTACGAGCTCTGGTTGTTGTTGATGCTGTGGGGGTTAGCTGACAATTTACGAAACGCCGACTCCAGACTGGGGTCCTCTGCTCGGCTTAAACGGCGGTCGGAGGATCTTGGTCTGACGCCCATGATGGTCAATCTAGTGGGCCGCGACCAGGTCCTGGTGAACCCAGGATTCTCGAGCGGATGCTTCTCTGTCCCGTGCAGGCCCCACCTTTCACATAAAAATGAAAGTACACCCTAACGAGGAAATGTGGGCATAGGATCTTCTTTATCGGGAGTTCCATGCTCAAAGTCGGCTGCAGCCCGAAATGGGAATTGTGCTGGCCCCGCTGTATGTCTGGATCACCGTTGAAAACTGTGTTTGACATTCTTTTTCTTTTCCCTCTTAGGGGAGGGACTTGGACAGCGGCCTGTCTGAAGTGTGGCTTGTTATGTCGTTGTGTACAGTTCAGGTGATAGCTGCTTAGCTGGCGTGCTAGTTTGTGGCCTACTGTGTTAGCCAGTCAGCTGTTAGCTGCGGCGCTAGCTCGCTGTGTTTACCAGGCTAGTAAACGTTAGCTTGTTGCTATCAGTCGGATAGCTGCTTAGCTGGCGTGCTAGTTGTGGCCTACTGTGTTAGCCAGTCAGCTGTTAGCTGCGGTGCTAGCTCGCTGTGTTTACCAGGCTAGTAAACGTTAGCTTGTTGCTATCAGTCGGACGGCTGTTAGCTTAATGCTACACTGTTGAACGTTGCTATGACTATAACATGCCTTAAACACTCTGACTACGACGTCATCTTTGACAGAGGATGTTAGTCGAACCTACACCGGGAGCCCTGCCAGAGAGGACTGCGTCAACATGGAGAAACGTAGCGGGTGGGTGGCGCAGCGACATTACCCTCGTCGCCAACACAGGAGATGCTGTGTTCAACTTCGGTGTCCCGTTAGCCAGATTGCAGTTCTCTTGGCCTGCGCTCAGGGTAGGAGTCCCGACCGGACTTTAAACACTTCTTCTTTCCTTTCCTTCTAAATGTTTTGTAATAACAATGTTTTCCAAAACGCGTGTTGCTGCAATACATTGAGGATACGACGCGTGGTGTGTGTGAATTGTCTTGTTACTGGTATAGCTTAACATGTGTAAAAATGATCTGGTTAGTTGTGATGAGAACATGTGTGTTCATGAAAGGTGAACTCACAACTAAGGGGGTTAATTAACCTATGAAGCTATGCTTAGTGACATGTGATTGAGGAATGAATTATTTTCTCAGCCTGTAATGACAATGAACAGTGTGTTCACATATTAACAGGGTTACCTGTTCAACTTGGTCGTATCAAGGGTAAGGAAGGAGGGGTGATCCCCCCGGTTTCCCTGGGGCTTCCCCACCCTCCTCTCAGACATGTTGTTTACAATATATTGTGTCACTGTGTTTGTGGGGATACGATGTAACCCTCAGCTTAATTGCTGGGGTTGTGCTTTCCGCTTGAGAAACTATTTTTTCCTAAAGAAAAGATTGTTTGGTCACTTATTATGGAGCTCCACAAATCATGTAAAACCCAGATTCGGCTCAAACAAGGGACTAAACACGTTTTGCAATTATGCCACATCAATGTGGAACACCCTACCTAAAGCTGTAAAGGAATGTGAATCACTACCCACTTTCAAAAACACTCTCAAAAAACACCTACGTGAGACTGCAATTCGAAACTGGCCCCTACAAATGTCCTAACCTAGTTGTACAGTAAATGACCAAGTAAGGCTTTGTCAGTATTCCAATGTACAGTGTAAAATGTGTGTGTGTGTCCTACCCAACCCCCCACCTACAATGTACAGCCCTCACCCACCCACCCCACCCAACCCCACCCCACCCACCCAACCTCCTCCAATGTACAGTTCCTAAGCCAAATGTATATACACTCTTTTTCTGGACACTTTTGTATCAAACAGTACTGTATTTGCAAATCTGATATGTCATAAATGTATAGATGTAGCAGTACTGTCTATCTGTATGTCATGTATGTCATATATGTTATGATTAATTGAAAATGGGGGACCCTGATGTAAACAAGACGAAAGTCTTTCTCTGGTCTGCATCCCCTTAAAGGGGAACTCCAACATTTTGGGAAATTAGCTTATTTAACATCTTCCCTGGAGTTAGACAAGAAGATACATACCTTTTTTGTCTCTGTGCGTGCATTTTAGCTTTGGGAATAGACGCTCCGTTAGCATAGCTTAGCTTCATCACTGGAAGTGAGGCAGGACAGTAGCCTTACAGTGCCTTACAGTGTATTGCAAGGTCTGACATTGACCAAATTTGATATGCATGACCTTGGTGGGCTCTAGGTCAACTCCTGAAAAGGGGGTCAATGTCAGACCTTGCAATCAAAAGTTAGGGGGCGCACTGAAATTATGGCAAGGGTTATTAGCCCCCTAACTTTTGATTGCAAAGTCTGACATTGACCCCCTTTTCAGGAGTTGACCTAGAGCCTATGTATTGAGCTGTACTGTACCCATTCTGCAATCTGTTAATAAACTTTTCAATCAATCAATCAATCAATCAATCAATCAATGCTTAGCAAGGCCTGTGGCCAATACATAATCGAGGATTCTGTATTCTCTCGTTATGAAAAACAGCGTTCCTCTGTAGCAAGAGTGTACTTTTGCCATTTTTTGTTGTGATGAAGGGTTGTGTGTGTCTTGTGATCTACAACTGGGTTAGGTTTGGCCCACAGAAGCACATGTATAAGTCTGGTACCGGGGCTCTTAAAGGGGGCCCTCTCTGTTCTGTGTTTTTTCCTTAGTAAAAATCAGATAGCAGGTTAGCACATGAGCTATGTGAGGCTGTTCGATGCTTCATGTAGCAGGCTATGACTGTGTCATGCTCTACTTGTCATTACATCGTATCATGGGTGTGGGGTCGTAAAGGGGTGAACTGGTAATCCTTTCCTCCCCTTTTCTGATTGGTCAGGGGTTAAAACCTCCTGTCCTTCAAGGTTCCTGTCACGTTGCTGTTCGGCACGTTACAGGGTAAGAGGGGGGGGGGGGAGTTTCCTGGTCCCACGCCCTGGAAGATTGGGCGTGTGCACCGCGGAAATTCCCCCGCCATAGAGTACGTCACTGAGCGCGTCTCTGTTGGTAAGACTTCCGTGGGTTGTTCAGGTCCAAGTTATGGATCTGTTTCAGGGAGTTGTCAGAGCTCCTGCTCACGAAGCTCCTCCTCGGGGAGAAGTGCCTTCTGTGAGTTCGGACTCTCCTTCCCTGTGAGGGAGCCTCCTCAAAGTTTCAGAGCCTCCTCCTCAGATTGTCAAGGTGAGTAGAACTTCAAAAAGGAGTTCTGCTCTATTGTCTGTGTATTCGATTCAATTCGATTATTGAGTGTGTATTGGTTCAGTGCCTCCTCCTCGGAGAGCCCTAACCCAAGTGTTACATAGCTCAATGTTGCAATATATTCTTTTCGATCTATACAGCTCGCGTGGGAAGTCTCTCTGGGGATTTCCGTCTCCTCCCTGTGGCGAGGGTGGTGGGATGTAAAAATTTAAACAATTTTTACCCTCAGCTGCGTCACGTGGGATTCATGTCAGTCTGTGTTTCTTTCTTTTTTAAATAAAAAGAGGAAGGAACATGAAGCACGACGGCTCCGTGTCGTTCTCCCAGGCGACTTGGAGGAACAATGTTTGGTGTCTTGCTAGACTATCCATTGATGTGTTTGGGTCTCGATGCGTACATAGTGCTGGCTCAGGGTGTTTCTGTTAAGAATCACGCAGGGGCTAAGTCGCCTTGGTTGCTCGTTATTAAAACAGCGTTTTATAGGGCAACTGGAATGGAGTTTTGTCTCTTCCGAGCGCCAGTTTACTAGGTTGTCTCGATGAATTCTCGTTCATATCTGGGGGATGTTAACGGAATAGATCAGAACATAGGTAGAGGGGTCTCACGCCCTTGGGGTGGGCCACTGAGCGCGGTACAAATGGGACCGTCTGGGTGGTGCCCTCTTTTCATGTTTTAGATCGACACGCATACCTACCCCCTCTTCTGGAGTGGGCATGTCGGCGTGGTTAGGGCACGGGACTGGTCTGGTCGCGCTGGTCCAGGTCAGTTAACCCGTTGTCCGCCGGGGATGCAGATCTGCTGTTCTTGTACCCTGAGGGATTTGTGCTTTTTTCGGGGGGAAAAATGCCGGGTCGGCCCGGGTGTCACAGGGTTAGGCGTTATGGAGACCCTTTGTCGGGTACATGTTGTACTCTGCACTATCGTAATGGCTTATGGCCATACCAACCTGTACACGCCCGATCTCGGAAGCTAAGCAGGTTCGGTCCTGGTTAGTACTTGTTTGGGAGACCGCCTGGGAATACCAAGTGCGGTGTGCTTAGGGCTGGTTCTCCATTATTTTCGCTCCTCTCTCACGCGTGGCGAAGAGGGGGCTGTTGGGCTGGTCTTTGGGCCTCCTCTGGTAACCCTGTGCTTCCCGAGCCGCCGGGCCCGGTCCGAAGTAATGTTTTGTCGACTTGTAGGCCTGGAATAACCCTTTTTTGAAAACTGAAACACTTGTACTGCGGTATAGCCAGTGTATATCTGCAGGTGTGTTTGAGTTTTTTCTTGAGGGGTTATAGGAACAACCACTGTCTGTACCGAGAGGGTAGTTGATTCCCTGGTATGTTGGAGCAGAGTCAACTCCCGGGTTGCCCGGTTGAGTGTGCCCCTGCACGTTCATGACGTCTGCCGATCATGTCAGCCTTCTCTGCCTCGACCCCTCTGGGTGGGTTTTTTTTAATGGAGGCTTTGTCATGGTGATCAACAACGCCAGCATACGCCCCTTCCGCCGGGGGGGCTGTTTTCAGCTGACTCCTTTGGCGCCTGTCTCGTCCGCAGTGCTCCAGGCTCAGGTTACAGCCTGCTGCCTGGTTTCCCCAGTGCGCTGCCTGCTTCCGTTGGTTAACCTTTTTTGAGTGCTTACGGCCATGCTGACTGCCTGTTCTGCAGGGTCAGTGTGCCAGGCGGTGTGCTATTGGGGGGAAAGGGCCCGCTCTTGGGGGGGCCTTATCCGAATACGCTGGCGATGTGGGGGGCGGTGTCACTAAGTGACCGCCTGGTGGGGTCTTGATGCCTGGCGTCATTGACCTCTCCGGGCCCCCTTTTTCCAGGGGATCCAGTCCCTTCAGTGGGTCTGGGTCTTCCTTCGCGCTCCGCTGCTACGGCCTTGCCACAGGGTTGGGTTTGCTCTTGACCCCGTGATTTTGGGGGCAGTAACGAGGTTGTTCCTTCCGTTCGTTCCCTGGTGGCATGCGGGTTGTGCGTATGTGTGGTCGTGGGGTCAAGCCACGGTCTGCTCACCCTGTGCGTTGAGTTGCTTGAGTTCCTCTTCGCACGGTCGGATCCGTCTCCCTCCCGTAAGCCTCCAATAGGGGGGGTATCCTCCATTAGGGAGGGTCGGGGGGCTCGGCCCTTCCCGGTCTGATGGTTGTGGGGGGCCTCAGCGGGGTACATTTGTCGGGCTATGGCTCCCGCTCAGCCTCTCTTGTGCAGATGATGCTGAGCGAAAGCCATAATGAAATAGAACGTAAGGTTATGTATATAACCAAGTTCTATGAATTATGGCGACGCTCAGCATCAGACGCTGCTGCGGCCCTTGATCTCGCCTTGTGGTGAAAGTTTGGGAAGGAGGCGGGTAGGTGACCACACACCTGCTTATGAAGGTAAGCGGATGGGGGTGTGGCCAGACGAATGTTGGGATGTAAAGGTACTATCCCAATTGAAATTATGGAATTAATATACACAAAAATCCTGGGGCTCTCAGGGGCTTTGGTGGTCTGGGGCCCTGGTGAATTTCTGCACACAGTCGGTTTAGTCGTTGGAGATAAACACAGTTAATTAACTACATTACCTTCAGAAGAAGCAATGACTAAATGTAATGACCAAAAATGGATGTTGGTGGAAATACTGTAATACATTTGTGTAAATACCGTGGTACTTTTTTCAGAGCTACAGAGCCAGAGAATCCCCTTGACTTTTGGGAGCTCTTCCCTTCCTCCCCTTCTCATCGGCCACGCCCCAGGGTGTCCCCTGTCTTTTAACACATACATTTTATAACATACATTTTGGACGCGGAAGTCAGTCAAAGTTGGGGGTGCTGAGATAACTCATAATATAACGTCATATGCGCATGCGCATCATTCGTGATTTTCCATTCATTTGAAAGGTCAACATTTTACACTACAACAGACAGCAAACTTGAATACCGACATGTGGACAGTTCACACACGAAATGCAGCAGTTATTTTCCTAATCAGAAGACGATTTATTGTGGATTTAGATGCAGCAGGGTAGCAACAAGGCACTTAACTTTCGGGCACTGCGCACAGTATCGTATAACAGATGAATATACATGAATAATCATAGGCATCTAACAGTCAGCACTAGTGACAATTTACATATTTTTGTGACAGAATGAATTTAACACACAGGAACCATATTAATAACGAGTAACTGGACTTTTCTCTCAGTGACGTCGGGCCGCCAGCCGCACATACTATTGTTGTGACTAAGATCAAACAAGTGAGCATGCATGGCGCAGGAGAGATAATAAAAACATATTTGCCTACCTTATTTTAAGAATACGGTAGAACAGCGCCAGTTGTGCTCATGGGTCGTGGAAATAAACTCCCTCATGATAACACGAATGTCCAGTGAGTCCAGAACTTCACAGACCGAAAGGCCAGCTCCAAAACAACATTCTGTCTGTGCAGTATTTTGGTCTTTGGCAACAAATTGTTGTGAGAGCAGCGCATTAATCGGTGTTCGTTTTAATGCTGCCAGTTTGTTGACGGCCTCTGTGTGTTGATGGGACTTCTCATGCTCCCTAAATCTCCCCGTCTTTCGTCAGTTGTTAAATCCTCGTTAGCTAGCTGCTGGTGCTGAGCTTCCGACGTTCTCTCCTCCGGGTTGCTAGAGTGACAGCCTGTCTGTGTTCTCTCCTCCGGGTTGCTAGAGTGACAGCCTGTCTGTGTTCTCTCCTCCGGGTTGCTAGAGTGACAGCCTGTCTGTGTTCTCTCCTCCGGGTTGCTAGAGTGACAGCCTGTCTGTGTTCTCTCCTCCGGGTTGCTAGAGTGACAGCCTGTCTGTGTTCTCTCCTCCGGGTTGCTAGAGTGACAGCCTGTCTGTGTTCTCTCCTCCGGGTTGCTAGAGGCGTCTGTGTCCATCGGCAGGGACTCTGAGTCGCCTGTATTTTATTTGTTTGTTTTTGGGCTCATTATTATTAAAGAAATCAGATATTCGTTTTTGAGACATTTTCTGAGACACAAGTAAACACACTACTGTTATTCAACCTCAACCGTGACGTGTCCTCATCCTTCACGCCGAAATCCACGTCACGTAGTAGGCGTCTGCGATGTGTGTGTGACTGTCGCAATTGTGCGTCAGACTCAGATACACAGAAAATATCATTAAATAGTGGATTTCAACCATTTAAAAAAACAACCATGCTGCTTACACTAAAATGCTAACTAAAAAAATAAAAGTCTTGTATTACTTTTTAGTAAATCTTTTGACGTTGCTTGCAGTTACAACTCCCCGCCAACAGGTGGGGGTGCTGCAGCACCCTCAGCACCCCTAGTTCCCGTGTCACTCCCACCCCATTTAGTTTTTCCTCCCAGGGAGGCAGGGGACTGTGCTTAATTCACTTGTAGGATTCTGAATTACATTGCAAGGATTGTTGTTAGGTGTAACTTTATTCGTTCTGACTAATAATTGATTATTCTATTTGAACTGATCACATATGTATGATGAGACCTTTATCTTTATTTATTTTTGTATTCATCAACTATCTTTTATTTTATTCACATTGCCCTGTCTGTACCCCCCCCCCCTGTGCTGCTATGATTTCAGAATTTACTCACGGGAATAAATAAAGATCAATCTTATGTTATCGTATCTCATCAACGATGAGATTATGATGAATTGAAAATGGGGGACCCTGATGGAAACAAGACGAAAGTCTTTCTCTGGTCTGCATCCTCTTAACAATTGTATGTATTGAGCTGTACTGTACTGTACCCATTCTGCAATCTGTTAATAAACTTTTCAATCAATCAATCAATCAATCATGTACCACTCTGATTGTTTTGCGCTTTGTCCCAGTGAAACGTGAATACTGAGAAAGGGGAGTGTCAGATTGCATGTATACGCCCGGTAGTTTATAGTTTATCCGCAACAGTAAGTTACTTCCGGGGTAGGCCTGATTGGCCCCGACAGGCACGTGACGCGCAACTTTCTCTGCCGCGCGGCACGCTCCGCGGAGCCGAGCGGCAGAGCTTGCGGAATTACGTAACCGTCCAAATACGCCATGACTTTCATTCGGCGCTTCAGCTCACTGCGCTGTTAAGGAGCTGGTTAAGGTTAGAGTTTGTGTTAGAGAATGGCAATAGACAGCCTATTTCCGCGCGACAGCTCTCAGCAGCCTCGTTGCGCGTCCTGAGTTTGCCGCGTCACGTGCCTGTCGGGGCCAATCAGGCCTACCCCGGAAGTCACTTACTGTTGCGGAACAGTTACAGGCCGCCCGGTAGCCTAAATTCTTATCCCAACCCATGTTTGCTTCCGCGTTCGCATTTTGCGCTCTGATTGGCCACTGACGTTTCTGGTCTCGCCTGTCGGCAAGTGACGGCAAGTTCTTTCGCCGGTTAAGCTTAGGCACTCTTTCGAAGTTGGTTAAGGTTAGAGTTTGAATGAATGAAAACTTTATTTAACAGATTGCAGAATGGGTACAATACAGTACGGCTCAATACTCACAATTGTTAAGGGGATGCAGACCTGAAAAAGACGTTTGTCTTGTTTCCATCAGGGTCCCCCATTTTCAATTCATATAGACATTTATGACATACACAACATACATGACATTTATGGCATAGGGACATATAGGTATTTAGTACTGATACATTTGTGACATAAACGGTATTCAAATATACAGTACTGTTACCCCTATATCCTGACAGAGTATATACATATGATGGGGAGGGGACTGTACATTAGGAGGGGGTGGGTGGGAGAGAAATATCCATACGGCGGGGAGGGAATATATACATGCGGTGGGGAGGAGACTGTCTATTAGGAGGTGGTGGGGGTTTTGGGCATTTACGGTGGCCAGTTTCGAATTGCAGCCTCCCGTAGGTGCTCTTTAAGAGCAGTTTTGAATGTGGGTAGGGATTCACATTCCTTTACAGCTTTGGGTAGGGCGTTCCACATTGTTGTGGCATAATTGCGAAACGTGTTTAGTCCCTTGTTTGAGCCGAATCTGGGTTTAACATGATTTGTTGAGCTTCCTCTGGTGTAGTGGTTGTGGTATTCACTGACCTTTGGGAAGTATTTTGACATGTACATGGGTACCTTAGTCGTATAGTGTATCTTGTAGACCAGGCCCATTGCAAGTTGCTGTACTCTGTCGTCTACTCTAAGCCATCCTAGGTTGTCAAAGTGGGCAGGGGTGAGGTGGGTTCTGGGGGTAAGGTCAAGTAGTAGTCTGACCAGTTTGTTTTGTGATGTTTGTCATTTTGTTTTAAGCGCCTTTGAGGTGCTTTGGTACCATGAGGTGCACGCATAGTCATAGTACCCTTGAATGAGTGCTCCTGCCAGAGACTTCAGGGTATTCTTGTTTACCAGAGAGGAGATCCGGTACAAGAATCTAGTTCGTTGGTTGACTTTTTTTATTACATTGGATGCCATTTTGTCACAGGAAAGATTTGCCTCTAGGATGGAACCCAGGTAGGTAATTTCGTCTTTCCTTGTGACAATATTGTCACCCACTGCAACTGATAAGCCGTCGGTCTTGCTGAGTTTGTTATTTGAACCGAAGAGAATGGACTCTGTTTTGCCCATGTGTAATGATAGTTTGTTATCAGCGAGCCATATGCAGATTTTGCCTAGTTCCGAGCTGAGGGTTTTTTCAACCTGCAACTTGTTCTTGTCAGAGACCAGCAGGGCTGAGTCGTCCGCAAACAGGAACAAGTTGCAGTCACAGGCTGACGACATGTCATTTGCATAAATTAGGAAGAGTAGCGGTCCTAGTATGCTTCCTTGTGGAACACCACAGCTCACTGTGAGGGGGGGGGGGTAGAGTACCGTTTACCTCTACCATCTGTTCTCTCCCCTCCAGGTAGGATTGCATCCAGCTCACTGATAAGCTATTTAGAGCAGGGCGATATTGTGTGACGGCAAGTTCTTTCGCCGGTTAAGCTTAGGCACTCTTTCGAAGTTGGTTAAGGTTAGAGTGTGGCTCGTAGGCGTTACATCCTCTTAACAATTGTATGTATTGAGCTGTACTGTACTGTACCCATTCTGCAATCTGTTAATAAACGTTTCAATCAATCAATCAATCAATCAATCAATCAATCAATCAATCAATCAATCAATCAATCAATCAATCAATCAGGTATTTAAAAAAGTGAATATCAGGAAGGCAGCAGGACCGGACGGCATCCCCGGCCGCGTCCTAAAAGTCTGTGCCGACCAACTGGCCCCGGTATTCACTGACATCTTCAACCTGTCCTTGGAACAGGCTGTCATCCCCACCTGTCTGAAGAAGTCCACCATCATCCCTGTACCCAAAAAATCTACGCCCGCTTGCCTCAACGACTACCGCCCTGTAGCCCTCACCTCCATAGCCATGAAGTGCTTTGAGAAGCTAGTGAAGGGCTACATCTGTTCCTCCCTCCCCATCAACCTGGACCCTCTGCAATTTGCATATCGCCCCAACAGGTCCACGGAGGACGCCATAGCCCATGTGCTGCACACAGCAGCATCACACCTGGACAAGAGGCAGGGGAACTATGTGAGAATGCTGTTCATCGACTACAGCTCAGCATTCAATACCATAGTCCCCTCCAAACTCATAGCCAAGCTCAGGGACCTGGGCTTGAACTATCACCTCTGCCAGTGGGTCTTGGACTTCCTGACGGGCAGACCCCAGGTGGTAAGAGCCGGCAACTGCACCTCCTCATCCATCACGCTCAACATAGGGGCCCCCCAGGGCTGTGTTCTGAGCCCCCTCCTCTACTCCCTGTACACACATGACTGCGTAGCACAGCGGAACAACAACACCATCATCAAATTTGCTGATGACACAGTAGTGGTGGGCCTGATCTCTGCCAACGACGAAAGGGCCTACCTGGAAGAGGTAGAGAACCTGTCACAGTGGTGTCAGGAGAACTGCCTCTCCCTGAACGTCAGCAAAACAAAAGAGATGATTGTGGACTTCAGGAAGTCGGGGGTCAAGGACTACAGCCCCCTCAGCATCGACGGGGCACCGGTTGAGAGAGTGAACAGTTTCAAGTACCTCGGAGCCCACATATCCGAGGACTTGACATGGACCACACACATTGACAGTGTTGTGAAGAAGGCACGACAACGCCTCTACTTCCTCAGGCGCCTAAGGAAGTTCCAAGTCAGTCAGAAGATCCTTAGGAACTTCTACTCATGTACAATAGAGAGCATCCTGACCGGCAACATCACCTCCTGGTTTGGGAATAGCACTGCACAAGACCGTAGCAGACTACAAAGAGTGACACGTTCAGCCGAACGCACAATTGGAGGGGGGCTTCCCACCCTCCAGAACATTTACAACAAGCGGTGCAAGGGGAAGGCTAAGAGAATTATTAAGGACTCGAGCCACCCGAACAACTGCCTCTTTGAACTGCTGCGGTCAGGCAAGCGATACTGGAGTCTTAAGGCGAGCACAGAAAGATTCAGAAGAAGCTTCTATCCCCAGGCCATCAGGCTGCTAAACGAACAATAAACACTATGCAACAACCATCAAATGCACACAGCACACACACCCACACGCACACACTCACTCAAACAAACAACACACTGCAGCACCCACTCTCCACACTTTAGATCACACAAACACACTTTACACTTTATATTTATTGATAAAGGATTTGCACTACAACTCGTACACCTACTGTGAATTGTACCTAAATTGCACCTTGTCCCATTCCTGCCTTGCACTATATAGTATTGTATATTAGTACACTGCACAGTATTGTATATTGTATGCCTGTATGGTAACTACGTCTATTCTGCATCGAACATTGTACATATGTCTAAACTGAACACTGTGACCTCATTTTTTTACTTCTAATTTTACTGTGTTATTTTATTTCATACTTATCTTGTCTTGCACAGTCTCTGGAGCGTAACAGTAAGAAGCATTTTGTATAAAAGTATTCTGTACTTCTGTATGACAACTATTAAAGAAACTTGAAACTTGAACTTGCTGCTGGTCGAGGCGGAAATTGTCGCGTCACGCGATTGGGCGCACATGTCACATGACCAGAAACGTCAGTGGCCAATCAGATCGCAAACATCGTTTGGGATAAGAATAGACGCGAACCGGTAAGAACCCACGGAACAGAGAATGACGCTTTTTCCGCCGGCCGACGAAACATGACGTAGTTTTATAATCAGCATTCTTTCTTCTCTGTGCCGGTGTCGGTAGCTGCTGGTACAAGGTCTGGCCCTGCTTGGAACGCACATCTGCCTTATCACGCCTTTGCCGGTCCTCCACTCTCTCTTTTCTCATGTATTTCTCTTCTTGGTTAACCAGACAACATTCACACTGACGCTCCTTTGTTAAAGGTATGATCTATTTTTCTGTCCGTTTTTATGTTCCCTGCCTTGCTTTGTAGCAAACGAGCTAACTGTTGGCCTAAAATGGCCTCAATTGGCTAAAGCTAACCTAGGTTAGCTTAATTGCTAGGCGTTCACAATGTAAGGTAGCGTTAGCTAAGATGGCGCCTTAGCCTAAACGGGACTGACTAGTCCGCGTGTTTATTTCCCCAACATTGCTTATTATTTAAGCACAATTATTCACGTGTTCGTGGGCCTAGCTCGCCAACGAACGTTTGGTCCGGCGGCGAGGCCAGCTAGCTTTGAGCGCTAACTAGCCAGTTCAGCTAACAAAGGATGCGTCAGCTGTTTCCCAGTAGAGGCCTTGCACGGAATGTTTGTGTAGTTCTTTCTTCCAGTAAGACTGCCTGTAATTATTAGTAACTACTTTGAAATGCCTAATTGCTGTGCAGTGGTAGAGTAACACTGGAAAAGCACGACGGTAGGGTTCTACTATGACTTGTTGACAAGATCCAGTAATAAGACTCCAAATGATTTTCTTTATTTAGTTAATCATAACACATGGCAACCGTTATCTTCCATTGCCATGTACAAATCAATGAATGCTATGTTGCAGGCAGGAAGACCGAACTACACAAACATTCAGGGCAAGGCCTCTATTACAACATTGTCCTCTAATGTTATCCACAAATGACTTCTAGATGGTCTGTTTAATTTTAGCAGGTTAATTAGCTGTGTTGAGAGTAAATCCCGACTGTACCCTGGCATATTAGTGAAATTGACTCAAGAAGCAACGATTTAACTCTTCAAAACCCGGCATGGAATGCACGGGTTAGTTTAAACTCTAATGCCCTTTTTAAACAACGGTAGCATTCTTGAGGCCTAACGTTACCAGTCTGGTTTAGAGCACTAAGTAGCCCCCTTCGTGACTGTGATGCACCGAGTGAATACACAGTCACTTGCTCCTCAATAGGAAACTAACCTAGATTTACCATGAAGGACTGCTTCTGGCCGAACCGTTCGTTATACAAATATCACAGAGAAATGTCAAAGGTACTCACAGTTGCACGAGGGTTTCAGACAGAGATACGGGATGGTTTGAAAGCTTGGCGTTGCTAATAAACATTTTAAATGTGTTTTATAAACTATTTTTTATAAACTGCATTATTTCCGGCGTTGGGTGCTTGATGCGCACCAGGCAGCCAACGCCGGAAATAATGCAGTTTATACAAAATATTTAGTTTATAAAACATATTTAAAATGTTTATTAGCAACGCCAAGCTTTCAAACCATCCCGTATCTCTGTCCGAAACCCTCGTGCAACTGTGAGTACCTTTGACATTTCTCTGTGATATTTGTATAACGAACGGTTCGGCCAGAACCAGTCCTTCATGGTACATCTAGGTTGGTTTCCTATTGAGGAGCAAGTGACTGTGTATTCACTCGGTGCATCACAGTCACGAAAGGGGCTAAGCACTAAGCTGATGCTAATCGGCACAGAGGCCTTTATTTGAATGACCTAATTTTAAGATGAGATGCAGCCTTTGGTCGTACAATTTTTAACTGGCCACTAGGCTCAGATGCTACCTTTGCAATATAATCTTCCAAGGCAGTTATTTATCCGCAGATCTCACTTGTGAGGTCCCACAGGGCTCGATTCAAGGCCCATCCTATTCTCCATGTAGGGCTACATTCCTAGTGATACCAGCTCAAACAGATGCTAGAGGGAGCAATTCCTAACTACACAGTGCATCTAAAGTATTCCCACAACTACCATGTCATTAGAGGCAAATATGAAATAGCCTAATATGTCCTGATGCCATGCGAATAAGATTATCTTCAACATGTGTAAGAGCGATTGACTTCTCGTGTTTTCAGAATTGGCCTCTAATGGCATGGTAGCAGGGGGAACACTGGCTGTGTAGATGGGAAATGTGCACACTAGGGTTAAACTTTTCTCTCAAATTTTTAGTCTGTGGTGATTGGAACACTGATGTTTACACATTACTAGGGATGCACCGAAAATTATAGGCCGAAAATGGTCAATGGTTTTAGCACAGAAATATCACAGAATGTCAAAGAACAGGCTTACGTTTGTAACATGTTGTTGTGGTGATGTAATCAAAACGCATTTCATTAGACGCGGAACAGCTCGGACCTTCAATTGGCGAGCTGCCCCAAGGGGGGGGGTATATTGACGAGGCTTGGCGCAGAGGTTCAAAGATAACTTCACATTTATTGATTATTCATTCCTTTATATTGCTTCAGTTCATCCATCGAGCTCCTCCAGCTTCCACCTGTGTGTTGATATCCTAGTGTGACATCATCAACTACGGCAACTAGGAAGCTCAAACCTAATTTTGTCCAGTAAGACTTGAAAAGAGATATTATTTTATATATTATCTACTGGCCTAGATCTATATGCCGTTTTAAAGCACAGTGGCTTTGTTCTGAATGCACGTTGTTGTAGTTATCCTGCAGAGAAAAGAAAATGCACTTTACTTTAATGCACATTTTGTTGTATGCAAAGAGAAAATGTTTAAATTGTACAATCTTTCAGCAATCAGTCTGGAATTAATGTATGCATTCAAAAGAGCTGAATAAATGTTTTATGGACCCATAATAGTCATTATTAATATTATTTAAGTTGTGCCATAATCATGTCTTTTGCCATAATCGGTTAGCTGAACAACATTGGTAAAAAATAAATACATTATATATATATTTATAATCATATTCTGTTTCGACCAAGAATTTCCCATTTTGGTGCATCCCTACACATTACGCCTACCTAGTGGAAAATGATGGGATCAGAGCCTTTGGGCAATGGTATACGTACGCAGTCCATTTTTTTTCTTTTTTTTAATGTTTTTGTAGATTTTTATTTTTATTGGTTTGTACTACCGGGCAGTCCGGGAGAGGAGGAAATGGGAGACAGAGCAGGGGAAGACATTCGGCAAAGGACGCCGGGAGTCGAACCCGGGTCGGCCGTTTCGCGACGCAGCGTGTTACATGGTGTTCTACTAGAGCGCCCCTACGCAGGCAGTCCATTTCTGTTGTATAAAAAGGTCATCTCACTTAAATGGCATCATTCCACGAGAACAGGATACTTCATAAGTTCACACACTATGCATCTATGATCCAGCTACATTCATACTCAGGAATTGCTGAATGTATTTAGTCCTACAACATTATTTGGCTCCCATCTCCAGGAATCTGAACGATTTGAGTTAGTCTGGTCTTTAAACAAAATAAGCCAGAGGTCAGAAACTGAGTGATGGTGATCTTTACAGTGACCTGGATTTTGAAGCGCATGTAGAAGGCAGTGTAGTTCAGCTTTCTTCAGATCGGCCTAGGAGAATAGCAACATTGCTGATTTAGAGAAGGTCATGCTTTTTATTTAATTTCTACTGTTGCCCTTTTCTTTATTTCTGCTTCAGTCAAACATCTAGTGTTTTCCGCTCACTTAATGTAAGTTGGGGCCATTATGTAGAGGTGGGAACTGGGAATTGCCAGGGACCATTTGATTGTGATTTTCTTATTCTTTTAAACTTTTGTCTTGTCCTGATCACATCCTTTAGTACTAATTGGCTAACGGCTCATTTCCTCTTTTTTTTTTTTAGGTCGCTTTTGCCTGCCCCACTCCTTGCACATTATCCCTTTTCAGTTATACTTTTTGTCTAGCCGCCAAAGTGGAGAGTGTGGTCGCCGAAGGGGGCGCTTCTCGTTTCAGGTAAGTGTCTTAATGTTAGTTTTTACCTCTTTGTTGGCTGTCTCTCAAAAGTTTTAGCTCCAGAGTATAGAGACCATCACAATTGTTTACACCCTGTGAAGCAAGATGGCCGTTTCATGTCAGTATATCCCTGAACGGCCGCAGGTTTTTCATGTGAACGCGGTGAATTGAATAGCTTTAATTTGAATCCTTTGAAATGTGCTGTGCACATTTATGGCCCCTAGAATATGAACCCTATTGATTGGTGTCCTTGTTCAAGTCAAGAGTTTTAATTGTCACGGCATACAAGTATACAATGAAATGCGGGTGGTCTTGCCCGCAACGATGTGCAATACAGTGGTACAACATATAATAGAATCCAATAAGAAAACAACATTGTGCAATAAACAGGTAACGGGTAACATGGTGTGACATCTCGGTATCTGTACATAGTTATTTACAGAGCATATAGGACATGCTAGGTAGCTTTGGTAGTGCAATACACTGTTCCTGTTATTCTAATTTAAAGTGGCCTTTCCTTTTGGCCATAAGTGTGCGTGTGTGCGGCATGAGTGTGCCCGCTCATGTTTAAGTGTTAAGTGGCTGCTAATGTGTGAGCGTGCACAGCGTGCGTGTCGTGTGTGTGTGTTCCTGTGTGCTTGTGTGTGGATAGTTCAGTGTTCTGTGGCACTCTATGTTCATTTATTGCCTTTACTATAGCGCCACCATCGGGTAATTTTTTTTATATTAGAGTTTGTATATCTAATACCTTTGTTCAAATCTTTTCTAATTTGCTGTGCAGATTCATGACCCTTGGAGGAAGAAGCCTATTTATTTTAGTCACCCCATGACCTTTCTTCTAGCGCCACCATCAGGCTGAACATTTCTCCTGATCTGTTAGTCATGCAGTCATGAACTGGTATCTAGAGATGAGTCTACTCATGCACATCAACTTATTTAGGTTTTTCTGCTATTTTGAATTATTGGGGAAAACTGATCTGTAATTTCCACCAAATTTGACATGTTTGCCATACAATAGTGGCCTGTAAAGTTCTAAGTCATCTTGCCTCATGGTGCTATTCTTATAAAACTAAAAACGTGACCTACGCCATTGGCTTGGATTAGGGGCGTGGTCAAAAGGTGGATTGAGAATTCTGCCCGTTCTGGGATATACCCACTCTTTGTCACCGACAGCACATGTCTAGTTTTAGAAAACAATCATAAGATGCACAAAGATGAATTATTTTATTTGTATGATATTTGCTACTGAGACACTTAAGTGAGAAACCTAAGATTTTACATCCCCACACATGAGCTAATGACGTTTTCCCATTTTTTGTGTTAGTGCTTCTGCGGGAGGAGGAGGAGGTCGGGGTGCACTTCAGCACCATCCCAAGACTGTCGTCAACAGGTGCCTATCATTCGCACAAACTTAAAGTGGAAATGAAGCAGTGAGCAATGTGATCCTAGTTTGTTTGTTGTGTACCTTGTGTAAGACGGGGTTCTATAATCAAATGTGAAATCTATCTTATTTGTCTGAAAAATCAAATATAATATCCCTGTTTTCAACATGGGCGCCGCCATTTAGTTGCTGACGTCATGGAGCTTGTTTGGTGTATACACTGCTGGTTAGCTGCCTATAGTGAATGGGTCAGTCGGTAAATAAAATGTTGCCTACAAAACAACGGGACCGCGGTGGTTCTGTTTGTATTGCTCCTGGCTGTTCAAACTAATTTTACCATCTGAGAGAGAGGAAAGTTGGTTAATTTCCACAAACTACCAGTGAAAAAAACAGTGTTGGCACGTTGGCTCAGGCTGGCTGCACTCAGGCGGCGCGACCAGCCTGTTGGACAGGGAAGGAGGATCTGCAGCGAACACTTCATTGCCTCGGATTATGTTGTTGGGGGTGGAAGGTTTGTCCAGAAGACCACTAATCAGCTGAAGCCTGATGCGGTTCCCTCGGTCTTCGACAGACAGACCGGCGTTAGCTCTCGGGAGTGATCGCTAGCTAGTTGGCACCAGCCGGGGACCGGCGTTAGCAACCGGGAGCGTCGCGGAGCATTCAGCCTGCTGGCTACCTAGATCCACTTCAACCAGCCGAGCGTCGGGAGCTCCAGCAGCTTGTCGATGTGCTAATAGCCTGGAGCCAGCTACCGTTAGCTTGCCGAGGCTATTAGCACACCGACAAGCTGTGTAGCCAGCTACCGTTAGCTTGCCGAGGTTCCAGCACACCGACAAGCTGTGTAGCCAGCAGGCTGAATGCTCCGCGACGCTGGTTGAAGTGGATCTAGGTAGCCAGCAGGCTGAATGCTCCGCGACGCTCCCGGTTGCTAACCCCGGTCCCCGGCTGGTGCTAACTAGCTAGCGATCGCTCCCGAGAGCTAACTCCGGTCCCCGGCTGGTGCCAACTAGCTAGCGATCGCTCCCGAGAGCTAACGCCGGTCTGTCTGTCGAAGACCGAGGGAACCGCATCAGGCTTCAGCTGATTAGTGGTCTTCTGAACAAACCTTCCACCCCAACAACATAATCCGAGGCAATGAAGTGTTCGCTGCAGATCCTCCTTCCCTGTCCAACAGGCTGGTCGCGCCGCCTGAGTGCAGCCAGCCTGAGCCAACGTGCCAACAACACTGTTTTTTTCACTGGTAGTTTGTGGAAATTAACCAACTTTCCTCTCTCTCGCATGGTAAAATTAGTTTGAACAGCCAGGAGCAATACAAACAGAACCACCGCGGTCCCGTTGTTTTGTAGGCAACATTTTATTTACTGACTGACCCATTCACTATAGGCAGCTAACCAGCAGTGTATACACCAAACAAGCTTCATGACGTCAGCAACAAAATGGCCGCGCCCATAATGCTAAATGCTTCAGAAATGCACACAACAAATCGTTTTTTCTTAGAAACTGCTTATTTTTATAACGTGATTTCTTCTGTGGCTTATCTAAATACTAATGTGATGCTATGAATATGTATTTATCGCACTGCTTCATTTCCACTTTAAAGCGACAATATGTCCCCCCCCCCTATTAATTAATCATGTTCTGGAGTTTATACAGAGCAAACTGAGACCACCAGCACTTCAACACTCGCTTGTACAGCGAAGCGCCTGTGGTCTTAATTGGCTCTGTAGACACTCCAGAACTTGCTTGATTAATAATAAAATAAAGACTCATTGTGGCTTTAAATTTTACTTTTGAAAACCTGGAGCCTTTATGTAACTGAGGGGTACAATTCCCTGACTGTATTGTTAGATATGATACTTACTACCACTACCTCTTGTACTTTAGACTCTGGCCACCCAGTACTAGGCATAAATAATTATGATAAACACTCCCACGTAGATGAAACGATCCAACACAAATGTACCAAGTCGAAAGTCTGCGTTTAATAAGAATTAATACATAGCAAAAGGTATGTAGAGCAATCACTTAATTACATTTATGATTTGAAATAGGATGCACTTTTATGGCAAATGAGTATTCGTTGGTATATCAATAGAGAACGTCCAATCTCTGGTGGCGCAGGCGGTAAATATACAACCTGGAATATTTAAGGAATAATAGCAATGATACTTTAATGATTATAGAACTGGATACACTAGGGGGGAATTCCGGTCGCTTGTAAGACAACTGGAGAAGGGGGGGGGGTAGAGTCTGGCTGTATCCGTCTGGCCGAGGGTATCCTGGGAGAACCCACGGTTGTGCGGCTCGGTGCCTCAGCGATCCTCGATCCACCGATGAAAGCAGTTGGACTCTCTGTGGGCCGGCTTCCTCCGGTCCACGATGGAGAGACGTGAAGCGACCTCGTCGTGTAGAGCGTCTCCTCACCTGTCGTCCTCTCCGGGGGGGGGGTTTCCAACACACGGCAGTGTTGGTCTTTATCCATAGAATAATCACTGTATACAAAGCATAATCCGTGCCTGGGAAGGCGGGCTGTCGTCGGTAGAATAATCCGGTATGCAGGTCCACTCGCTCGTCGGCTCTGGGGCTCCTCGGGTGCAGCCTCACATGGGGTCGGCCACCCTGGATAAGCAGCCAGTTCTACCCGAAACGATGGGGGTACTGACTACGATAGTATTCTCACCGCACGAAGCACTACATATGAATAGACTATTATTAGCTTAATAGACTACGTCCAACTCGACGATATAGTGCCAAATATGACTATTCAAATATTAATATACACGATGTCTCAATACCGATGGTAGGCCGAACTTGGCCTTACTCCCACACGTGGCGTCGCGGGGAGGCTTTACGTCTGTCACTCTATTGGAGGGTAAGAAACTGGACTAAAAACGAAGTCCTACTTTAGTAGCGCAGTATATATACGCACTATGAACAAATGGTACCATTAGTGGTGCGGTAGCCAGATTCCTACGCGGAACTAGGACTTGTTCGTACATGTTGAGCGGTACGTTTGAACTGGGTCTGGGGGGTATGGCAGCCTGGCACCAAGGTCTCGACCAATAGTAGAATGGAGACTATTATGGGATGTTCAGTAGGCTAGAATGGATATTCAATGCATATTGTACAAGGAATATACAAGGGATATCAGGGAATATTAGAGAATATACAAATACAATTAAATATATATATAAATAAATATATATATTCGGTTTAATCTGGCCCTTCACAACACTTTATCTTTTGCCTTTCTACAAGTACTACTGTATTTGTGTAATTCATCAATTAAAAGGTTTTAGTATTTCCCACTGAACTTGGGTGGTATAGCTGTCAAATAATGCAGATCAGAGATTAGTGGTATGAAGCCCTGCGCCAACGTTTCTTGGATCTCAACCATACCTTTTGTGTATATTGCAGCGAGTTCCTGGGGAAGGCCCCAGGATCTATCGCTCAGAAATGGGTACCTTCTCGAAGCACTAGACGAGATGTCAACTCCTCCAACGAAAAAGAGCGAAACGATGAAATCTTCAGGAAAGTGAGAGGGTATGTATCCACACAAATGTAAACGCTGCTAAGTTTTACTTGCCAAGTCCTTGTTGTAATTTTGTAACCCACAATCATTGCACGGATGTTAAACAATGTTGCCCAACATTAAAATATTCCATTACGAATGTAATCATTTCACAATACTATTTTTTTTCATCTTCTACCCCACCAGCATACTTAATAAGCTGACCCCTGAGAAGTTTGACAAGCTATGCCTTGAGCTCCTGAATGTGGGCGTAGATGAAAAGCTCGTCCTGAAAGGAATCATCTTATTGGTAAGTAAATTTCAAAAAGTTTTGGTCCACCTTTCTTCCACTATTTGAATGTATTGAAATAATTCAATTTGTATTTCCTCAGATTGTTGACAAAGCCCTTGAAGAGCCTAAGTATAGCTCGCTGTATGCTCAACTATGTCTGCGCCTGGCAGAGGATGCACCAAACTTTGATGGCCCCTCTCCAGAGATCCAAACACCGCAAAAGCAGAGCACTGTAAGACTACTTCCTACTTGTGCAACAATGTAGAGCCACCACCAGTTATTGTCATGTCTTTTTTATTGGGATTTTAAATGTATGCTCTTGTTTCAGACCTTCAGGAGACTTCTGATTTCAAAGCTTCAAGATGAATTTGAGAATCGTGCCAGAAATGTTGAAAGTGAGTGCATTCCTTATACAATGTCTACACCTACATGGGTTATTTCTACTCTAACAAAAAACACTAATTCCTAGTGCTGTCTGGCGATTAAAAAAAATGTATCAATTAATTACAGGATTTGTAATTAATCGCATAACTATTTTATGCCTGATATTCTATAATCATATTTCAAATTGCATGTGTCCGGATGGCAGAATTCAGTACTGTATCTACAAAACCTTCTGTTCATCTTTCATTTATTAATTTGCTTAGATTTGTCAGGTTTGGTCAATTTTAGCATGGTGTTATTCAGTCAAAGATATAAAAAAAAAAATGTAATATATTCTCATTTGGTTCATTACAATTTACTCAGCCTAGTAACAGACACAGTATTTCTGACACTGGGAATACATTCCCTGAGATCCATAGATGTCCCTAATCGGATACCAAGAACATGCAAATGGCCTATTAAAAAAAGTCTGTACATGTGTATTCTACGTCCTTATGGAATGAATGAGATAAAAAAAAAAAAAAATTAGTTAATTTTCATAATGCGCTAATTTGCTGTGTAATTAATTAACATGATAAACTGACAGCCCTACTAATTCCTTTCCACACTGATTGCTCAAATATACATGTGGACGGGAGCCATTGGTCATGATAACTGTTTTAATATACATTTGGCTTGTATGTATTTGATTGTGGTGAATGAGAGTGCAATCCTTAGATTCTTTAGGCTTGTATGCATTTTGTTTGAATGATTTCTTACGTTAAAACTTGTTTCCTCAGTCTATGACAAACATGACAACCCTCTCACCTCCGAGGAAGAGGAGCAGCGTGCTATTGCCAAGCTCAAGATGCTGGGCAACATCAAATTCATTGGCGAGCTTGGGAAACTCGATCTTATCCATGAATCTATCCTTCATAAGTGCATCAAAACAGTAAGTCATAATACATGCAACTTATTATGTATCAGTGTTTCCCCTGCCATTGCCTTGGCGGGGCGGCCCACCCCGCCAACGGGACCCCCCCCCGCCCCCCTGGAAAAAGTATTAAAAAAAATGTAATCACTAATGTTGGCAAGCTAGCTAAATTATATAAAAACGAACTGGATAGTTGATATAAGTTGATACATATGAACTGGATAGTGTGCGTGCCTGTCCCAACTCTGGTCGTTGGAAAGTTTTGATATTTACTGAGGATGGCCAGACAATGTTGATATTTAAACTTTACTGCACGTGTCTGACGACACTGTTGACGCCACGTGCGCCCCGCGACAACACTAGTAGTTTTGAAAGAAAATCCTAGGGGAAACACTATCATAATAAGGCTTGACATTAATAATAATGGATTGGATTTATATAGCGCTCTTCATGACAGTGGTGGTAAGCTACAATTGCAGCCAGAGCTGCCCTGAGGCAGACTCACGGAAGCGTGGCGAATTATAATCGCCTACGGCCCCTCCGACCACCAACATTCATTCACATGCATACTAGGGATGCACCGAAAATTCGGCTACCGAAAATTATCGGCCGAGAATGGTTAAAAAGGCTCTTTCGGCTTTCGGCCGAAAGGGTTTTAGCACCGAAAATATATGACCGAAAGTCTAACGTGTTGTTGTGATGACGTCATCAAAACGCGACTACAGACATACCGGTAGCATCATAGATATCTATGGTAGCATGCGCAACATGTAACGTGAGCAGCTTAGCAGCTCTTCCTGCATTCTACAGCCTGTGATAACTAACTCCTCTTGGGAGTAGGGATGCCCCCCGAAACCCGGTTCTAAACTAAATTAGAAAAAACCGGAGTATTGATCAGCTCCGACGTTAACGGTACTGCTATCAGTAGTCTAGGAGCGGATTAGCTACGGAGCTAACAGTGTACCATCCACCTGCGACGCAACAGTGGCAGCAACAGTGGACACTGAGTAATGTTAACGCTATGACGAGTTCATACTACACTACACGTATGAACTCGACATAACGTTAACGTTACTCCGTTTAAATGAAGTGTTTAATTAGCAGCAATCCGTTGTTGAAAATGTATCGTTAAACCGAAAATGGAAATGCGAGGACAGGAAGTCGTCATCTATCGTTGTAGTCTTTTAGTCTTTAACAGTCTTATGGGCCCATAATAGTGATTATTAATATTATTTAAGTTAAGTTTAGCCATAATCATGTCTTTTGCCATAATCGGGTAGCTAAAAAAAACATATATATATTTATATTAATCATTTTCGGCCTTTCGGCATTCGGTTTTCGGCCAACTGTTTCCTATTATCGGTTTCGGCCAAGAATTTCCCGTTCGGTGCATCCCTAATGCATACACATTCATACGAGGCAAGTAGGTTAAGTGTCTTGCCCAAGGACACAACGGCAGTCGGCAGTGGGCTTGAGCGGGATTCGAACCAACAACCCTTCGATCATTGGACGACCAGCTCTACCCCTGAGCCACGCCGCCCCACATTCACAAGTGACAAGTGCCTATAGGCTAAATGAGGTGGGATGGCATTTACCTATTTTATTTAAAGAAATTTATAAACTGAGAACCACCATAATTAGTCTGCATAGATTAATCGAAATTCATCGATTCTAATGTGTTAGAATCGATGCATCGATTTGAATGTTGGAATCGAAATATAATGTATATATTTTCTTTTGATGTATTTTTTTTGTATCTATTTTTATTTGCCTATAGTCCATTCATGCTGAGTGATCAGTTCCCCCATCCACATTTGTGTATTAAATTTTTTTTGGAGAATTAACTGATGGAAAATTTATCGAATCGTGGTCTAATGAAGAGATTTTATGATGCATTGAATCGTTGCCTGAATAATGGTATATCGCTGTGAGGTCGCATCGTTACACCCCTAACCATAATACAGCTAAGGTCTAAATTACATTCAACATGTAAATTGCGATTTACCTTGATATGGTGTCAACATACCCACCCTCGGCTGTTTTACAAGTAGCTAAATACTATTATGAAAAGCAAGCTTACAAGAGCCCATGGCAGGTGAGCCAAAAGGTTAATCGCAGACTGGCTGTAAGATAATTGTAGTGATTAATATCATTACCCTCTTTTTTTTTTTTTTTTTTGTATCCACTTTTTCTCCCATTTTTCAATTTTTTCTAATCCCAATTTTCATATCGTCCAATTCAACCCTCCCCTGTCTTCGAACGTTGTTTCTTGCCTCCCACTAGCCAGCTGCAATGTGGACTAAGTCATACATAGCACGAGTCCCCTCCGATACTCGAGGTAACAGCCGTCGCATCTTTTCATCTGCGCGGCTCGATCTTTCAGCGTCGGGGGTCTGGGCTTTGGAGGGGCCCCGCCCCCGTCGCTTCTACTGCGCAGGCGCACCAACCAACCTGTAGGAGTCGCTGTCCACAACGCCCGATCCCCACCCTTCAGTTTCCCTCCCCGTAATACGGCCAATGTGTATTACTGTGGACGACCAGCTAAACTGAAAGCAATGTGGAGAGCGGGGCTCGAACAGGAGGCATCCTGTTCGAGCCTAGTCTCCAGCATTCGTTGCGAGCGCCTTGCCCACTGCGCCACGTAGCTGCCCCAATATCATTACCCTCTTAAGCCCTAGCCATATTTTCAGAAAATGTGTCTAAAAGTACATAAGTAAATGGAAGTTTGCTCCACTTGTACATGGTCCATTTGCATGTTGTTGGTATCAAGGGACATCTATGGATCTCAGGGAATGTATTCCCAGTGTCAGAAATGTCTTACTAATTGGGCTTGAGTAAATTCTAATGAACCAAAGGAGAATATCAATTTTTTTTTCGTTGACTGTGAATAAACACCATTGACCAGACGTGGGGAAATCTGCTCATTCAGCACCTTGAGATCGCGTGTACAAAAAATTTAAGCAAATTAATTAAGGGCAGATGGATTTACAGGGGGTTTTGTATACATTCCCTGAGATCCATATATGTCCCTAGATACCAAGAACATGCAAATGGACCTTGTAGAAGTGGTGCAATCTTTCATTTACTTTAATTGTTTTTTCGAGGAAATATGGCTAGGGCTTAAAGTTTATTTAATAAAAAAAATACTCTTAATCAGATCATCACTTTATTCAAATTGAGGATTTAGTTTGAGGATATTTATATAAAAAGAAATTGGATTACGTCATAAAATATGACTACAGCTTGGCTGGCCTCTCACACTGATACAATTGGCTGTATCAGGGGGTGGGAAAGCTGAAGGGTGGGTCCTGGGCGTTGTGGACAGCGACCCCTACAGTTCGGTCGGGGTGCCTGCTCGGCAAGGGTTGGAACTAAGGAGAGATAGTGTGGCCTCCCACACGCTACACTCTCCCTGGTGAGAACCTGCGCGGCCAGGTTGGCCTGCCCCAGGCTGCACATGCGTCGGAGGAAAGCATGTGACAGTCTCCGGTCTCCCGGACCAACAGTAGGGGAAAGTACGCAACAACCAGGAAGGGTGGGATGGGAGAAGAATCGGGAAAAAGTAGGGGAAGAAAGATAAAAAAAATAAAAAAAAATAAAAATTACTAGACATTCAAAGCTTCGTTCGAATACTTCAATAGAAGCTTCGAATGTTAAAAAATGACTTCGGTACAGCCCTATCGAGCTGTAATTAACGCAACACAATGATTCTGTATCCTGTCACTGATGGCCATATTCAAACCCATAGGATTTTTTAAAGCTGTGATTCTTCTTTTTTCTCAGCTTTTGGAAAAGAAGAAGAGAATCCAACTCAAGGATATGGGTGAGGATTTGGAGTGCCTCTGTCAGATAATGAGAACAGTGGGGCCTAGGCTTGATCATGAAAAGGCTAAGGTGAGCTTTTAGTCATTACTTATCTGAATGGAAGCCTCATCTTGAAATCCTCCTTAATTACATTCCGTGATGAATCTCCTTTTCCCTTCGCAGTCTTTAATGAATCAGTACTTTGGCCGCATGCGCTCCTTAATGAACAACAAGGAATTGCCTGCAAGGATTCGTTTCCTGCTGCAGGATACGGCAGAGTTGCGAGAGAACAATTGGGTGCCTCGCAAAGCTTTTAACGACAATGGACCAAAGACGATTAACCAGATTCGTCAGGAAGCGGTAAAGGTTAGTTACCCTGAGAAAAGAGAAGACTAACATAGCTAATTGATAGATGGGCCTCACGATACAAGAAATTACAATATGGCATGTTTTGCAGTTATAGAAACATTTTAACAATAGAGTAGTTGTAAATATTTTTATACCAATATTTATTCCAAAAGACATGGGTCGCATTCAAAAGCATATGTAGTACACAAACATGGCATATTTAACCTTAAGTCCGGAGCCCTATTTTCTAAAAATCTGCCTAAAATACATAAGTAAATGGAATATTGCTCCACTTCTACAAGGTTTATTTGCATATTCTTGGTATCTAGGGACATCTATGGACCTCAGTGAATGTATTCCCACTGCCAGTGTCAGACATATTGTGTATTACTAGGCTTGCTTAAATTGTGATTAAACAAAGGAGTATGAATTATGATTTTTCTTTGCGTCTTTGAGAGTGAATAACTCCATGCTAAAAACAACCAGACATGAAAAACTGCCACTGATCTCGTTCAGTACCTTCTTGAGATCACGTGTACAAAAAAAATCTAAGGAAATTAATGAAGGGAAGATTATTAAACAGAAGGTTTTGTAGACTAGATACAGTACTGAATTCTCCCATCCGGACCAATGCAATTTGAAATATTATTATAGAATAGCAGGCTTATAAATTACCTTATTATAGCCAATTCGCACATTAAATTGGATATAAAAAAAATTCGTACCGCAAATGAGCTTGAAGCCCCATAGAGGCCTTTGGGAAGTGTTCTGAAAAATTCCAACGCTCTCGATGTCCTTCAAAATGGTGTTAAAAAAAACTACAATACCATCTGTAAATTGAGCCAATCTGAGGTGTCATCATGAAAAGGGGAATTTTTTTTTCGTGGCCGCGCCAAGCGGTCATCGGCGAGCAATAATGGCAGGACGATGCAGTGACTCGAGACAGGATTACGCTAATAGTTCGTCGTCGGAAATGTATAATAATCGCAAGATGCATTCGGACCGGACAGTTTTGGATCTAACTAAATGAATTTATGGACATTTATGCCCGGACCACAAAGCGTATTGAAGGGTTAGCGACGGCTCTACCGGAGTCCGTCAGCCTGTTATATGAAAATGTAAATTGTGCTGTCAGACCCTGATACGGGTTGTCTTTCTTTTAGCTAACGCTATTAAATATAAATATACAGTAGAGGTATAAGTGACTTTGCCTAAAAAAAATATGTTTTGGTTGAGATGACGCACCCCTGCGGCAATCGACTTTACCGTAAATCATAGGCTGATATACGCTACATTCTCTTTAAACATATAAAATGTTACAGGACGAAAGTAATAGATTTAATCACTTTTATTCTTTGACCGACCTTCAGCATACATAGACCATGAACAGGCAGTAGATCCAGTAGTAGAAACGCATGTCAGAAAACACGAGTGCTCCTATTGTCCTAAATGTTACAGGAATCGTTTTAAAATGCTATTTTACTGTATTTCAACTATACACAATACATAATTTGAACTATACACAATACTGAATTTGAACTATACAATAATACTGATTTTGAACTATACACAATACTGAATTTGAACTATACTGAAAACGCATGTCAGAAAACGCATATCCTGCATTATGCCTCCTCCACTCCTGTAGTCAGAGCCACTACACCTGCTACATTTGAACTATACACGATACATAATTTGAACTACCGGTATACACGATACTGAAAAGTTACAGTATGTAGATTTGTTCATTTGTATGACAAAGTCGGTCAACCCTTGCAATCAGTTTCATTTAATGAATTGAAAACGGCATTGATATTACGTAAAAGCAAACTGGCAATAGAAAAGATGTTCAAAATGATCTAGTTCCCTTAAAGCGCTAACGCTATTAAATAAAAATATATAGTGGAGGTTAAAATAAGAATATGACTTGGCCTGAAAAAGTTCAGTCAGGAGATTTTTTTTTGCTTTAATCCCTGTGACTTTCGCGATCAAAACAGCACGAATAACACTTTAACCTATTGGTAAACTAACGTATTGATGATAATATACATTATAGCTGCTGTTGTCACATGGTTATGATGTTTATACTTATATGTTTGACAAAATAATTATACTTTTGTCAGGCAGTCTGAGAGGTTGATTTATGACGTGATGTCATTGGGGTCCGCCCCCGGACTGCAAGGGTGGAAGAGGTTAATAAGAAATGCACCCTAGTCATTCATATGATCTTTTGACTACAGCTGCATTATTGTGCACTGTTGTAATATAGATTTTTACTGTACTTAGGGTAGTTGTTCGATCTGAATTTACCTGTTCATTACAGGATAATATGGGCATTTTTATACCACAGATGACTCAGGGAATGAGGAATGACTTCTTCATGGAAAGCCCCTTCATGCCATCCAGGATCAAACTTGACCGAGAAACGCTTGGGGGGTTGGCTGACATGTTTGGACAAATGCCAGGTATGTCCACTCGACGACTGTCCACATGATTTTAAAGGACTATACCAGTGTTTTTACTTCTTGCCATTAGTGGGGATTGTCCCCATCTTTAACTCATTTTGTGTTCATGGATGTACACTGTGTATTTTACAAGATGTCTGCCTGTGATAACTGAGGGATACTGTTGGGCGAGATAGTTGATTATAACAATGTTGGCATCCTTAGTTCAGCGAATAGTACTCAGGGCTGGCAATCTGTTAATAAAATGTTCATTCAATCACCGTGCTGATTGATTGAATGAGAATTTTATTAACAGATTGCAGAATGGGTACAATACAGTACGGCTCAATACACAATTGTTAAGGGGATGCAGACCAGAGACTTTTGTCTTGTTTACATCAGGGTCCCCCATTTTCAATTCATAATGAATTGTAAGTAAGGGTGCAACTTGCTCTGTGCAATCCATTCTTTGTGGATCTAGCCCTGAATATGTCCCAAAGCTTTAAATACACCATAAGATGGGACAAATGAGTGGAGCTATATTATGGCTTATGAGTTCTGTCCTCCATGTGGGCTTGTCTGATTTTACTATGTCCCCTTTTCAGTAGGGAGTGGGATTGGGACGGGTCCTGGGGTGATTCAGGACCGGTACTCTCCCACCATGGGGCGTCACCGCACAAACCCACTCTTCAATGGCCACAGTGGACACACAGCCCCGACACCACAGTCTCAGTTTGACATGGGAGGCAAATCCTTCATGAAATCCAACCAAGTAAATATATTGTACAAAGTAATTGATTAGTATCTTGACATTAAAACACTTGTTTGCACATATTCATTATTTACATTACATTTTGTAAATTGTGAGTCATGCATCTTTTGTATTACTCACTGATATAATGGGTTGGGAGTACTCCAGCATCCATTGCCTCCACTATGAATATTCATTGTTCTAATAAATTACAATTATGTAAAAAAAATGTGTAGGTCCAGAACCCACCATTCTACAACCAGAATCATTCAGTGCAACAGGCTCAATCCAAGGACATGGCGCCACGCTTCATCAAGAAAGGACAGCTTAATGCTGATGAGGTACAACTCCTCAGCTGCTACTCACACTAACCTTTTTTTTCAACTTTTAAGACACCGAGGTTACCCTCATTTATAGCGATGACGAGCTTACAAAAAGATTATTTCCCAAAATCATGCAGCCCTATCGTTGTCGCGACAGAACGATGGGATTCATGTTAAAAATCTGCAAATGCCTTTTTTTTTTAACTGGGTATAAAATATTTAAATTGCTACTAAAGAGTATAGTGCTACAGAGTTGTATTCATATGTGCAGGTATAAAGACACTAGATTAGATCAAATGTATTGTCATTATACAGCACAAGTACAGTACAACGAAAATAGGTTTGTCATCCAACCAGAGTGCAAATGTAGCAGTAAAGTGCCACAGCATGCCATCTACTACTATGGTAGTAGTAGTCATGCATATTCTTTTGTATTACTCACTGATCTAATGGGTTGGGATTACTCTAGCATCCATTTCCTCTACTCTATGAATATTCATTGTTCTAAAACTGCCCTCTGTGTAAGCATTATCAGCTATTTGAATGTCCATTAAGTTGAACAGCATGAGCTATTACAGTTTGCACCTGTTGATCAGTCTGTGCAGCTGCTGTGCACTGGTTTGAAAAGACCTCTCCTGGAGCACTCCTGATGCATCAGAAGACCTCTCCTGGAGCACTCCTGATGCATCAGAAGACCTCTCCTGGAGCACTCCTGATGCATCAGAAGACCTCTCCTGGAGCACTCCTGATGCATCAGACCTCTCCTGGAGCACTCCTGATGCATCAGACCTCTCCTGGAGCACTCCTGATGCATCACAAGACCTCTCCTGGAGCACTCCTGATGCATCACAAGACCTCTCCTGGAGCACTGCTGATGCATCAGAAGCGCTGGTTAGACCTCTCCTGGAGCACTCCTGATGCATCAGAAGCGCTGGTTATGAGTAATATAATGGTTGATGATAATCTTAACATTTATCAACCTTTTTCTTTTTTTGAAAAATACTTTCTTTTAACCCTTCTAGATCAGTCTAAGACCGGCACAGTCATTCCTTTTGAATAAAAACCAAGTGCCCAAGTTGCAACCGCAGATGCCAACCATGATTCCTCCAAGCGCTCAACCTCCACGAACACAAACTCCTCCACTGGGACAGGTAACTGCTTGAGATGCTTATTTTTCTTATCGAGAGGATATAGAAGCTCCCATCTCCTTATGCCCATGTCTCCTTTGCTGTTTCAGCCTCCACAGCTCGGTCTGAAAACCAACCCTCCACCCATTCAGGAAAAACCTCCAAAGACCATTAAGAAGCCGCCTCCATCCAAGGAGGAGTTGCTGAAGATAACCGTGAGTCCCTCGCACTGAGCACATTTTGTAGTGAGACAGTGGCTCGGGAGGTAGAGCAGTCGTCTGGTAATCCGGTTCGATTCCCGGGCAGTGTCTAAGTGTCCTTGAGCAAGACCCTGAACCCCTAACTGCTCCCGATGAGCAGGTTGGCACCTTGCATGGTTGCCTCTGCTGTTGGTGAGTGAATGGGTAAATGTGAGGAACTAATTGTAAAGTGCTTTGGATGAAAGCGTTATATAAATGCACCATTTATGTTGGTCTAGTTATGTATTTCTCTTATTTTTTTATTCAGTCATCACACACTATGCTCACACAATATGCTCAATCATTCCAGACTGTCTTTGATTTTGGCAGTGACTGAAAAGGTACAGGCTGAAGCATAATGCTTATATATGCCTTTCCTATATTCTTATCAAAGCCTCTAAAAACAAACGAAATAAAATGTTCACGTGTAACCCTCAAATAGAAGATTTTCTTAATTCTTAAATTGATATCAGCATTGTTCCACAAGTTAACTCCAACAATAATAGTAAGACATCTCCTTGTACTCTCTTTCTTAGCTTTTTGAACGGTAAACTTTTAAAGGTCTCTTAAATCGTATGTAGAAGATCCTACATACCTGACTCTCTGCTCGCTGTGATTGTTCCAGGAGACCGTAGTGGCCAATTACCTGAACAGTAAGAACGTTGGTGAAGCTGTGACTGGTGTGAGGGAGATGAAGGCTCCCAAGCACTTCCTGCCTGAGATGTTGAGCAAGATTGTGATTTGTTCACTTGAGCGTCCTGATGAAGACAAGGAGCACGCCAGCACCCTGATCCACACACTGCACACCGAGGGTCTGGTCACTGGGGAGAACTTCATGCAGGTCAGTCTTGCACACGTCTAAGGCCTAACAAAAATAATAGTTGGTTTCAGGTTGGTTGTCAGTTTGGCCATGGGTAGGTAGGGAATTTATTTTTATTTTTTTTTATTTTATTCTTTCCCACGGCGACTATGGATAGGGAATTTCTTTATTTAATTAACCCTTTCACTGCCACACGACAGAAGGTTAGCCCTTTACTATCACACAACCGACGGCGATGCTCCATCATTAGCATCATTAGCTCCGCGGATGCGGAGCTAATGATGCTAATGATGGAGCATCGCCGTCGGTTGTGTGATAGTAAAGGGCTAACCTTCTGTATTGTCACAGTGAAAGGGTTAACCGGCTGTCGTGTGGCAGTGAAAGGGTTAAAATGTTCACAACAACATGGATGCATGTACTCTGCCAGCATGTTTAATATCCATAATACTAAATGTTTGACTAAGATTTCTATGAAACTTTATTCTTAAAAAAAAAAAAAAAATGATTTTTTTTTTTTTTTAATATATAATTTTTTTTTAAAACTCATAAAATATATTGGTCTCACCTAAATCGGCAGGGTCGGTCGGCAACCTGAAACCAACCATTATTTTTGTTAGGCCTAAGCATCTGGATTATGAAAATGCTGAAATTCTTTGTCAATGACTTGTGATGAGTTATTTCAATAAGTGATGTGCACTATGAAATATATCTTTATTTGCATTCAGGATGTCTAATCCAAAACCCTCGGCTTTATAAAAAATAAATAACAATTAAACTGTTTTGTGAAAGGGGAATATGCATTTCAGATCCTGTGATTGCACCCTGCGATTTGGCTTATCTTTCCATTTAAACTGCTACTGTCATAACCTCCAATACTGTTTTGACAGGCATTCCTGAGTGTCCTTGACCAGTGTCCCAAGATCGAGGTGGATGTCCCACTGGTGAAGTCCTACCTGGCCCAGTTTGCAGCACGAGCAATTATTGCAGAGTTGGTGAGCGTTGCGGAGCTGGCCCATCCCTTGGAGAATGGCACCCACTTCCCTCTCTTCCTGCTCTGCCTGCAGCAGGCGGCCAAGATGAAGGACCGCGAGTGGCTGACTGACCTGTTCCAACAGAGCAAGGTCAACATGCAAAAGATGCTGCCCGGTATGTCCCAAGTCCTCATCACTGTGTAGATTTGTGGTCCTCAGCTTGTTTTGCATTGATACTCAAATTTGACCGTGACCATAAAGTCATTAGGGGTGCATGATTCAGGAAATCTCACGTTCGATTTAGATTCTTGGTCATGATTTGATTCACGATTCTATTCCAGCGGTTCTCAAACTACAGCTTGCGACCCAAATTGGGGTCGCGGGTAGGTGACAGTGGGGTCTTATCGATACTCTTACCGGTTCTTTTAGATTATTATTAAAAAAAAAATTATACATTATTTGAACGGCTTAAGGCTATATCTGTACTTGATGTTTGTTTGTTGTGTTGCATATTTGAAATAAACTTCAATCAAATCAAACCCCCCCCCCCTTAAAAACAAAAACCTGTGTTTAACCTAGCCATCTATAAAACATCTGCTTTTTAAAAGTGCTGCTGCTTTTGTTAATCTTTTAGTTAATATGACTAAAACGATTTCATGACTGCTTCCTGTCGTCGCATTTCCGCGAAGGCGTTGGATACTTACCGTTACATTTTCAACAGATTGCTGCTAATTAAACACTTCATGCCATGGAAACAAGAGTAAAGTTAACGTTATGTCGAATGTGTAGTGTATGAACTTGACATAACATTAATGTTACTCGTTTCCATGAAGTGTTTAATTAAGTCCATGGAGTTTCCAGTGATGCTGCCACTGTTGCGTCGCAGATGGATGGTACACTGTTAGCTCCGTAGCTAATCCGCTCCTAGACTACCGATAGCGGAACCGATAACCTCGGACCTTATCAATACTCAGTTTTTTTCTAAACCGGTTCCCTTTTAGAACCTTTGGACAAGTGGCTCAGATATTTTACTTGTCCGAAAGCTAAACTTACTTGTTCGAAATGTACTTGTGAAAATAAAGGCCTAATTAAAAAAAGAGATTTGGACAATTATTAGGATTTAATAACTTAAACAGTGCATTTGTGTGGGGTATATGCTGTATGATCAGTCCTCCAGCTCATCTTCACTCCCCATCAGCACCAGCTCATCTTCCTCATCTCCCCTCTCTTTGACGACCAGGGGTTATTTAGTTGTTATTACGGTATAGTTGTTATTACAGTATAGTTGTTGTTGCCATAAAAAACACCATTCAAATAAATAAATGTATTTTTATTTGAAATAATTTCTTTCAACAATACATTAAGTACATTAGATCAACGGGTAACAACAAAACAAAATTGTAACGCCTTTCTTATATTATTGTCTGAGTAATACTGTGTGTGATTAATGAGAGAGCGAGCATCAAATCGCTGTCAGTTGCCTCAGTCTTTGTTTCTGTAGAGAAAGAGAAAATTGATTTAGTGAAAAGGCTCCCAGGTGGAAATATTTCACAATCATGACATACAAAAAAATATATATATTGTTAATGATGTCTTGTAGATTATTATGGATATTTGCAACTCTATTCTTTTAAGGACTAGTGGGGTAGTTTATGAAGTAATAAAAGTATAAAACATGTAGTGAAAAGTACAGAAATCCAAACTGGCATTTTTGGTGGCAGCGTAGTCATACAACAGACACTGATGTATTGGGTTTGCGTTTGAGCCTCTTGGATGCCATATTCGAGTGATCACAAGTGCGTCACACTAGGTCCGGAAGTCAAGACTAACCACTGTACGCTGGACTCCGATGCATTAACAACATGTAAACGAACAGCCAATAAATGTGAAGTTAAATTTGAACCTCGGTTGTCATGCCTCGTCAATATAAAATACACCTAGCTAACATGGGCGGGCTGCTTTGAGTGAATGATGCTCACAATCAATGAATCAACTGTTAAGCTATTACTGCTGTGTAAAGTGTTTTCACACACGGGGCTAACGTTAGCTAGCAAGCAGCCCACTATCAAGCTAGAACGTTAACTAGCAGCCGACTACTGTATACAGTTCCAATAGAGTAGACTAACATTACACCTGTGATTTTATGTGTCCTTACCTTAGACTCGAGGGTTGTACTAGGGTTTGATGCATTTCCCTGTTTGTCAGTCTGTGTCTGTTCTCCATCTTCTGTTTTTAACGTTATCCTCTTCCAAATATCGCAGCATATTTGTGAGTGCTTCCTTGACTGAGAGAATGGCCAGTATCGTGGGAACTTTTATTAAACATTTAAACAAACAGATATTTTCGCGGGTCGCGTGCCACTGTCAACTACTAAGCGAGCACTCGGAAGACGCTCGCGGTTTGTCCGGGACAAGTAACATTGACGTACAGAGTGAGAGTTTCCAGTGACACTGTGAGACAGGCACTTTCTGATCAGATGGAATAACGTTACTATTTGTTTGGGGAATATATATATATATATTTTTTTTTACTTGTCCCGGACAATAGGACGAGCCTTAATGTCCAGCCCTGTACACTGCTGTTTTGACAGGATTATGGTCTCTACTCTTGGATACATTTGTAGAAAAATGCAACATTGTCATACAGTCTAGAGAGATTGATTTATGACGTGATGTAGGGCTGGGTGATATGACTATTATATAAATATCGGGTACGGTTCATTAACGATACACTTTTTAAACGTATCGTGGATATCGTGATGTTTTGCCCAAGAGGATTGCGTCTCGTCAATCTGGTCCACACGTTGAAACTTTTGAACAGCGCCGCCCCACACACACACTACTGCATCAAAGTTACTACTTATGATAACAAAGGCATTCGTTTTGTGGCATTAACGTTATATAGTTAGTGTTACACGTTCAATAACATCAGCATATTATAATATTTACCCGAACGTAGCAAGCGTTCATACTAGCTCAGTTCCTTCCGTTGCTCACAGAGCCCTGAGTTTTACCCATTCTGCATCTGTTAATAACGTTTTCAATCAGACACATGTATAGAAAGGCTTTGTTTTATTATAACATTAGTTGCAGTAAAATCATTATGCCTCATTTAAGTCATCCTGCGGAGCTAAAGGCTAAACATCAGCCGCGCCGCCATTGTTGTAGAAAAGCTTGTCAACTCAAAATCAATGGCGGGCAAAAGCCGAATTGGTGGTAACAGCAGAGGCGGGTGCAAGCGGTGTGTGACGTAATTGGCAGAATCGACTGTCAATCAAAATGTCATTGGTTGAGACAATAGTATCTAGCTGCAGCCCAGCAGGTAGACCATGCTGGGAGAACTAGTATCTAGCTGCAGCCCTGCAGAACATACTGGGAGAGAGAGATGGTGCTATTTCTTGATGTTTCCTTTTTTTTAAGTAAGTAAAGAGGCCTATGTTCATATCGGTGAGCACAATTTGTAACGCAAATATACAGTAGTTTCATAAAAAAAAATATATATATACATTACAAAAAGAAAAAATATTACAAAAAAAAATATTTAAAAAAAATTGTTGCCACAAATATCGGTATCGGCCGATTGTGTTAGTTGAACAATCGGTATCGGTGGCAAATTTTCATATCGGTGCATCCCTACCCTCTACTGATGGCCCTGGTGGTAATGCCTGTCTCCTTTTTGTTCAATGTCACTGCCTTTTATTAGGCCTAGTTGTTGGCTACAACTTTGCCACAGTAGGCATTAATCACTTAATAGTTCAAATGTCTGTCCCATTCCCGTTTGCACACGCAGATACGCACACAGTGGGCCAGTGACTTTGGTGGTATGTGCTATTGCACAGATGTGTGTCCCGTTCCCGTTTGCACATGCGCACACACAGTACAAATATACATTTATTTTTGAAAAAAAAATAAACTGTTAGTTGAAATATTTTCACTGTGCTCCTAAATATTTTCATTTAGGAGCACATGTGCTCCTTGGGGAAAAAGGTTAGTGTAGAGCCCTGAATCATTTTAACAAACATGTTATTGGTAGTCTCCTGCAATAACATCAAGTCAAAAATCTTCATTCTTACTGACTGGGTCTCATTCTCTTCTGTAGAAATCGACCAAAACAAGGACAGGATGCTGGAGGTCTTGGAGGGCAAAGGCTTGAGCTTTTTGTTCCCTCTGATGAAACTGGAGAAGGAGTTGCTGAAGCAGATCAAAACGGACCCCTCTCCCCAGTCCATCTATAAGTGGATCAAGGACAACATCTCTCCCAAACTCCACACAGACAAGGGGTTTGTCAACATCCTCGTGACCAGGTACAACAATGGGCTTAAGCATGTATGTACTGGCAAATCCACCTTGTTTGTCATTCAAAAAGGCTAGTCAGAGTTTTTACTCTTTCTCTTTCAAGCTTCTTACAGTACATTGCCTATGAAGTCAATATTGATGAGGAGGATGACCAGGTAGCAGCCCCCCCTAAAGAACAGTTGGATCAAGAGAAGCAGCTGCTGCTGGCTTTCAAGCCAGTGATGCAGAAGTTCCTGCATGATCACATTGACCTTCAAGTCAGTGCCCTCTACGCCCTACAGGTTCACAGCAATGCTAAAGCTTTTCCTAAAGGTATGTGAAGGCTGGTGGGCTCACTTGCTTCAGACGGTCATATGAAATGTTCTCGAGCCCCGCCCACTTTCCTTGATCCTCCAATCATGGCTGTTTCTTTCCCTCTTGAGGGAAGAATCAAGAAAAGAGGGTGGGGCTCGAGGTGGATCCCAATTCGTCTCTGGCTTTTGTCTTTATGTCCATTTTGTCTTTATGTCCATGACTTGCAGATGTTTGCTAACTTACTTACTTGTCCCTTCCTCCAGGCATGTTACTGCGCTACTTTGTTAACTTTTATGACATGGAAATAATTGAAGAAGAAGCCTTCCTCGCATGGAAAGAAGATATTACCCAAGATTTTCCTGGAAAAGGAAAAGCATTATTTCAGGTAATTTTGTTCAGATTCCTGTAGGTGGCGTATTACTTGCACCCCTGCTACTGAGTAGATTTAATTTCCAGTCAGTATTTTGAGACTCATTGCAGTCTCCCCAAGATCGCCTCATGCATTTCTGAGACTAGGGGGCTTCAGACTGATGTGTCACACTGAATGAAGCATCTCACAATGTGACAAGAGAGTACTATAGTCAAACTGCACAACAAAGTCCAATCCACACTAGTTAAATCCTAGAAAATTACTTGTGATCAGTATTGTTCAGATGGGTGTATTTTTCAAGCTGTGGCAAAACAAAAATACCACGTGTCTACTTTGGTATCGCAGGGTTATAAAAAGTAGCTGCCCCTGAGGAATCTCGCTGCCCTTTCGAGCTCTGGACTGATGCCCCAAAAAAATAAGCTTCTAGAATTTGAGTTGGGGCTTGTGTCCATAGTGGATGTTTTTTTTTCAAGGCGGACTGCTTTGAAAAGCAAAAAAAAAAGCTTGGAGCGTTTTCCTGAGTCTCGCGGCTCCGCCACTTCCTTGATGTTGATTACCTTGATGAGCGCCCTCCTTTCCAAAAGTTTAACTAGTTTCAACTTTATGCGCTGGGAGCCCTCCGCCCAAAAACATTGCCGCCGAGAGCGCATAAACGTGAGGCGCGGCGCTGGGAAAAGGAGCGCGCCTGTAGCATAGAAATTAATGACAAAGGAGCTGACAACTCATAAAACGTCCGCTATGGACACATGCCCTTAGGCATTATTTACCTCACACCCTGTGTACATGAATGACGAGGTGCCAGTGAGGTGTTATTCTGAAAACGTGTCCAGGGTTTTTGTCTCAGAGTTCAAGGCTGACTTAATTAAAGGAGCTTTAGGCGGCTGCTGATTTGGGACAGAACTTAGAAATATTTTCAAATCCTTAAACCAAATTCTACAACGCCCTGCCCAATTACGCATCAAGATGCCTCTAAAGCCACGCCCCACTAGGTAGCTAGCAAGCAGCTATGTTGGATTATATTCAAATATATTGTCATTATACAGCACAAGTACAGTATAACAAAAGGAAGTTTGGAATGCAACCAGAGTGCTAATGTATGTTGTGCGCAGGGAACAAACTTAACTTTTTGACTTACCAGCCATTTGGCTGGTCGATTTTAAAAACTACCAGCCGGGCAGATTTTTTACCAGCCAAAAATGATAAATAGCTTTTTAGTATATCGCCATGTGTTATTATTACTATATAATACTCGTATGCTATTTTCAATTAATATCATAAACAACATAAGGAATATTAGCATAATGTTGATTGGACTGAAGGAATGAGTCGGCGTTAATAGTTTTAAATGCAAATAATTTATTAAAACATAGAAGTGGGGTCGGTACACACACACACTGTTTCAACTCGCCACCCCTGCATCATATTGTAGTCTGTCTTCAAACTTCCACTCCTCAACTTTTTTTATATTTGAATATCAACATTATCTGTCCATCCTCAGTAATCCTCAATTTACTATAAATACTCCTGTCCTGAGTCCTGACTAGTGACTTTTCGTCTTTCCAAACGCACACACAGGGAAGGGGAGAGTGCCCCCCCCTTTCCCCAGTCCACACTGTCTGCTGTTCTCCATGGCTCTGCGCCTCTGCCTCTGATCAGGATTAGCTTGTTAGCTTGCCTTACGCTAACGTTGTAGTGATTGTAATGGTACATAAACGTTAATTTCGGGCGATGTGGGCATAAAGGAATGGCGACGGTGCAAAGCATGTAGATGCATTCGACACGTTATGAGAAGAGAAAAAACATCACAGACTTATTTCGAGTCTGTAGGCGCACTGCTGTGTTAACGCTGCTCTGCTTTCAGAAACAGACTGGTTTCAGAAACACGGACTGGGCGGATATCATATGACTCGCGGAGTTGCTACAGGGTTTTTCAAAATAAGAGTATCATATGAACTGAGCGTTGCTAGCTGCCGGAGCCCAGATATTATGACTGGAGCTGCGCTTGGGGCGGAAATGAGACCCGCACAGGATTTTCAAAAGTATCGATATGAACTACACGCCAGATGGCCGGCAGACCTATTATTTTTAGTCGCCAAACGTTAAATCTACAGGCCATTGGCGCTTGGCGTGTGGTTATTTTGTTCCCTGCGCATAACGTTTGATAGACGGCAGATTTCAATCATTTAACTCGTTTGTTTGATTGGATGTCGTTGTTTTAGCTCCTGCTCCTTACCGGAATAACTTTGTAATATCAATTACTGTCTATAATAAGAAATGTCAAATATTGCCAAATTGGCGGCTGCCTATTAATCTTAACCTCTTCCGCCTGTGCGGTCCGTCGGCGCGGACCGCAAATGACATTGTCAAACAAGTATCTTTTTTTTTTTTCAAACATTATAACCATGTCACAACAGCATTTATAATGTATATTATTATCAATACGTTAGATTAGGAATAGGTTAAAGTGTTATTAGATAGATTTTCATTTAGTTTTGGTCAGCGTTGTTTCACGAGAGGCTATCATTTTGGAAAACTGAACCATGGGAATTGTAGTTTTTGGTGGTCATTTTGTGAAGGACATCGCTAGCTGTCGATCTGCATTGGAATTTTTCAGAACTACACTTCCTGAAAGCCTGTGGTTTCAAGCGTCATACCTCTGTATGCATTTTTTATATAATTATTCAGGATAATAAACTACAACACTTAACGTTATTGCATTATTTTGAAGCACAGTTAGTTTCTCTTCGCTGTTTTTTTGCATGCAGCAATTGGATTTGAAATTAGTTTCACCCTGATCAAAATAAAAAAGTACAGTAGATTTCATTATCTGTTCTTATGCACGCCTGGTGATACTAAATCCAAATTGAACTTGGCCATAATAAGTTAATTTATAAGCCTGCTATTCTATAATATTTCAAATTGCATTTGTTCCGAATGGGAGAATTCAGTACTGTATCTACAGAACCTTCCGTTTAATCATCTTCCCTTTATTCATTTCCTTATTTTTTTGTTCACTGTCAAAGATGCAAAGAAAATCATTCTCGTTTCATCACAATTTAAGCAAGCCATTACACACTATTTCTGACACTGGGAATACGTTCACTGAGGTCCATAGATGTCCCTAGATACCAAGAATATGCAAATGGACCTTGTAGAAGTAAAGCAATATTCCATTTACTTGGGTATGTATTTTAGGCAGATTTTCAGAAAATAGGCTCCGGGTGGAAGAGGTTAAGCCCGATGGGTCCGGTACCGGAACCAAACCATAAATCCATCTATACAGACTATGACATAATGGTGCGTTTTTTTTTGTTTTTTTTTTTAATGTATCCAAGAGTAAGTTATGGTGTGTATTTTCAACAATACTTTTGTTTACCAATAGGTTAAAGTGTTATTAGTGAAATATCAGTTCAAGAATTGTATTTATAAGCTAGCGAATATCTACAGAAATAAATGCGAGCCACCATTTAGTTTGTAGTCATTATGATGGACACTCTGGGCTTTCAATGAGTGTTGGAATTTTTTAAAACTACACTACCCAGCTCAAGCCAGCTGTCGATCAAATGACTTGTGGATACATTTAATTTTTTTGGGATTATCTACCATAAAACTGAACGTTATAAACTTTTCTGTGAACGTTTAGCAAAAATCCGTGTTGCAATCCGATTCAAAATGGCGGACCAGTTTCCATAATGAAAACGAACTATTTACAGTAGATTTCATTCACGGTTCTTGCTGCACGCCTGGTGACACTAAATCCAAATTGAACTCTGCCATTGGAAAGAGATTTGGCCGATCCATAGATGTGCAACTTGGCTATAATGTAATTTATAGGCCTGATATTCTATATTCTATAATATTACAAATTTTATGTGTCCGGATGTCAGAATTCAGTACTGTATCTACAAACGGAACAGAAGTTCATCTTTCCTTTATTCATTAGCTTTCTTTGTACACGTGATTTCAAGAAAGTGCTGAACGAGCTCAGTGGCAGTTGTTCATGTCTGAAAATGTTTAGCATGGTGTTGTTCACTGTCAAAGATACAAAGAAATCATTTATATTCCGTTTCATCACAATTTACTCGAGCCTAGTAACAGACACTATTTCTCGGAATACATTCCCTGAGATCTATAGATGTCCCTAGATACCAAGAACATGCAAATGGACTTGTAGAAGTGGAGCAATCTTCCATTTACTTAGGTATGTATTTTTATGTGGATTTTCATAAAATAGGGTTAGGTCATAAGGGGTTAATGCTGATGTTTTCGCTGTACAGGTGAACCAGTGGCTGACCTGGCTGGAGACTGCTGAAGAGGAGGAGTCTGAGGAGGAAGCTGACTGAAGAGCCAAAGCCTTTGGTGTGAAGGCGCTATTGATGACACTGCTTGTCCCCACCCCCTTTTTGTCTCCTGTCCTTCCCGACCTGTCCTCCCTCTTCTCATTTATCTAACCACTGCTACAATTCATTCCGCTTGTTTTCTTTTGTCATTTTAAGTTGACGTTAAGCCCCCCCTTGCTTTCTTCCCCTTTTAGCTCTCATTCTAACTCAAGGTCTTAATGGTGTAATGGCTTAACTATCCGTTTTTGAAAAGAGCTTGTATGAGATCCAATGGCTCTGAATCCTGACGTTATCATTTTGCAAAAAGGGCCTTTTCCTGCTGTATTCCGCTTTTTGTTTAAAAAGAAGAAAAAAAACGTTAGCAACACTGTAGAGATGCACTTTGCTTAACATCCGAGTTTTGCAATATTCATACACTCGTCCCATGATTGCTTGGAAAGGACTCCTGAACTGTAATTGGTCTAACATCACTTCAGTAGTTGTTGTGTCTTTACCTCGTCTTGGGCATCATGTGTGTGAAGTTGATTTAGTTTGCCCCATTTCAACTGAAATGGCCTGCATTACCTGGTGTACTTGCAAAACTTAGCTGATTGTAGGAAATCTAATTTAGCCCGCCCCCTCCCTTAAGTGCTTTTTCTCAACGTATTAATTCTTTTTTCCCCCTCTTTTTGTTGAAAGAAATGAAATTATGCGGCCTTGTTAATTTATCAACTCCTGTTACTGTATACCTCCCCCGTTATACTTTGATACTTGAATCTCATGTCTAGCATGCTCAGACAACCGCAACCTGGTTTGTTCTGTCGCGAAAGGATTATAGCTCATGCAAAAAAAAAAAAAAAAAAGTAACACATTTTTAACATGTCTTTTAATTGGGTTAGTAAGCGATAACTGAATTTGATTGTTACTCAACTTATCCACCGCCTCGTGTGAAAATTTGAAGCCCGTTTGCCATATTTGTCTAATCTAGATATTTATTGAATTTTTAATCATGATGTAAAAGAAAATCATGATATAAACCTATCTCCCACTTTGATGTTGGAACCACGAGGTATGAATCTGTACAATGAAACTTTCTATTTAAAGTGTTACTGTGGTTCTCTTAAGTGCTAAGAATGTTCAGTGTACCACTATTGCTCAACTTTCAATAAAGTTTAAACATGAGTTGACTTTTTCTTTTTTCTTGCCCTGGCTGATGGTACTCTCAAACTGTCTTGCTATGACCATGGCTAAAGGAATTGTGTCCAGTAAATGTATATGGCTCTTCAGCGATTAGTCAATAGCCCAATCAATGTTGTCTGATAGCCGCACTCTACCACAACCTAGAGCTAAGACTGGGGCCTGAATTTCACTGAGAAACTGCAGCTCTAGATTGGATTGATAGTCACTAGCCACCAGGGGTATTTTCTGGGGCAAATGGTAGAATTTCAGCTTCAGACTTTACTTTAGAATAAAGGCAGCCATATATATATAGTAGCTAAACCTACCTGAGCGGAGATTGCACTTGGAACTTAAATGGTTATAACACCATTTTTAAGCCTTTTTCGTTTGGTTAAAGGGGCACTTCACCCAAGAAAAACTTTATTGTGCACAATCTTAAATAAAACTTTTGCACACATTCATTTAGTTTTACACTGGAGAGTAAATTGGTCGCCAGTGATGTCTTTGAGGACATTAAATCCGTGTTAATTACAGCTAAATGGAATTATGTAGATTAAAAATGGCTACCTCGTTTTATGGGAACTTCATTGAGCTGTAATTAAATTCAATGTTCCTGATGACATCGCCGGTGGCCATATTCAATAAATGAACGTGTGCAAAACTGTTTTTGGATGTCTGAAATTTAGTGCCCTTTAATGTGATTGGACACTACACAAACTGATCCCTCCCCAGCAGGCAGCAACACTTTATGGAGTGTCTTGCCCATCCTTGGTGAATTGCGCATGAGCTTTACTTTAAGTGATTTATAATTAATAAATTGCTTGTTCATTAGCCCTCTGGGAAGAGAACGTTTTTCCCACCTCTTTTGCTCATTGTTTTTTTGCATTTTTGGGCATACATACACATTTTAATTCAGTGTATCAACTATCTCTGTAAACAAACACCAAGCTTACGCTACTAGTACCCTCCGAGGAAGGAGCGTATCCTTTGAAATGGGGACATTTAAAAAAAAAACGCTAGTATTAATTACTACAGACCGGTGGCACTCACCTCTGTGGCCATGAAATGTTTTGAGAGGCTGGTTAAGGATTACATTTGTGCCTCCCTCCCCAGCGATATTGACCCTATGCAATTTGCATACAGGCCAAACAGTTCCACTGACGATGCGGTCTCCCAAGTACTGCACAGCACCCTCTCCCACCTAGACTGCCAGAAGGGGGGCTATGTGAGACCGTTGTTCATTGACTATAGCTCATAGTTCAACACCATAGTCCCCACCAGACTGGTGGACAAGCTGATCGAGCTGTGTCTGAGCGCCTGGATACTGGACTTTCTGAGTGAAAGGCCCCAGGCGGTCAGGGTGGGGGGTCAGACCCCCTGCTGTATTCACTATACACGCATGATTGTGTGGCCAAGTTCAGCTCCAACTCCATAGTGAAGTTTGCGGACGACACAGTGTTGGTGGGGCTGGTCTCTGACAACGACGAGAAGGCCTACCGGGAGGAGGTTGAGGTACTGGAACGCCGGTGCCAGGACAACAGCCTGCTCCTGAACATTGGTAAAACCAAGGAGCTGATTGTCGATTTTAGGAGAACACAGCAGGACACACCACTGAGGATAAACGGGGCTACCGTGGACAGGGTGAGCAGCTTCAAGTACCTGGGGGTCCACATCTCGGAGGATCTGACATGGACAACACGCATAGACTCAAGCGAAGCAGCGCCTCTACCACCTGAGACAGTTAAGGAAGTTCAGAGTATCGGGGAAGATACTCCAGTCCTTCTACTCCGGAGCTCTAGAGAGCATCTTGACTGGAAACGTCACTGCCTGGTCTGGAAACAGCACGGCACAGGACAAGAAGGCCCTACAGAGAGGGGTGCGCTCAGCTGAGCGTACTACGGGTATTGCACTACCCCCCCCTGCAGGTCTTATATAACAAGAGGTGCAAATCCAGAGCCTGCAGAATAATGAAAGACCCTCACCACCCCAAACACAGCCTGTTCACTTTAAAAACAAGAACGGGAGTGGTTCTTGTATAGTAAACAAATGGATAGCAAGCTAGCATAAGGACACATAGTATAACTGTAGATTGTATAGTATAGCATTGTATAGTAGTTTACATAAGACCCAGTGCCTCATCCGTAGCTAACAGTGTATTGCACTATCGCAGGACCTTACATGTCTTACCATGCTTTTTGTAAACTTCATGTACATATACCTGATATGTCTTTATTCTTATTGCTTGTATTATTGCACAAATGTCTTATCATCCTATTGGATTCTCATTATTGTATTATTGCACAATCGTTGCGGGCAAGACCCCCCCCCAAATTTCACTGTATACTTGTATGTCGTGACAAATAAAACTCTTGACTTGACCACTGGACTAATAATACTTCCTTGTGGAGTTCCATTCTCTACTGTATATTCCTTACTAAACAGTAAACACACCATTCATTCTTACCACTATGTTCCTGTCAGAAAGGAAGTTATTTATCCATTTAAGCATTCTACCTTTAATTCCCATTTGATGACGCTTAATAATAAGGCCCTGTCTCCAAACCATATCATAGGCCTTTTCAATATAAAAAAAAAAAAACAGCAATAACTGACTCCTTATTTACCTGTGCTTTCCTAATGGCATCTTCAAGAACAACAGCAGGGTCCATCGTCCCTCTCCCTTTCCTAAATCCACTTTGGTAGTAATACAATAATCCTCTCGTTTCCAGCCAGTATACATTACAAGTCTGTCATTAATCATTCTTTCCATCAGCTTTGGATAAAAGCTTTATCTTATGATGTTTATATTTTCTAACCGGTAGGAGGCAGAAATTCACCAGTAGCGGTAATTAGTCTGCCGGAAATCAAGAAGAAAGGGGAGGGCGGGGAGAGATGGAACCTAGACGCTCATTGGCTAGTTGCGCTTATGCCGATATTTTTAAATGTGCAACTGCGAAGCGTTGTTTTTCTGTCACAACAACCAGTGTGTCCTGTTGAGGGAACTGCATGCATTTGCAGTACAGCGCGAAGCTACATCGTAAAAGGTTCACGGTTTAGGCATGTCTTTTTCAAGGGCGCCTTTGAAAAGGTTCAACGAAAACGTCGGTAAGTAACCAAACAACATCCAGTTAGTGGCAAGCACGATATATCGGCAAGTTATCCACTTTTAGCTAATAGCTAGAGTTGGCTAATGTCAAGAAGCTAACGTTAATACTTTAGCCAACTGACATAAGTTAACCATAACAACATACCTCATAACTAACGTTAGACTTGTGATGTCATTCTAGTTAACGTTAACACTTTCAAAGAAAGTTGGACAACGTTTTGATTGATTGAAAACTTTATTAACAGATTGCAGAATGGGTACAATGCAGTACGGCTCAATACACACAATTGTTAAGGGGATGCAGACCAGAGAAAGACGTTTGTCTTGTTTACATCAGGGTCCCCCATTTTCAATTCATCATAACGACGTAACTTTAAATTAGTTAGATTACCTAACTAACGTTAGTACAAAATAAATTCAATGACGTGACGTTAGATGACGCCGTGTTGTGTTTTTAACCCAAGGTTGTGGGCCGCCGCTGGGCTGCTACGATGTAAAGGACGATGATCATGTGAAGGGACCCGCGTCCTTCCACAAGTCTGACCGCTTCAAACCCGTCGGGGCCGGTGAGTTAACGTGAACAACACATTCCAGCAGCAAGCAAGAGCATATTTAGCTGTTTCAATGCAAACCCTAGCCCCTTTCGTGACTGCGATGCAACAAGCCAGGGGCTCGAACACGCAGTCACGAAAGGGGCTATATGCAAACTCATGAAACTTATATAACCACCCCCACTTCCAGCTGCTGCCGCTCCACCAATGCCACCTCCATCACCCTCCAAAAATGTTCCCATGTCACCTGTTCGACGGTCCACATCAGTCGACGGCATTGTAAGTTGGCAAATTAGTTTCTTGGCAGTTGGCTATATCGCCTATATATATATGTCAGTCAATCATATAACCTCCTATTTGTCACATAGGTTGGTGGGTCATGTGTAAAAAGAGAGAAGTCTGGCATCACCATGGAGATGAAACGGCAGATGCTCTTGGAGAAAGAGGTATAGCTACACATGGTTCATCAATGAAGTACTAACCTCATTGGCTCCAAACACGACAAACTTAATGCCATCTAATATGTGATTAGTGGGTTATCGTCTTGTAATTAGTAACCTTCAAGCTGCCGGTAGTCTAATGAATCCTCCAGTGTATACCCACTCGTTGTTTAATTAATGTTTAATGGCCACTAGATGTGTTGAGTTGAATCCTTTGGTTTCCTCCCCTGCAGATCCGCTCTCTGGTGCAGCAGCGAGGGAAGCAGGACCAGCGTGTGCTGGGCCTGGAGGAGGAGGTGAAGAGGGTGGAGTCCAAGCTGCTGGCTGCTGTCAGGGAGAAGACAGGCCTGTCAGCTGGTGTCACCACCTTGGAGAGGCAGTTGGCTGAGCTCAAGAAAGCCAATAACTTCCTAAAGAACAAGGTCTGCCTAGTTTACTAACTTATCTCATTCCAGTTATGTGGGCAGAGATTTTATGCATAAAATAATAAAAAATATGCCTAGTATATATATATATATTTCTTTACCTATTATACACAACATTTTAAATGTAATGGTAAAAAGAAATCTTGGCAAATAATGTGGTGGTACTGATTTCAGTTGGCAATAATTTATTGTATGCAATTTAAACCTCACACCAACCTTATACAAATTCACATTCAATATTAATTAATATTACAGATCAAGGAAATTGGGGCAGTAAATTAAATGTTTAGGCTTGGCTATGTATATGAATTCTCTAAATCAGGGGTTCTCAAACTTTTTTATACCGCGACCCCATTTTATCTAGGAATTTTTTTTAACTTGAAACACGTCGTAAGCCGTTTCCGGCGGTGGATGTGTTAATGTATCGTGTAATTTCAACGTGGAAATAAGGAATATCAAAATAAAAGCACACGTTGATTAGAAAATGAAATTACAGCACTATGTTATCAATTAAATTAATGCATATTATCAACAAAAGCAATGGAATCGTTTCTGTATAGACATTTATAAAACGAGGCATATTTAGCCAAAATATGTTGCCAGAACATGAAAAGAAAATGCGCTCACGTGCGCTTTGGCAGAGATCCGCTTCTATGAAAATCCGCCCTCACAGAGGTTGATGCAAAGGGCACATGCTTTATCAGCGCAGCATTACACAACACTGGGTACTCGTTCCGGACTGATATCCAGAACTTTGCGAGGAGCTGTCCAGTGAACTTGACTTTCAGTAGCTCGTCACACGAAAGATCATTGAGCGCCTCCTGCATTCTGTTCCTACAAAAAGCCATCAAATACCCCCAAATCTCAGCTGGTTATCCTGGAGTGCCACTAAGAGTTTCCAGCTCATTATCAGCATATTTCTCTGCCAATGTGTTGTTTTTGTCTGCAAGGAAAATCCGTGCTTCTTCTCCGAGTTAACAAAGGCAAACACTCTGCCTCGAGATGGCCACCTCACTTCAGTGTGGTATAGCAGCTGGTTATGCGCAGAGTCCATTTCATCGCGGCCAGCCAGCAACGCTTAACCATTGCGACTCCAGGTTACACACAAAAGACCAGACCCCCCTCCCGCGATTATAAATGTGTATTGGAATACGTGTGTCGGCCTCCATTGATGAAGGGGCGAGACATGGCAAATACACAGCTGTGATTTTTTTTTTTTTTTTTTTTTTTTTTTTTTTTTTTTTTTTTTTTTTTTTTTTTTTTAAGTTGCCAATGCGCAATAGAGGCTGACATGCGAGTGGATTTTGACTCCCGCTCCTTCCCACTCCCACAGAAATAATCCCATCCCAAGCCCAAGTGAGGGTTTCGAAAAAATCCCACTCCCACAGAGGACTGATCCCAATCCCGAGCCCAACTTTTATAGAATCCCACTCCCATCCCACTCCTGTTTACCAATCCTGCTCTGTTTTTCTTCAGTATAAAATATGCAGTACATGGGTCACATCATGTCTGTAGGGCTGTACGTTAACTTTTTTTGCACATAGCACTGGTGCTACAGAGGTTGATAGTTTTTTAGCACACAAAATCTTGTAGCACAAGTATAAAACGTGTTATATTTGTAACGGTCACAAATGTGCCTATTGTATTTGTGTTATTTAGTTGCAGTACCATGTTTGGCTGTCATTTTCATGCTGATAAGTTGACGTCACACAGCCAGACACGTTACGTGTAAGGAATTATGGGATTTGGTGTTGGATGTATGGACTCTACTAGGGGTGGGAATCACCAGTTTCATCACGATACGATATTATATCGATTCTTTGGACAACGATACGATATTTGCCGATATCACAGTGCCACGATACGATGTAGGTGCCTGCAATCGATATGAGACTATATCATAATAAGCCCATTAACACAATCAGTAACATTTAGATCAACTCAAAAAAGGTAACTAAAATATAATTTGAGAGAAATTAATTTAGCTCTTCCAGACATTTAAACAATCTATTGTTTTTAATACAAATATACCTCCTGTTCACTGTAAAGGGCCACATTTTGAGATATTGAGCTTTAAACTTGAAATAACTAAGTTTTATTTTTTGGAACTCACAACACACAATGTAAAACCCCTCCCTACCTCCCTCTTCCAAACAGTTCCCAATTTCTTTTTATGTTGCATGTATACCTTTATTTATTATATTTGTTATGTTTAAATATCAACATTGTCTGGCCATCCTCACTATCAAACTCCTTTGACCTCACCTACTTAAAATCATTGACGTAGAGAGTGATAGATATTTCATTAATATCTAATATCTTCTAAGCTCTTCTATCTAAGCTCCTCTGGTGAGAGCATAATCTCCCCCACTGTGCGACGCCAGCCAGGAACCCAAGATACCTTGACCTGTGTGACCAGGGACAGAGAGGCTGAGGCTCCCACGCCCCCTCCCTTTCCTCACTGTTTTCTCTGCCTCTGAGCCGGTTAGCTTAGTTTAGTTACCGGTAGCAGCTAACTAGTTCGTTTTAGTGAGGGTGCAAAGCATGTATGATGCATTGGAAGCGTTGCGGGGAAAAACAGGCAGGGACTTATTTCCTGGTCGCAAAATGCGCACTCTAACATAACATGGCACGCTGTCGTTGTGGGCTGCCGGAGATGTGCTTGGGAGGAAAGGATACTTTTTCAAAATAAGAGTGTTGATAACTTGATATGAACCGAACGTTGTTAGCTGCCGGAGCCATAGATGTTATGACTGGAGCTGCGCTTGGGCAGAAATGAGACTTGCCACAGGATTTTCAAAATAAGTATCGATATGAACCGAATGCCTATCGCACGGGTGCTAGTGCAGTAAATTCATTCATCGCACAGACCGATTTTTTCATAGCACGCTCTACAGCCCTCATGTCTGCCTTAGTTAAATATAAAACCACCAAACATTTACATTATGTATCACTCCCATCCAAATCCTGTTGATTTTGTTGTCATAGTTCCCACTCCTGTCTGCTCTCGCTGACTTACTCCCTGTCCTGCCCAATCACGGGATTCAAAGTGAAATTGACTCTCTTCCTGTGGGAATCCCGAAAAGATGTCATCCTATAATGCGCAACCCCACTGTCACCTACCCGCGGCCCCACTTTGGGTCGCAACCCGTAGTTTGAGAACCGCTGCTCTAAATATTGTTTATCATAACACAGGTTCTTTCCTAGCAGTGATGCATTGAACCCGTAACTGAGTGAATTTTCAGGTTTCTGCTGACAAAACAAAGGAGAAGATCAACTCCCTCACAATGGAACTGATGGACGCCAGGAACAAACTGGATGCCAAAGACAAAGTAGGACCGGTGTACATTTTCCTCTGCACAGTAATATGCATTTTAGATGGCCATTAAAAAGGAATAAAGACAGTCAAACCAATTTTGGCAGTGTTTTAAGATTTATATCCGATGCCATGTTGTGTGTTTACACCTCTAATCAAAAATCACCCAAAATTGTATTTGACAAATTAACAATAACTAGCTCTAGAAAATGTTATGTTGATTAGACTCATGATACTTGATTTTTATTGGGTCACTTTAGCTGGTTATTGTTAAATCATTAAGGATGTCTCAATACCACTTTCTTTTTTATAAGACTAAGTACTTGCCGATACCAAGTATCGATATGAGTACTTGATGATACTATTACAGTTCTAACAATTACTTTGAAAACATGTTTTCATTAGATGTTTCTCTCTTCCTGACTGTTAACAAATTAAATATACAACATGGCATTGAGTAGTAGTGTCAGAGTAGTTGTACGAGTACATGATCAGTGTCGGACCTGATACCAATGCTTGTTCTGTCCTCAGGAGCTGCGTTTCCTGCAGCTCAGTACTGAAGGCCAGGTGAAGCTGCTGGAGACGGACCTGAAGGCAGCCACGGCTACCCAAACAGCTCTCGGGGAGAGAAATAAAGACTTGGGTATTATTTCCTATTGGCTTCATTTTAGCTTTCATGAATATAGCCTGTCCGCTATATAATTGATTTTATTATTTAACACATTGGTTGCCAGCAGGGGGTTGAGTGCCAGCGCTTTAGTCGGAGTGGGCGGGGAAATTTGCGAACGCATAAACTATCTTAAATTATGGCTGTGTCTAATACACCCGTCGCTTATCAATGACTTGCTTGCAGTCAACATCTATGAAACTGATTGTTTTTTCATCAGTACATTTCCGTTTTATACCGTTTTGAAGTATATAGTTTTGAAGATTTCGAGTGATTCCAGAAAAATCTGCGAAAATAGCTCTTTAGTGGAATACACAAAACACGCTGTCATTTTTCGGCCTATTTATGAATCGTTTTCAAATAAACGCTAGATTATCGATAGTATGTGTACTTATGCACGCTAGAGAAGCGGGCTGAAATCGATTATCCATGACCTGGTCAGCACTAACGTCATACACGCACACGTTGTGAAATCTGTGAAAAAACATCTGATTATAACCCAAAACTGGTCAAATAGATTCCTTACCTCAAAAAGATGAATCCAATTCCTGATCGCCATTCCAAATATTGATCGCGTTTATTGATCCAACGTTATACCTCGAAACACATAATCCACGCTGCTTCCAGTGCCCTCAATGAATGCAATAGTCTCAGGTAGGGATGCCCCGATCACGTTTTTTGCCACCAATACCGATCGTCTATGAGCCATATCGGCCGATACACTGCCGATACTGATCGTTTTTGGTTTAATAATTATTTTTTAAATATAAATGTATATAATTATACTTGTAGTTGTATTATCTGCGAGACATCGCCACCACGCAAGTCAAAATGCTCGCTGTGTGTGTATACTCTGACTAACAGGGTCTGAAACGTATAAGATGTTCGCAGTGTTGTTATGAAGCATGATAGCTAATTAGCCAACGGCTGCAAAAACGAATAATGTCAATTATGTTATAAGACATTGATATCAGGAGCCATCTGTAGCTACTGATACCGTTAGACAATGCATCATGTATTAAACTAAAGTGAACTATTTAATTTACTGGGTCATTTCGTTTAAACGGTGAGCTAACGTTAGCTACCTAGCTAACAGAGCTGCTCATGCACTAGCCGGAGCTTGTTGACATGAGGGGGAGGGGGAGGGGCAGTGCGCTGCAGCAACAGCTGTGTGCCTGAGAGAGAAGTCAGCGAGTGAGAACTCCGCTGAGAATTGGATCATGTTTTCTGCGCGTCTTCGATCGGGTTTCACGATCGGCGAAAATAAAGCATTATCGTAATTCACCTATCTCATATTTATACTGATTATCGGCAGATCGATCGGGGCATCCCTAGTCTCAGGTTACATGGCTCAGAAGTAAAATGTTGCCAGTCCCAATCATAACGTGAGGCTGGATGGATGAAAAATTTATGGATATCGCTAATAAAAGAAATAACGCAGGCATTAAAGCGTTCCATCTTGAGATGGATTTCCGTCAATTTGATTATATTTATATAATATTTTTATTTATATTTATAAAAAAAAAATATGAAGTTTGCCAATAGGGATGTATCAGTAGTATTGGCAGTGGTAGTAGTCGTAATAGTAATCCAGTCTATTTTTTTTATTTTCTAAAAAATAAACTACCGTACTTTTCGCACTATAAGCCGCACCTGACTATATATAGTTCAACACGGGTAACCACTTTTGCTTAATTTCTTTGATGGCTCAAATGTATGCTCTAGTGCAGGGGTCAGCAACCTTTTTGACATGGAGTGCCTGTTTGAAATATAGTTGTAACTATTGTGCCTCAACAATAATCCATGCATCGTAATTTTTTTTTTTTCATAATCAGGTATTTTTAATGATTTTTACATTATTATATCATTATTGTTATTATTAACAATATTATTATGATGGTTGTATCAACCCTAAATCTGAGTTGGGGCGGGGGTGCAATGCAGACAAACAGTTTAGCTTTACTGAGCTCCGTTATCTGGGGGCTGTAGTTGGTCACTTTAAGCTGCACACCGGAGCATCTTTTAATCCAGCTGTTTGCTGTTCTCTGATATTTTCTGACATCTCGTTGATGCGTCGCTCGACACTTCAAGCTGACATGGGGATATCTTTTTTTTTTTGATCCACTTTTTCTCCCATTTTTCTATATTTCCTCCCATCCCAATTTCGTATCATCCAATTTCAACCCTCCCCTGTCACGAACGCTGTTTCTTGCCTCCCACAAGCCGGCTGCAATGTGGACTAAGTCATACATAGCACAAGTCCCCTCCGGTACTTGAGGTAACAGCAGTCGCATCTTTTCACCTGCGCAGCTCGATCTCTCAGTGTCGAGGAGTAACACGTGGGAGGCTCACGCTGCCCCCGACACTTCCTGATTCTACTGCGCAGGCGCACCAACCGACTTGTAGGAGTCGCTTGTTCACAACGTTCGATCCCCACCCTTCAGTTTTCCCTCCCCGTAATACGGCCAATGTGTATTACTGCGGACGACCAGCCAAACTGAAAAACAATGTGGAGAGCTGGATTCGAACACGCGAATCCTAGCGTCTCCACACTGGTGGCGAGTGCCTTGCCCACTACACCACCTAGCCGCCCGTACATGGGGATATCTTTTATCCTTGATTTGATTGTCTTTTTGTTTGGCAAGCCTTCAAACAAAACATCTGAGCTACAGAGAAAAGCCTCCTTGATATACTCTACTTACAAAAAAAGAACCTGTGGGAGGATTTCAACAAGATAAATGCGACAACGGTGCAAAATATTTCACTATAATATTTCAAAGCAATTTTTTATTTTTTTTTGCTGCCCCCTGTGCCACTAGGGTTGCCTACCCCTGCTCTAGTGTCTAGTCGATTTTAAGTTCATCATAGATCTAGCCTCTTAATTTTGCTCTTAAAGTGCACCAGACTGATGCATTTAACTTTAAAACTTAAAAAAAATGAATGTTCCTGGGGGGGCATGCCCACCGGACCCCCCTAGGGGGGCCGAGGTTCACCCACCACCACAGTCTCACTAAATCCTGTGGGAAACACTGAGGATTCACATTTTTTTATGGCTGTGGGTAGGGCGTTCCACATTGTTGTGGCATAATTGCGAAACGTGTTTAGTCCCTTGTTTGTATGATAACAAGCCTTTTAGTTCATGGTTCAAAGTAATGGGAAAAGGGTGCTAGCTCGCCATCAATCAGAAGCTAGCCGCAAGACTTGCATTCACGCTCTCCAGCACACAGCCTCCCTGCCTGGCACAACAACCACAACAGTAGGGTCTATAGTCAGTCGGGACAGTAGGCTCTACAAGTAGGCTCCCTTAAAACGCTAACTCTATTAAAAAATAAATAATACAGTGGAGGTTAAAATAAGAATATGACTTGGCCTGAAAAAAAGGAGATTTAATTTTTTTGCTTTAAACCCTGAATAACTATTAAATAACGAGATTTCTCGTCATTGGCACTCAACGCATGGCGGCCAACAACGAGATTTCTCGTTGTTGGCACCCAATGTGTTAAGGACCATTGGTGTCCTAGCTATGCTGTGGAGCTAGACTTAAAACCCACTTCTATGAAATAGGCATCCCATCTTATTTTTTTATTACATTGTTTTCCATCCTCTTCATCTTTCTATTTCAAGTATGTCTTTGTTTATTAACCCTTTCTCTGCCACGCTTATGTACATCCTTATACCATCCTCTGCCAGCTCTATTTGTCTATGGAGAAGTTCCCCTTCTTTGCAGGGCTATAACTTTTTAAATTGTATTGCTAAATTGACATTACTATGGCCCATTCAACGTCAATTATCTATCGTTTAGGATGTAGCAACGTTCTAATTTTTCATTCACATATTCATACTAAAATACGGTCTAAAGTATAAATATGTTTTTATCGTTTTCTGCAGCATTCTGCAGAACGTGATTTATAGCCCTAAATGCATTATATTGATGATCAAATACAGTTTGATAGCGATTGACTCCAGATACAAAATTTCAAATGTACGTGCTTCTAGAAGTTACTACTCATCATCTGATGTTGACCGGATGGGGGGGGGGGGGGTCGTTTATAATTCCGTGGCCAACGTTATAATTCCGTGGCCAACGTTAGATGATTCATGTAGTGTGGGTGATATGATCATCAGAGCAGTTTGTATCGAACACGGTAATAATAAACGCTGAAACTTGACTTACCCCAGTCTCCTCGGGCCGTTGGGCGATCAGCTTGGAGTAGAAATTTTGCTATTATGGGATGTTGATCTAGATCAGGGGTAGGCAACCCTAGGCACGCGTGCCTGCATAGGCACACGGGGGCATTTGCATAGGCACAGGGGGCAGCAGTAAAAAAAAAAAAAAAAAAAGTATAATTCTTTTTTTTTTGCTTTGAAATATTATAGTGAAATATTTTGCACTGTTGTCGCATTTATCTTGTTGAAATCCTCCAACGGGTTCTTTTTACTACCACATATTTAATTGAGACCCTTTATTTGTTTATTATTTCAATTTAGCTGGAAATACATTGCTACATCATTCAGTAACATTTGCAGAGCCTTATAACAAAAATATTATTACGGTCACCATTGTGACCAGTGGGATTAATCAACAAATTTTATTTATTTTTCTATTTCATTGAACATTGCACATGTTAAAAGCAATTTTTTTTACTCAAAATGTGAGTATTACCAAGTCAACTTGTGTTCTTAAAACAATGACAATAAACATAGTTTTATTAGGTTGAAATAATGTGGTTGTGTACTTATTTTTCTGTTAACTTATTATGGATTGAAAACCTTAATGCGCAGTAACTGAACTCAATATTTTTAAGTTCTGGTAACTTATTATTATAATTTTTTTTTACAGTGTAGTCTTGCGATCAATCAAAATTTATTTACACGATATACCTCACATTCACCCTCCATTCACATCCTGGTGTTCTCCATTAGGCCTGTAGGTGGAGCTATGACAGCACACGTACAGTACACACACCAATGGTGTGTGATGTGTCCAAAAATGAATGGGCAAATGTGAGTGAAATGGTCGCACTGTATGCAGCTGTTTGTCTGCATTGCATTCCCCCCCCCCAACTCAGATTTAGGGTTGATACAACCATAATAATATTGTTAATAATAACAATAATGATGTAATAATGTAAAAATTTTCATCAAAAATACCTGATTATGAGAAAAGAAAATTAAGATGCATGGAATATTGTTGAGGCACACTAGTTACAACTATATTTCAAACAGGCACTCCATGTCAAAAAGGTTGCTGACCCCTGATCTAGATGAACCATTTCCAGGTTGTATAATACTATATACGTCCAAATAGGCCTGTTGCAATAAGCAATAAATCAATTTATCGCGCAATAATGAAAATGAATGCAATGATTTTGACGGGCGCAATTAATTGCTATTTGCGTGTTTGTTTTAATGAGGCGGGAACCAGTACCTCTCCGTGTGGGGAGGCGGGCCGCTGACGTTACTACAGAGTACAGCACGGGAGCTCCTGTGAGCACCATGCGTATGTTGGGCAGTAGCAACGCTACATAGCTTAACTACATTTCTCAGTAGCGTGATGCAGTCCTTTTGAACCAAGTAGCGTTCTTTGTAGTGTAGCTATTTTTAGACCCAAGTAGTGATGTAGTGTGAACAAACGCTATACGCTACTGCCCGGAGAAACTGGACTGCTAAATAAAGATTAAAGATCTAGTGTTGATGCTATGACGCTTCCTCCTCATCGTTTATTGCCTGTAGTAGCTGCATCTAACGTTAGTAGCTAACGTTAAAACTAACCTAAAGTTAGTTGTTCACCAACAATCTCAACATTTGTTTTATCATTAGCTCAAAAACACAGAACCGGACGACACAAGTTGTCCGCTCATAGGTTCTGCTAGGATAATAACAACAATACTTCCGGTCGGTGGGTTTCAAAATAAAAGAGCAAAGTCTAAAACACCGGAAAAGACGTTTATTTTGTACAGCGTTTTCCTCCACGAGTACTCAAGTACATCATGTGATCAATCGATCTGTTTTTTTTTTTGACCATCCCTAGTTTATCCTGTGCTGAAAAGTCTCCATTCCAATAGAGATAGTATATATTTGTGTTTATTTGATTATTGTTGAGCTATATTTTAATCGAGAGTAACTGGTAGTGTAGCTTACTACATTTTCCAAGTAGCTTGCCCATCACATAATCCGCGAGCCACAGTAAACAAACGCGAGCCACAATTAGGGTGACCAGGTGTACCGCTTTTGGTTGTATACTGCACAGCCATTTTACCTAATGTCCCACGTCCCTCTTTTCGAGCAAAAAAACATGGGTCTAAAAGCCCCTTCCTACAGTAAACATAGCAACCCGCCTCTTGTCCACACACATTGCTCTGCTCGTTTTATCATTGCTCTCACGGAGATAAAACTGGGAACGAGGTTACTCTGCTTCTGACGCTACCTCATATCTGATTGGTTAGGTAGTAATTTAGGATATTTAAAATGTCTTCCAATGTTAAATAAAGGTTTATTGCACTTTGAAACGGTTTCCTTGCATTATTATGCTATTATCATTATATTAGTAAAAAAAAAAAAAATTTATTGAAAACTTTTGGGAAATACATTTCTCAAAAAAATTATTTCTCTCAAAACCGCAATAATATCACTTATCGCAATAATTTCTGGGACAATTAATCGCCCAACAAAATGTGTTATCGTGACAGGCCTACGTCCAAATAACGTTGTTTATTGAGTTAGGGCGAGCGATCGATTATCCAGTGTCAAGATGGAGTCCCGGGAGCTATAGCGAGTGGTCGGACTGAATTTGGATGAGCACCACTTTCTGTTTCCGGTTTGCTGTTTGGGCGATCGGCCACCAGATGGCGCTCTTGAACCGTCGGAGAATTGAGAGGAGATCAGCAGGAGATCTCAAGTCTCCGTGGGGAAAATATGATTGCCATCACAGATTTTTGAAATATTGATCTCAATGATGTGTTACGGCGTCATTGGCAGATTACGCATGGCGGAGATTGACGTGTTAACTCTTCCTTGGCGATTAAAGGGTTAAGTGTCTTTTGTTTTGTCTAAAGTTTATTATTATTTTGGACCTCAATACCTCATACCAATGGATAGTTATTAGTCAGGCAAAATATTTTGACATTGTATATTTCCCCCCAATTTCTATGACCTATATAAATATCATCATGAATCCATTATACATATAATGTGTTATGATCCATTTGTTTCTTTAAACATGCCCATGCCATATTGTTTGTATCTAACGGTTCTTTAAATAGGTGCTAGTTTGTTATTGTTTGTGTGCTGATTGACAACACACCAATGACCCTGGCTTTGGCTATTAATAAACGTATCTATTATATTTTTATAGAGGACCTCCACCATGCAACCAAAACACAGAATGAGGAGCTGGAGAGTGAGATAGAGGAGCTGCAGGGTGAGTCCTCCTCTCCATGTGTGTTTGTGTCATATGTTTGTATATCGTACTCCTCTCCATCTATCTAATCCTGTCTTTTTATTTAAAAAAAACCTTGGAAAAAAAGATTTGGAGAAGGTCAAGCATGCCTTCATTACATCTAGGCTTGACTGCTGTAACTCTTGTATGTGGGCCTAGACCAGCTCTCTACGACACCTACAGCTAGTGCAGAATGCTGCTGCTGCTCACATTTGAACCGGCACAAGAAAGTGAACATATTACACCGGTTTTGGCCTTCCTGCACTGGCTCAGTTTCAGGATTAATCTTAAGATCCTGATGTTTGTTTGTAAGATCTTAAATGGTCCAGCCCCTCTGTACCTAGTTGGAACTCCAAGTTCACAAGCCTTAGCCAACTAGAGCACTGAGGTCGTGAAATCGGTTGCTTCTGGGTGTTCCAAAATCTATGCTCAAATCTAAAGCTGACCAAGCCTTTGGAGTGGCTGTCCCCAATCTGTGTGGAACCGTTTACCTTTTACATATTATACCTGCCCCAACCTCAGCAATTTGTATGCATTTGACTCACTGTCTTCTTCTCACTGGCCTTTTCAGTTTTATAGTTAAGTCTAGTACTGTTTGTGTAAACTGTTGTGTTGTATTTTTATTAGTATTGTATGTACAGTACTTTTGTACTTTCTATTGTGCAGCACTTTGGTCAACCATGGTTGTTTTTAAATGTGCGATATAAATACAGTTCCTTGTCTTTTCTCCAGCTGTTATTTATGGACTGAGGGGGGAGATCAAGGCCTTGCAAGGCTACCTGGACACGGCCAACGACCAGATCCAGGTAAGACCAATAACTTGGCGATGGCAAAGTATAATTAAATATTTGCAATAAACAAACAAACAAACAAACTGGTGTTTCAAACCTTGATAACCAATGGAAGGTGTTTAGTCTTGAGCTGGGTAAAGAGGCATGCTGTTGGCGTTAGGGATGGGTACCTCACATTTGAACCGGTACCCAACGGTACCCTTTTTCTGTACTTTAGTCAGTCGTAAAAAAAAAAAAAAAATCCAAACTTCAAATAACTACAATTTCGACAGTTTTTGGCTTGTCATTGCCCCGACTGCTTTGTTGTTGAATCAAGTCAAATCCTAGGTAAGCATATTGTGCGTGTGAACGTTGATATGAAAAGAAAAAAGTAATTATTTTTTTTTGGTTTCTCACTTGATTCGATACTCGGTAGTACCGACGTGTTTCGGTTCGGTACCTCAAAAGTACCGAATTCGGTACCCATCCCTAGTTGGCGTGCCTTATGCATGTGGGGTGTTTTATTGGCCGCTGCCAAAATTGCAAACTGCTGATTGGTTCACACCATTTTGGGGGTAAATCGGCAAGTAAGAGGATGCAAATGCATTGAAGCACGTGCCAGAGCGGAGTAGAGGCATGTTCTGCTTGGTGTAACAGACTGAAGATTACAGTCAATACATATATGAAAGTACAGGTTCTTGCCTTCAAAATAAGCCATCACTTGTACAAATCGGGTGGATACATTTGAATCGATGTCTTAGGATGATAATGCAATACACTACTGCACTTCCGCGTTACATTGAGCTCATGGAGGAGAGAGCGGGGGGAGCAAATGAATGAATGTGGATGAGAGCCTTGATGTAAGTGGTTGTTGTGGGGGTGCTAGAGACATGATCGAATAGACTTTTAATACGCCTGAGTCTCCTGAACACGGTGCGACAAATTCCAAATCGATCGGAACTTTCTCGGCTGAGCTATAGTCCCTTTTTCAGCACCTACTCCCCATACGCATGCGCAGATTGCCAAAGGAGTCTGAACGGCGCGCAAGTCATGTTGGAATGTTTCATCAGAGGGGGGAAGCTTGTGGTGGGAATGTGAGCGGCTATAGACCACTGCACTTAAATATAAAGTGGACAGGACTAAGATGTATAGATGTATATCTAGGCAAAAAAGGTCATAGATGACTGAAATCAACATTAGTCTACCTGGAGACTCAATGAGGTAATTGTAGATGTCGCCATAAGACACGTCTGGACATTGAGTGGGATAATTTTGCCATTTGGCTGAAACGACACTGGCCACCGAAGCAGGCAATATTTTGCAAATACCGGCACTTGTCAGCAGCTGGCAAGGTACTGATATAGCTAGCCATTTTTTAAGTATCGTAACCTGCGGTTGTTGGTATCGGTGCATTTCTCTACACTGAGCTGAAATGAAACTATTGCACATAAATTAGGTAAATAAATATTAACACATAAATTAACTTATTTACAATTTGACATACAGTAGTGACAACACACATATGAACTATTTACAATACAGGGACAGTGTTTCCCACAGGATTTTCTCGGAATGATTTGGTAGTTTTTTTTCTGCGTCTCCGTAGACCGTGCCACACCACCGTTTTAAAGTCTTGGTGAATTGATTGATTTATATGAGGACCAATGTATTTATAATTTAGCTAGCTCGCCAACGTTACTGTTAGGGATGCACCGATATGAAAATTTGCTACCGATACCGATTGTTCAACTAACACAATCGGCCGATACCGATATTTGTGGCAAATCTTTTTAAAAAAAAATTCTTTTTGTAATTTTTAATTTTTTTTGTAATATATATATTTTTTATGAAACTACTGTATATTTGTGTTACAAATTGTGCTCACCGATATGAACATAGGCCTCTTTACTTACTTAAAAAAAGGAAACATCAAGAAATAGCACTATCTCTCTCCCAGTATGGTCTGCCGGGCTGCAGCTAGATACTAGTTCTCCCAGTATGTTCTACCGCGCTGCAGCTGGATACTATTGTCTCAACCAGAGCTCTCAACCAATGACATTTTGATTGACAGTCGATTCTGCCAATTACGTCACACACCGCTTGCACCCGCCTCGGCTTGCTGTTACCACCAATTGGCAAGCGCATATACATTTTTTACTTCTGCTTTTGTCCGCCATTGATTTTGGCTGGAGGTTTTCTACAACAACAAAGCGCGGCCGATGTTTAGCTTTTAGCTCCGCAGGATGACTAAATGAGGCATAATGATTTTACTGCAATGAATGTTATAATAAAACAAAGCCTTTCTATACATGTGTCTGATTGAAAACTTTAACAGATTGCAGAATGGGTCAAACTCGGGGCTCTATGAGCAAAGGAAGGAACTGAGCTAGTATGAATACTTGCTACGTTCGGGTAAATAATATGCTGATGTTATTGAACGTGTAACACTAACTATATAACGTTAATGCCACAAAACGAAAGTAGTAACTTTGATGCAGTAGCTTGTGTGGGCCGGGGGCGGCGTTGTGCAGGTCGCGATGCGACTGAACTTTTTTTTGCCTTTTGACGCGACACAAATTGATGGATATTTATCGGCTACTGCCATCGGCACATTCGAGCTTATAGGCCGATTGCAGTCAACAAGGCACTTATCGACCGATACCCGACCGATACATCGGTGCACCCCTAGTTACTGTGATTAAAGCAAACTTTAATAAAAAAAATATATATATATAAAAAAAATATCCGGCGGTCCCGTTAGCGGGGTGGGCCGCCAAGGCTATGGTAGGGGAAACACTGGAGCTTCAAAGGGGCTGTTTTAAGATTTGTGCTGTCAATCGATTAAAATATTTAATCTGATTAATCGCATGATTGTCCATAGTTAACCTGTTCCACCTGTGGAATATTTTCTGAAAATCCGCCTAAAATATATACCTAGGTAAATGGAATATTGCTCCACTTCTACAAGGCCCATTATCATATTCTTGGTATCTAGGGATATCTATGGACCTCAGGAAATGTATTCCGTGTCAGAAATATTGTACTAGGCTTGCTTAAATTGTGATGAAACAAAGGAGAATATGAATTATGATTTTTCTTTGCATTTTTGACAGTGAATAACACCATGCTAATAATGACCAAACATTAAAAACTGCCACTGACCTCGTTCAGTACCTTCTTTTTTTTTTTAAACTTTGACCAGTCAGCTGGTTCTTTTCGCGTTTATCGCTTTTTCTGGTCAAGTATGACCGACAGAAACAGGTTGAATGGGGGTATAGATGGGGGGGAAAGACACTCTGAGAAAGTACGGCTTGTCCGGGAGTCGAACTCGCTACCCCAGATCCGTGACGCGCACGGTTGTCCCCAACGCCGAAATAGCGTTCGAGGTACGCGGTGAGCTACTGGAGCTCCCCTCGTTCAGTACCTTCTTGAGATAATGTGTACAAAAAAATCGAAGGAAATTAATAGGGCTGTCTCAGCGCTGTACGCTAAGCTTTTTCACTAGGGGCACACTTGCCCCTAAATGAGAAAATTAGGGGCACAGAATATTTTTTAGGGGCACATTTTTAAATAACAATTTTACCATTATAGTGCAAAAAAATATGTTCCTGCCTCATTTCTGTGGTCCTTTTATTTAACACTTTGATTGCCTAAGGCTAAATTCATGATATACCATAGGTTGCCAGCTCTATTTGTCTATGGAGCAGTTCCCCTTCTTTGCAGGGCTATAACTTTTTAAATTCTATTGCTAAATTGCCATTATTAGGGCCCATTCAATGTCCTATATGTATTGTTCAGGGTGTATGAACGTTAAACTTTTTCATTCACATATTCATACTAAAATATGATCTATGATCATCTCTTTCTGCAGCTTTCTCCAGAACGTGATTTATAGCCCCAAATGCATTATATTGATGATCAAATACAGTTTGATAGCAATCGGCGCGATATAAAAAAATCCAACTGGACTGACTTCTGGAAGTTACTACACGTCATCTGATGTTGACCGGATGGGCGAGGGGGTGTTTATAATTCAGTGGGCAGCGTTATACCATTCATCTAATGTGGGTAAAATGTTCATCATAGCAGTTAGTGTCGAACATGGAAATTTTACACGCTAAAACTCACCCCAGTCTCCGCGGGCCGTTGGGCGATCAGCGTGGGGTAGACAGTTTTCCATTATGGGATGTAAAAATATCCGGTCCATTTCCAGCTTGTATAATAGTATATACGTCCAAATCATGTTGTTTATCGAGTTATTGGCAACGGATCGCTATGTATTGTGACGAGCTAGAGTGCCGGAACCTATACAGAGTGCCCGGAAGTAATATGGATGAACAGCACATCGTCCAAGTAACTTCCTGTTAGGCGACTGCGCCGATCGGCCACCAGATGGCGCTCTTGAACCGCTAGAGGGTTCAGTGGGGCTTTTTGGTGGGTCTCAGGCCAGCGGATGGGAAATATGAATCCGATCACAGATTTTTGAAATATTGATATCAAAGACTAGTTACGGCGTCTTCGGCAACTTGAGCATGGCGGGGAAGGACTCCTAAACTCGTCTTCTGGCAGTTAAAGTGTTAACATTTAAGTGTTTGTTTTCAGGTTTGTATCTTTTATAATGAACCAACAGAGTGTGTAAATCACTAATAGAACAAAAACAACGAACTGTGTGCGTGCGCTTGTGTAGTGCTCCTTGAATGAGATCACTACAACACACACACCATTGCATTCCTTTGTTTCACAATGAAAAGTGCTTTATAAATAAAATGTATTAATTATTATTGTAAATAACTCCATGAAAGGTTTATTTTATGGGTAATTACCTGCTTCATATATGTGATGTTACTGGTTTCAAGGTGTGCCTAAAGTGATCAATGTGTTGGGCCATTTATAGAGATCTATGCCAATTAATGTTTATGTATATCCATGACTTTTTTTTATAAGAATTGAGAGGCCTGCTACGGTATGTGTATGTGACCTTTATTTTGAAAACCGTGTTGCGACGCAACCTTGTTTACGTTTGCGCTTTTGACAGTGAAATGTTCAGTTCAACTTGGCTCGAAGGAAAGACTGTAATCAAAAAGGTTTAATTGACCCGTATGAGGCTCTTACGGTAGGACTTTGATTGTTTATAGAAGAGGAATGTAATACTATGCAAAACGAGAAATAAACAGTGATTTTACCAGCAGTAAGTTGCAAGCCACTTTCATTTCATATACGGGGAACCGTGACAATTATTAGTATTATCTTATTTGCATATTGTCTCATTATTAGATAGGTTGATACTTTATTGATCCCCGGAGGGAAATTTAAGTAGACTGTATTGAAAAACGTCCTAATAGTGGGCTACTCGCCTAACTTTAGAAGTGTGTCCCCGCCAATCATCACTGCCAGATCCGACTTAATTTCACCGGCTATGGTCTTATCATCTCTCCATATCGGACGTGGTTGTCATAAGATGGACTGATATCCGCTCCGTTCTTCTTGCAGAGCTAAATTAGCGGCTTAAACTTATTGAACTGAAGTTCTTCTTTGGCGATGCAATAGCCCACATTCAGTTTTGTTTAGATGGTTCACTAGGAATTATGGGATTTGGTGTTGGATGTATGGACTCTACCAGACGGGGACATGGTATTTAATCGCACGATAGACTACAACTACCAAGTTGAATAGCGTGACCCAGATTCACTTCACACGCAAATATTTTCTTCACACAGGCTATCGCAGTAAATTCATTCATTGCCGACAGATTTTTTCACCACCGCAACATTATGTCTCACTGTACAGCCCTGGTTGTAGACTAATGTTTAACTTTTTTTTTATCCAATTTGTATGGATTAATTTAGGAGTGAAATGCGAATGAAGGGTTGAAATCACTATTTGCAAGGTTGCCCCCAAATATTATTTTCCACTCGCACGGGCCAAATTAAGGGGCAATTTGCGATAATCTCGTCGCAGTGTACAGCCCTGTCTTAAATACTTTGAAGGTTCGAAGCTTCGTTCGATGGGCATGGGATTCGAATATGAAATATATATATATATATATATGATTTCTTCTTTTTTCAAAATTTTTATTTATTTTTTGCTAAATCAACTGCCTCTTAACACTTTGGCTGCCTAAGGTTAAATTCATGATATACCATAGATTGCCAGCGCTATTTGTCTATGGAGAAAGTCCCCTTCTTTGCAGGGCTATAACTTTTTTAATTCTATTGCTACATTGCCATTATTAGGGCCCATTCAAAGTCCTATATGTATTGTTCATTGTGTAGCAACGTTAAACTTTTTCATTCACATATTCATAGTAAAGTATGGTCTAATGTATAAGTGTTTTCATCTCTTTCTGCAGCTTTCTCCAGAACGTGATTTATAGCCCCAAATGCATTATATTGATGATGAAATACAGTTTGATGGCAATCAGCGTGATATAAAAAATTCCAACTAGACTTACTTCTAGAAGTTACTACACGTCATCTGATGTTGACCGGATGGGCGAGGGGGCGTTTATAATTCCGTGGGCAGCGTTATACCAATCATCTAATGTGGGTCAAATGTTGATAATAGCAGTTAGTATCGAAGACGGTAACGTTACACGCTCAAACTCACCCCAGTCTCCTCGCGCCGTTGGGCGATCATCGTAGAGTAGAAATTCTATCATTATGGGATGGCGATTTACCCGGTCCATCTCCAGCTTGTATAATGGTATATACGTCCAAATCATGTTGTTTATCGAGTTATTGGCAATCGATCGCTATGTAGCGTGACGAGCCAGAGTCCCGGGACATGTACAGAGTGGCCGGAAGCAATACGGACGTCTAGCACAACCTCTATGGCACATCCTGTTTAAGCGATTGCGCCGATCGGCCACCAGATGGCGCTCCTGAACCGCCAGAGAGCTCAGTGGGTCCTGCTGGTGGATCTCAGGCCAGCGGAGGGGACATATGAATCCGATCGTAGATTTTTGAAATATTGATATAAGGACGACGTAAAGCGTCCTCCGGCAACTTGAGCATGGCCGGGAATGACGTCTAAAGACTGTTCACGGCACCCAAAGTGTTAACTACAACAAGCAATGCCGTTTGTTATTTAAGATGAGGTCGGACTCGGCACTGACAGATTTGTGTTCATTGTGCTGCTTTTATAAAGCCTCAAATGACAATATTTCATGGAAGCAGTGTTTGTCTTAAGATTTAAAAAGGTTTAAACTTTACAGCACTGACGAAGTTGAACTGACTAAGTGCTGTACAAGTCCCACAACAAAAAAAAGTAAAAATTATACTTTTTGTATTTTTTTTTATTATTTCGAAGCTTCGAATAAAAAAAAATCGAAGTCAGCCCTAGAAATTAATAATGGGAAGATGATTAAACAAGGTTCTGTAGATACAGTACTGAATTCTCCCATCCTGACCAATGCAATTTGAAATATTATTAGAATAGGAGGCTTATAAATTACCTTTTATAGCCAATTCGCACATTTATTTATATACATATTATCTTTCAAATGCCAAAGTTCAATTTGGATTTAGTATCACCAGGCGTGCATAAGAACAGATAATGAAATCTACTGTAATCTACTGTACTTTTTTATTTTCCCCACAGTGCAACCGTTTTGAAACTAATTTCAGATCCAATTGTTCCTACATGTTAACAATAGGGAAGAGAAACTTGAAAGCCTTTCAATATTTGTCAAACGTTACCTTTTGTGGCTTATCCCGAATATTAACAGTTATTGAAATAATTCATACAGAACCTTGAACCCCATAAAATCTTCCAAGAAGTGTAGTTTTAAAAACTTAACGCAGAACGATATCTGTGGAACTCCAATGGTTAAACATTTCCAAAATGGTCGCCCTCTCGGAATAGACTTCACCTAATCGAAAAGTTAAATCTATCTAATGACACTTTTAACCTACGTATTGATGATAATATACATTCTACATGCTGTTGTGACATGTTAGTGATAATACTTGAATACGTTTGAAATTAAAATCGCAACTTTTATACAATAGTCTAAAAAATATTGATTTATGACCAGATGTCATTTCGGGACATTCCCATCGGGTGGAAGAGGTTAACTCACGATTTAAGCGCATTAAAAAATGTATCTACCTTAAACTGATCTTTTTCAAGTTCCAAGTTTTAAGACTCTTATCAACATGAGTCAACAATGCTTGCTTTATGCAGCCATTTAACACAAAAGGATGACCCTCATGCATTGCAAATTGGCATCAAATTCAAAACGGTGATGCACAAAATAACTTAAAAGAAAATAATAATTTAAAACGATGAATAAAGTGTGCATGAAATAATAGGCCAAAGAAAACGTTAGGAACTTGTTACATTCACCCACACAAGGGCTGAGTATTCACCCCTAGGGCTGGGCGATAAAACGATAACGATAACTATTGCGATAAATTATTTCCTCGAAATAAACATGAAACGTGGTCGCAAAGTTTCGATATATCGATTTTCCAAGCTTGGATATAAGCACACGCACTAACAACCAACAATCAGTGAAGGAGATGGCCGACAGCGGAAGGAGACCCGCGCTGCACCTCTGGGAGAGGTAGAACTCAAGTAGTAAACAAGGCTGGCTAGGATAATTAGCTTGCACGGCGCTATTTTAGTTTACGTGCAGAGTGGGTGTGTGGCGTGAATTCTGAGGCCACGATTATAGTAGTGTGGGGTATACAGTGGACGTCGTTGCAATGTATTGGGGCGGAACAGAGTATTTTAGGGTGATATTTAGTACATTGGAAACGAGGCTGGCTAGGATAATTAGCTTGCACGGCGCTATTTTATAGTTTACGTGCAGAGTGGGTGTGGCGTGAATTCTGAGGCCACGGTTATAGTAGTGTGGGGTATGCGGTGGACGTCGTTGCAATGTATTGGGGCGGAACGGAGTATTTTAGGGTGATATTTAGTACATTGGAAACGAGGCTGGCTAGAATAATTAGCTTGCACGGCGCTATTTTATAGTTTACGTGCCGAGTGGGTGTGGCGTGAATTCTGAGGCCACGGTTATAGTAGTGTGGGGTATGCGGTGGACGTCGTTGCAATGTACAATGTACATATTTAGTACATTGTCATGGGATACACCGCTTGCTCTGGCTAACTGCTAACGTGCGCGGACTGATGACGACATCAACTCGAGACATTCGCAGCAGCAAAACAAGTCTATTAATAGCCCGTCCATCGGCGCCGGGCATAAGAAGTTAATTAAACTTGACAGACATTATATCGACGATAATTATCGATATAGAGTTATATGAGAATAATTTTATCGCGATAACGTTTTTGGCCATATCGCCCAGCCCTACTCACCCACCCCCACCCCCCTCTCTCTCTCTCTCTCTCTCACGCACACTCTCCCAGCTCTTTCTCTCTTGCCCCTTCCTCATCTCTCTCACCCCCCCTCTCTATCTATCTCACACACACACACTGAGTCAGAAACAAGCATAGTATCTTTTCTAAAAAGGTAATTGTGAGTTAAAAAAAAATAGTTGCGTTAATAGAATTGTGCGTTAATACCGCGTTAACTTTGACAGCCTTACTTTAGATACATGCAGAACTACAAATACCCACTGGCCTTTGCCACCTAACCCCTCCCCCACCTAACACCTTTTCCAGGTGAGAGGCATTCACTGGTAGGGGGTAGGTACGTGTGCGAAAGTTACCATAGCTCAGTGTATGTATGTGTTCGGCAGACTCGGGTGCATAATAACCTGATCATGATCATGTCTCTACCACAGCCTGAGCTGTGAGTGAATTACACGATGGAGCATTATGGCAGGAGACTTATTTTTACCAAAAAAAGAGTGAGGCGTGGGCGGAAGTGGCAAATACCTGGAAGACTAATGATTTTTTTTAAACAACTATTCTTTACGGCCTGGTACCAAATTATCCACGGCCAGGTACTGGTCTTGCGGAGCGCGTACTGGAGTAGATTATTCTATGCGACTGCCAGCCAGCTTTTATGTGACTGAGAAATACACTTTCAGTGACTGAGAGAAGATCATCTCCCGATTCAGATACAATTTAACACTATTTTCACACTGCCAACAAAGTACTGGGCCCGTTGTCTCGGTCTCAAAACAACCTTACCACGTGTATATATATACGTGGTTGGCCCTCAAGCGTTGGAGCTCACGATTCCTCAGAAAACTCAAATGTTGCACAATTCAGAAATGGGTCTAAATGGCGATATTGAAATTTTTTTGTGCTTTGGAATGTTCTCTATACGTTTCCTTATTTGCTAAACTTAACACTGAGTGCTACGCCCCTTCCGGGAAGTGACTACTTCCGTGCCGCCCATTAAACCAATGTAAACGTAGTTGTAGTTTGTAGAACTAAACCTATATTTTATAGTATCGCTATGGGTCTAATAACGCCGTTGAGTCTCATTGAGCTACTTCTGGTCAACGTGCAAAAAAACTGATTATTTTTTCATCCGTACATTTTCGTTTGATACCGTTTTGAATATGAACATAGTCCGGCCGCTTCTGAGCAATTCCAGGGAAAAGGCACTAACGGCGTTTTTGTGTAATTCAATAAACACATTGTCATTTTTCACCTGATTATCGGATCTTCCTGAATATCAACGCTAGATCATCACTATTATCCTTTGTGGTGCATGCATGCAATGTGGTTTAGACCGGCGCGCACCCCCCCCCCTCCTGCATCCCAACGGCAGAACAGCCAGACACATAAACACGTATAGCTTCAATCGCAGTAGAAATAAATATCAGATCAACGCAAGCTTTCATATATAGTGTCCTTACCTGGTCTCTGAAGTAATGCAAAAAAAAGAATCCAATAATCTCATCGCCATTCCAGTTATCCACAGCGATCGTCCCTCCAACGTTATTGGGCATTGCTCTTCAACGGGCGGGCGGGTTCAGTTGTCCAAGCCATCCCTATAAGCTTGTGTTTAGGACCCGCCCCCACGCCGCAGCACTGTATAGAAAATAAACGAACCCATTTCTAACCGGGTGTATTACTGGCCGAAGGCGTTAGAGGGCGTTATAAGACCGTCTGCCAGCTTAGACACAGAACAGTATGCACAAGGTGTCCCGCTGAATTATGAATGGGTATAGATAATAAAAGAAATACCGTGACAGAAACGTAGATCTACGTGAACGGCACTCAACGATCGGATGACAGAACCGTAGATCTACGTGAACGGCACTCAAAGTGTTAATATGACTTGTAAATATGTTAATTATTGTTAGATTGAGAGTAGAGGAGACGCACCAAAAATTAGCCCAGTACTTTGTTGGCGGTGTGAAAATATGCAGAGAAACATTAATATCTTTGGAACCTTTTCTGTTCAATTGTATCTGAATCGAGATGAGATCTTCTCTCCATCCCATAAAAGCTGGCTGGCAGTGCGCATATAGTAAGGCATCTACTCCAGTACAGCTTGCTCATAACAGAGTATAGAGAGAGGGCTCTATAGCAGAGGTCCCCAACCATCGGATTGTGAACCGCTACCTGGCCGTTGTTGGATACTAAGGTAATCAGCCAATCTCATCTCGTCATCTCCTTCGTGACTCCCTGTTCTGCGTTGCGTTTGTTTTCAATACTTCACATTGGCTGTCACCCACTGTCAACCCCTGTTAGTACATCAGTTAGTCATAAGAAACGACACTGCATCGTGATCTCTTTCCTCATGTTTATTTAAATAAACATAGCCTCTGTACCAGATGTAAACAATTCCGTAATGTCCTCCACCGTCTCTCCTCATTAGTCCAATGGTTCTGGGCCTCATTGTAGCCATGCATGATGTGGCATATTTCCCCTCCCCCACCCGGCGAGGGTGAGGATGGATGAAAGTCTCTGATCAACGCATCTGCTCAATTGTGCGTCGTGTCTCAATCTAAACTTACCCCGGAAGGAACCCATGGCTCATAATGTTCTCCCCATAGCAACAGGGAGAACTCTTCTCGTTACTACGTGACACGCTGCCATGGCAACTGCTCTTCACCTTTAGCACACTAAACGTCCGTTCTATCTATGTCAAACTCTCCCCATAGTTCTCTCTGACCAAACCTGCCTGCTCTCAGTGCTTATCAGTGTTTATGTTAACAAGCTGCCGAACGACCTCGGAGCCATGGGCTCTGCTATTAGTCTGCTGCTAACACACACTGACTGCCGGCTACTTAAGATCTATAGATCCGTCTGAGTAGATGCTGTCACCCACCGATATATACATTATATACACATTGAAAAACATAGATTCCTTCATTCCTCCCTTTGATTCTAAATCAACCGTGGATCATTTGGTACCAGGCCGAAAATGAAAGAATAAAGTTGTTTAAAATTAAATGTATTTTATTTTCATTAGTCTTCCGGGTATTTTATTTGGAAACATTTTCACTTCTGCCAGCGCCTCACTCCCGTGGACAGGCTCACGCTGCTGCCTTGACATAAGTCTCCTGCCATATGTTGCTCCCCTTCACATAATTCACTCACAGCTCGGGTTGTGGTAGAGATCATAATCAGGTTTTTATCCACCCGAGTCTCCCGAACACGTAGCGACAAACCCAGTCGATCAGAGCTTCCTACGCTGAGCTATGGTAACTTTAACGCACCTACCCCCGCCCCTACCAGTGAATGCCTATCACCTGGATAAGGTGTTGGGTGTGGGAGGGGTTGGTTGACAACGGCCAGTGGGTATTTGTAGTTCTGCATGCATCTTAACACATTGACTGCCACGGGTATTAGACGGACCCACTTTATAAGGCCAGCTTATCATAATAAGTAGGGATGCTCGATATTGGCTTTTTTACCGATATACCGATATTGTCCAACTCTTAATTTCCGATACCGATATCAACCGATACCGATATATGCAGGGTTCCCCCCCAAAATAATTTCAGGTAATTAACATTACATATCTCTAGTTGTGGAATTAACACAACATTATGCATACTTTTGACAATAAATAAAATCAGAATTTGTTCTTACTTGCTTCCCTGGGTAAATAAAGGTTATAGAAATGTTATAAAAAAAAAGAGAAATTGAAAACCGATACAGATATTTTCCGATATCACATTTTAATGCCGATATCGGCCGCTAATATCGGTAGGCCGATAATATCGGACATCTCTAATAATAAGGTTTCATTGTGCGTGAGGCTGTTTGTAGAGCTAAATCTATACTTTATATTATTGCTATCTGTCTATTCTCATTGTCAATTGACACTATAAACCGTCCCTTCAAAATGGCTTAAATAAGAAATCAATACGTTCTAGGGGTGGGACGATACATTGATCCAGATCGATATATCGATCTATTATCAATAATCAAATGGGATCGATGAAACGTAAAAAGATCGACGATACTCTTATTTTGAAAATCCCGCGAGTCATATCGGCCAGCGGCCAGTATTGTGAAACTCTGTGTAGACATTACAGCAGAACAGCGCTACAGAGCGTCTATTTTGCGACCCGATATAAGTCTGTGCAGTTTTTTCCCCGCAACGGATCAAATGCATCTAACATGCTTTGCATCGTCGCCATTCCTTTATGCCCACGTCGCGTTAAATATCTAAATGAACGTCACGTTGGCTGCTTAAGCTAACTAAGGGGCTGTCTACACGAGCGCTGGATTTAATGTAACCATGATTGTATGTGCGCAGTTGCACTGTTCGGGCACACACAACCAGGGTTTTGCTACACTGCAACCGCGGTCTTTTAAAACCGGAGTCCAGGGTGACGTTTTGCGCACATCCCGGTTGCAGTGGGTGCGTGTGGGCATAGCAACCGAGGTTATTCCCAGTGTTTAGAGCAGAGCTGTCGCAATTATTTCCCATGTTCAGGGCAGACTGTCGCAAACAATAGCAAGTTAGCAACCGAGCACGGGGTTAGAGTGATTAGAGCAGAGCCAGCTACACCAGTGTTTACAGCAGAGCTGTCCCAAGTAGCGTTATATGAAAATGATTTCAACAATACGTTTAGAAGAGAAGTTTGTTACAGAGTGTTGTGATCGACTGATGTCTGTTGTCACATTCCTGACCCGACCAGAGTAAAACCTGTAGCTGCGGCTAAACTAAACTCATGTGTTGTCAAGTTATTGTTATAAGGAACCCAGTCCAGACTGCATCCCCTTAACAATTGTTTGTATTGAGCCGTATTGTATTGTACCCATTCTGCAATGTGTTAAATAACGTTTGCATCCATTCATTATAATAGTGTTAACGTTACATTATTACGTTAGCATGTAAGCTATATACTATACATAGAGAGTGCCACATTATTACGTTAGCATGTAGCTAACAACACCGGAGATCTTTTTGTGAGACTAAACTATCCGCTCTTGGTGGTAAATTGTGTTGCTGTTGGTTTGTTTCATCAACAAATGAGAGGCAGAACATACAGTGAATGTATCAGTTTGTTTATTGCACTTTCTTTCTTTGCTGAAAAATATATGCGCCGTTGGCTAAATGGCTAACTCAAGGGTATTTAAAGATGGCGTCTTTGTTTTGTTTTTAAGCAGGAAGTGTAGTGAGCTTTCAACCTTTTCTGATTGGTTGAAATGGCCTTCATGTCTGAACAACATCGCCGCCTACTGCTTTGGCATTGTACTACATGTATCGGTTGCTGGTTTTCCAGCCGCCGTGAGGACTGGGCCTAAGCTAAGCAGCTAACCGTGAGAGAACAGGAGAGGGGAAGGAGGAGGGGCGGGGGCAGTCTACCTTTCTGTGGGGGACTGGGGGAGAGGCATTCTGTGTGTGTGTGTTACTGAGGATGGAAAGATAATGTTTATTTAAACATGAATACATAATAAATGTATTCATGAAACATAAAACAATTGTAGGAAGTTTGGGAGAGGAAGGGGTTTTAGCTTGTGTGTTGTGAGTTCCAAAACATTTTACTTCAAGTTTAAAGCTCAATATATAAAAAGTGAATAGGAGGTCTATTTGTATTAAAAACAATAGATTGTTTTTCATTTAAATGTCTGGAAGAGCTAAAAAATAAAAACGTCAATTGATATTTCCGTAGCCTTTTTTGTTGTTGATCTAAATGGGACTGATTATGTTAAATGGGCACATAATATCGCCTCATATCGATCGCAGGCACCTGAATCGAATCGTATCGTGGCAGACTTTGTGATATCGGCAAATATCGTATCGTTGTCCAAAGAATCGATATTGTATCGTATCGTGATGAAACTGGTGATTCCCACCCCTAATACGTCGTGAATATAAGCATTATATGGGATTGGTCTGGTATATTTCCTGCAAAACGAGATACAGGGCGCTAAGCTAATAACGTTAAATCGAATGGCGCTTTGGCCCTACAGAAGCTAGAGCTAAAAATCTAAATGCATATTGTCGGTATCATGGTCCACCATGAATGCATGAAAGGGGGGGGCGGGGGACGTCATTTCCGATTATTGATTACTAGGGATGCCCCGATCGATCGGCCACCGATCGTTATCGGCCGATAATCAGTATAAATATGCTATCGGTGATGATGCTTTATTTTCGTCGATCGTCAAAACCGATCTCACTCGCTGTCGCTGAGTTCTGTCAGACACTGGGTGGTGCGGCGTCTGCTCATCCCTCCAGCCCCTCCCGCACGCATGTAAACACGGGTCTAGTCTAGTGGGACGGGACACGGGAGGACGGCGTCTCCCTGAGCTAACGTTAGCTTAGCTACCGTTACAAAATGACCCAGTCAACTATTCACTTTTAGTTTAATACATGATGAGGCATTGTCTAACCGAACGGTATCTAGCCGGCCAGCTACTGATGGCTCCTGACATCAACAAACGCTCCAGCAAGTCTAGTAGAGACGTGTATGATACCTGTTAGCGCAAGTTAGTTCACTGTTCAAAACGAAATGTCCCTTGAACTAAATAATTCACTGAGGCGTTGTATTAACGTTATATATCCGGCTAGCAGTAGCTACAGATAGCTCCTGATATCAATGTCTTATAACACTGATTCGATGCTTATTCGAGCTGAGGGCTTGCTGAGCACAGTAACGTTATACCAATAGGGTCCAGCTGCAGCGCAGGAGAATCCTGGCCGTAGCTCGAGGCTACTCGAGTATAGGTCCAGCTGCAGCTCCGGAGAATCCTGGTCGTCGTAGCTGGAGGCTACTAGAGTACACGCAGACAGTGGAGCTTGTTGCGTGGTGGCGATGTCTCACAGATAATACAAGTACAAGTCTAATTATATAATATATATATTTTATAAAAAAAAAAGATTATATAAAATACATTTATCAAAAACGATCGGTATCGGCCGATATGGCTCACGACGATCGGTGATCTGTATCGGTGGCAAAAAACGTGATAGGTGCATCCCTATTGATTACCAATAACGGCATTAGCCGTATTCGCTGGTTGGATATGAGAGCAAGGCCCGATTGGGCTGTAATTTACGTGAAAAAGCTCTTACCGTGGGCCGGTTGGACTGCAAAAAGGATTTCCCAGTTATCGATCGCCATCTGGTAGATCGATATGTCTATTGGCTGATGATATATTCCTTTACTGAATTCAGTGTCCAAAAACGTATTCTATGCTACATGGCACGCATAGCTTCAGGTTAACGGGAAAGTCCATTCAAGATCAAAAAAATTAAAACACCGTTCTGCCACAGGGAACACTGCATTATCGAGACAGCGCCCCTACGAGGATCTGGCCAGTAATGCACTTTTCCGAAAGAGTAGGGTAATTCTGCAGTGCCGCTCGGTGACATTGAGTAGGTTATTAAAATGGAATAAAAGTCAAAACAACCTTGCCAAGGACATATCCGTGGTTGGCCCTCAACCGTTGGATCCGAAACGGCCGGGAGTGTGTTAAGAGAACAGCCAATTTGAAGCTCTGTAGCTCAAAACGGGCTATTGTGTTATCATCTTTGTTAAGACATAGATTGAAAAGTATCCGCCCAATTTGTACAAGTGATGGCTTATTTTGAAGGTTTATGAACCTGTACTTTCATATCATGTAAACAATTTAAAATAAATGTGAAGATTGCTCAACAAGACCCTGCTCCGCCCCTAGAGGCACTGCACTTTGACTCGGAACGAAACAAAAGCAATATGGACATTTTGGTTGTATTCCCCCCCGTTGAGTAGGTGGTTATAAAACAAGAACAATTGTTGAATGTTGTACCTTTTGTGGTAAATTGTAGAAAATCAAATAGTCTGACAACCTTTATTTTGAAATGTTGTTGGTGGTTTGACATGTTAACCCTTTCACTGCCACACAACAGAAGGTTAACCCTTTACTATCACACAACCGACATCGATGCTCCATCATTAGCATCATTAGCTCTGCATCCGCGGAGCTAATGATGGAGCATCGCTGTCGGTTGTGTGATAGTAAAGGGCTAACCTTCTGTATTGTCACAGTGAAAGGGTTAACCGGCTGTCGTGTGGCAGTGAAAGGGTTAAGATGAATTGTATTTTTAACTGTTTAACATTCTCTTAGTAGGTAATCTCAACAGGGCTGCATTTTCCATTGCCATCTCCTTTTTTGAGTTAGACCTTTTCTTAACACGTCTGTAGGATCTGCGCTTGAAGCTGCGAGAGAAGAATGTGTCTGAGCAGACTGTGTCCGATTCTCAGCAGGGGAGACTGGGGTAAGCAAGTGCCTATTACCTTACACAACCGCATTTAGATTTAAGCCCACAGGACATTCATATTACGGATGGGCACAAGTAATGTTTTCCCAGATCAAGTTCTCTTCATTAACTCATTGACTGCCACGCTGGGAACGGGATATGACTGTGCTGCCACGCATTAAAACCAATAGAGTCGCTCACCTTATTTGCAGAGCTATAACTATATATAGCCAGGGCTGTACAGTGCGAGATATATGTTGCACGTGCTACAGCAACATCGGTCTGTGCGATGAATGGATTTACTTCAGTAGCACTGGTGCGATAGGCATTCGGTTCATATCAATACTCTTATTTTGAAAATCCTGTGGCAACTCATTTCCGCCCAAGCGCAGCTCCAGCCATAATATCTATGGCTCCGGCAGCTAGCAATGTTCGGTTCATATCGATACTCTTATTTTGAAAATCCTGTGGTGTCGTATCCACTCGGCTCCACAGCACACGGCAGTACTCGTCTCCGTAGTAGCAGTAGCGTCTGGAGCACGCACATTGCAACATAGCAAGGCTAGTGTGCCTATTTCGCGACTCAAAACAAATCCCTGCGGTTTTATTCCGCAACAGGTCAAATGCATCTAACATGCTTTGCAATCCTCGCCATTCCTTTATGACCACGTCGTGTTAAAAGACTCAAATTAACGCTACGTTAGCGTAAGCCAGGGGTGCCCAACCTTTTTTGAACAAAGATCTACTTTTTAATTTACCACCTAGCCGAGAGCTACCAGCCAAAATTTAACCTACTCTCGGCTATTATTAGTATTGATAGTATTAGTAATACCCTTCAATATGCACTTGTACAGCACTTTGTCAGTGCTGTAAAGTTTAAACCTTTTTAAATCTTAGACAAACAACACTTTGCTTTCGTGAAATATTGTAAGCCGTCATTTGAGGCTTTATAAAAGCAGCATAATGAACACAAATCTGTCGGTGCCGAGTCCGACCTCATCTTAAATAACAAACGGCAGTGCTTGTTGTAGTTAACAAAGAGAGGCAGAGTTGATTTTGCACACAAAAAATGTAATTAGTAATCTGATTTTATTAATCGAGATCTACTTGAAATCAGCCCGCGATCTACCTGTCGATCGCGATCGACTGGTTGGGCACCAGTGGCGTAAGCTAACAACAAGCTAACCTTGATCAGCTCTCATTCAGCTCGGACCATTTCCTGCTAGATTTAATTAAGTCATTCTGATTTGACTTGAATCGTGACGTAACGAGGCGAGGATGGAGCGGATAGTGATCCTATTGGCTCTGTGGTTGTAACCCGACACTTCATCAAACGGGGTTTGACAGAGAGCGAGAGAAACGGATACACCCTCGTGACAGAGTCTCTCACTCTCTCTCTCTCTCTCACACACACACACACTGTGTGGATGACCGTCACTCAAAGTGCTTATGGGCAGAGCCAGGCCAACATAGCCTGAAATTCAAAGTGAGAAAAATGGGGCTTTGAGTACTTGATTAGAAATATAAAACAATGATTTTTTTTGAATAAAACCTTACAGAGGTTTTCCATAGACTCACAGGAATTGTATAAAGTTGCCCAAATAGTGCTAGGAATAGCAATGCATGTCCCCTTTAAAGTTTAAAGCTCAATATATCAAAACGTGGCACTTTATAGTGAACAGGATGTCTATTTGTATTTAAAACAATAGATTGTTTTTCATTTTTAAATGTCTGGAAGAGCTAAATTAATTTTTTCAAATTATATTTTCGTTACCTTTTTTGAGTTGATCTAAATGTTGCTGATTGTGTTAAATGGGCTTATGATATTGTCTCATATCGATTGCAGGCACCTGTATCGTATCATGGCAGATATTGGCAAATATCGTATCGTTGTCCAAATAATCAATATCTTATCGTGATTCCCACCCCTAGTAGAGTCTATACACTCGACACCAAATCCCATAATTCCTTACACGTAACGTGTCTGGCTGTGTGACGTCAACTTGTCAGCATGAAAATGACAGCCAAACATGGCACTGCAACTAAATAAAACGAATACAATAGGCAAATTCTTTTTTTTTTCTACTTTTTCTCCCATCCCAATTTCGTATCGTCCAATTCTACCCTCCCCTGTCTCGAACGCTGTTAGGCCATGCCTCCCACAAGCCGGCTGTAATGTGGACAAAGCCATACATTGCACGAGTCCCCTCCGGTACTCGAGGTAGCAGCCGTCGCATCTTTTCACCTGCACAGCGTGATCTTTCAGCGTCGGGGGGTCTGCGCTTTGGAGGGACGCCGCCCCCGTCACTTCCTGATTCTACTGCGCAGGCGCACCAACCGACCTGTAGGAGTCGCTGTCCACAACGTCCGATCCCCACCCATCAGCTTCCCACCCCCTAAGCGCCTTGCCCACTGCACCACCTAGCCGCCCCAATAGGCACATTTGTGACTGTTACAAATATAACACGTTTTATACTTGTGCTACACGATTTTGTCCTGTGCTACAAAACTATCAACCTCTGTAGCACCAGTGCTATGTGCAAAAAAAGTTAACGTACAGCCCTGTGATAGCTATGGATGCAATACTATGGCCCATTTGACATCGAGTATCTATCGTTCAAGATGTGATAAAGTGGTGAATAATTATAAGTATAGTTTTAGAGTGGTCTAGGCCAGGGTAATTTCTGGGAGGCTAGTAATAGCCTGCGGCGCATATTATACTTAATCCATTGGCATTTCGTCCCTATACACGCTACAATAAAAAATTCAAATGCATATGATCGGTATATTATGTTCCATCATGCATGCATGAAAGGGGGAGGGGGGGGGGTCGTTTCTGATTAATTGATTGTCGATAACGTCATTCGTTACGTTAGTATAACAGCATACGCTGATCAGGGCGATGGCTATGAAAACAATGGATAACCAAGCTGAAATTGACGTTAAATTGCTCTTACCTGTGGCCGAGACTCTAAAAATAATATTCCAATTATTTGATTGCCATCTGGTAGATCGTATGTCCATTTGGGCCATGACATAACCCACCACAGCATAATGAATCGGGGGTCCCGAAAAAAACGATGCGCCCTTGCTTTCTACAACGGAGTTCGGCGATTTTCAAATCTGATTGGCCACTTGCCCATTTCTGTGTTGAACAGCCTGCAAAGCACCTGGCGTTCTATCGCCATGCTCTAAGACAAACTCTAACCTTAACCAACTTCGAAAGAGCGCCTAAGCTTAACCAGTGTAGACACTTGCGGTCCCACGATTGGGCGTACATGTCACATGACCAGAAATGAATCGCCGAACTCCGTTGTAGAAAGCATACAAGCATCCAGCGTTACTAGAAAAGTCGTCCCGGAGGAATTCCATCGACACACAGCCCCAAAGGGCCTCTCAAAGGGAGTGCAACATCGGCCGCATACCACCAGGCGGCGGTATTGGACTCATTCCCTATGGTTACACAGGCTCCCTGGATGGATAACGATTGGAAATAGCGAATAAAAGAAATAACGATCAAATAACAAGTATACTCGTTGGCGTCCTGGCGGCCAATAACGAGTATACTCGTCATTGGCGGGGAATGAGTTAATTACTTGAGTATTGCTCAAGTAATTATTTCGGGAAACATATTTTTTGTTAAAACGCATGGCAGTAGCAATAACGAGATTGCGCAGAGTCGTGCACGCTACCAGCAATGCACCCAATGCTTATTGCGTCGGTCAAAACAGTCTGTTACCATTTCTGCAGCAGCTCTCTGCTTATGGAATGGCATATCCGTATCAATAGTATATAAACGCTATGCGGGCGACATGTTGGTGCAATTTGGAAATGCATAAACACAAACTGCCGTTTTTATCTTTCTAGATAACTCAAACTAGCGTATCCCAACACAAGTGACTTCGCTTCATGCTCCACAGCTTCCAGCGTTGTCTTCCTGCAACTCGCGCCTCGCAGGATTTCAGAGCGAGATTTCAGTTTCAGTGGCACAAATGAACATGTTTTGGTGGATGTCTTTGGTGTAAAAAAAAAAAAAAAAAGAAAGAGAGAGAAAATCTAGCACACAATTATTCACCGTTTCAAGGGATGCTCGATATTGGCTTTTTTACCGATACCGATATTCCGATATTGTCCAACTCTTAATTTCGATACCGATACCGATATCAACCGATACCGATATATGCAGGGTTTCCCCCCAAAAAAACTGAATAATTTCAGGTAATTAATAATTTCACTGGATGCATTCAAAAGGCTTTCTAAATGTAAGCATTATCTGTGCAAAATATGATAATTAAAAAAGTAAAAATTAACATTACATATCTCGTTGTTGAATTAAACCAACATGCATACTTTTGACAATAAATAAAATAAGAATTGGTTCTTACTTGCTTGCCTGGGTAAATAAAGGTTAAATAAATGTAAAAAAAAAAAAAAAAAAAAATCGATACAGATATTTTCCGATATCACATTTTACTGCCGATATCGGCCGATAATATCGGACATCCCTAGTTTCAACTGAACGAGTGGTTTGATTCTTCACACCCATCCCTAATTCATATGATTTGCTGCTTTTCTGCAGTCTGCTAGAGGGAGAACTGGAGCAGCGCACCGCTGAGCTGCAGAACTCTCAACGTGATCTGAAGCAAAAGGAGGATAAATGTCAACAAGAGCTGCAGGCCTCTCAGGATGCATTACGGGAGACTGAGAAGGCACTAGAGAGCCGCCAGCTGGAGCTGGAGTCTTCCCAGAAGACACTGGTTGAGATGGAGGCACGAGTGAAGCAGGCCAACCAGGAAGTTGAGGCCTACCAGGGTACAGCGCAACAGCAGGAGGCAGAGCTGACCAGGCTGAGGGAGGTGTTGAGGAGGACTGAAAGGGAGCTGGATGAGGGAGCAGCCCACCTCGGAGAGAGATGTGTCCTCCTGGAGGAAGACAGGAGTATGTCCAAATAATGATTCTGTTTGTAAAAGATGTTGCGTTTGAAAGCATTTGATCAAATCTTATATCTTTTCCATCCTCTCCCTTCAACTTTTTAGGTGATTTATTACAGCCATTTCTTAGCTAAAGAATGTGTATTGCTGCACTAACAAAATATAAACCTAGGGCGGCTAGGTGGTGTAGTGGGCAAGGCACTCGCCACCAATGTGGAGACGCTGGGTTCGCATGTTCGAATCCAGCTCTCCACATTGTTTTCAGTTTGGCTGGTCGTCCGTACTAATACAATTGGCAGTATTAGAGGGTGGGAAACTGATGGGTGGGGATCGGGCGTTGTGGACAGCGACTCCTACAGGTCGGATGGTGCGCCTGCGCAGTAGAATCAGGAAGTGTCGGGGGCAGCGTGAGCCTCCCACGCGTTACTCCTCGCCACAGAGATCGAGCTGCGCAGGTGAAAAGATGCGACTGCTGTTACCTCAAGTACCGGAGGGGACTTGTGCTATGTATGACTTAGTCCACATTGCAGCCGGCTTGTGGGAGGCAAGAAACAGCGTTCGTGACAGGGGAGGGTTGCATTGGATGATACGAAATTGGGATGGGAGAAAATATAGAAAATGGGAGAAAAAGTGTGTATTGCTGCACTAACAAAATATAAACCTCTTAAGCCTGAGCTGTCCGGTACAAGATTGATATCGCACCATAAATCCATCTTTACGAAATGTATGAATTAATGTTTCATTTATTTTTCAAATGTAGCCAAGAGTAAAGACCCTAACCCTGTCATAACGGCAGTCAAAGAGTATATTTTCAGCACTACGTTTGTTTACCATGATTTTTTTAAGTGTTGAAATATGATCCAGAAAATAACTGGGAAAAAACCTTCACGCTATAAATCCGATGATTGACTGGCTGGTGTGAGCTGGGAAGTGTTTTATGAAATTTGAAAGCCCATCTAAAGCCCTGGGTCTCTTCTTTCAAAAGACTACACTAGTTCGGTTGCGCCATGTCCTCGCGCCTTTTTCTGACTCGATGCACTGAAATTTCTAGACTTATTTCACGAACACTTAAAATCATTGTTAAACAAACGTAGTGCTGAAAATATACACTTTGACTGCTGTTTTGAAAGGGTTCGGGTATTTACTCTTGGCTACATTTAAAAAAAAAAACGCAACATTAATTAATTGGTTCTGTATTGATCGATTTATGGTGTGTATGAATCTCTGGCCTGTACTGGGCTTAAGGGATTCATTCAGCAATGTTGTATGTGATTTGAAAGAAGACTGAGATTGGTGATTGGGAGTTAGTGGAGAGAAGGCGGGCGGGGTTATTTCATACATGGTTGCTTTAGACTCTTGAGCTTAATTTATCCAGGTATTTTACCAATTTGAACCCGGTTCCAAAAACGGAACCCGACCATAATTGCGTGGTTTCTCCCTGGTCTCAGGCAGGACTGAGGAGGAGGGCCTGAGAAGAGTGCAGGAGCTGAAGACAGAGCTGAGCTCCTTGAAGGAGGTCAAGAGTGATGAGAGTGAGGCACAGATGCAGCTCCAACAGGCTTGTGATGCCCTTACTGGCGAAGTGGAGAAGGAAAAGGTTAAACTGCACTTACACATTACAACCACTCTGAGACTCAACGTGACGGCCAGCACCTCACTCTTGTTTATTCCATGTCGACACTCATGGTTTCTCATGTCTGCAGGCACTTGCAGATTCCCTGTCTGTGCTTCTGGGGCAAGAGAGGGAGGAGTCTGAGGAGCGCCTCAGGACGCTGAGGGATGAGATGGAGGAGGTGCTGGGTGAGCTTTCTGTCATGGAGGAGCAGGAGCAGAGGTGGCAGGAGACGGTGGAGAAGAGCCAGGAAGCCCTTCAGAGCATGCAGCAGCAGAACGCATGTCTGGAGAGACGGCTGAGTGAGGCCAGGGCTCAGCTAGGCAGGTGAGGAACCTCACTGAACTCCTATTGAAGGAGAAGAACCTTGTAGGATCTACGACTTCATTGTTTGCTATTTTAATAAGCACATTATTATCCCAGAGATTATTGCATGTGTGCTGATTTCTTTTTATCTACTTTGTCTTTTCTGTGATTTCTTTTTCTTCCCATCCCAATTTACCTCTCGTGCCAATTCTCCCTCCCCTGTCCTGACAAGCGCAATGTCCACTGCGCCACCCAGCCACCATGCATGTGTGCTGATTTCTGACTTTAATGGGCTTCTAGTATATATGAAATGGTATCTTAATACCTCAAACTCTTAACAAGAAAAGATGTATATATTTTATGAATATGACCTGCTAAGCTAGAGTCCTCAGTGATTAAATCGCATGCATCAATGTTTAGGGAACAAGACATTCCAGTTGATTAGCGTGGAGATTTGAAAGGACCATACCAGTCGTGTTTTGACTGCTCTCTATTACCAGATATTGTTCCGGTCTTAAACTACGTTTGTGTTGATAGTAGGGCTGGGCGATATAACGATAACGATAAATATCGCGATATATTTTAATAATCGATATCGAATATCGAAATTTTAAAAGAAAAATCGTTTTTTTTTTTTTTTTTTTTTTTTTACCTGCAACAGGGCAGTTTTAAAACCAGAGACAGTGGACAGACTTGTCTTTCTTGCCTGCAACTTAAAGTAATGGCTGTGCTCAGGGGAGGAAACTAACTTTTTGGCTTACCAGCCAACTGGCGAGTATCTGATTTTTTTTACCAGCCAAACAGATTTTTTACCAGACAAAAAAAATCGCTAATTGTGATAATTACTTCTTTGTCAAGCCGCGTCAATGTTGTGTATGCATCTGGGTAGGCACACTGTGCCTTTAAGACAGCACGGTGGTCTTACGACAGTGCTGTGAAGTACCGTCAAGTGTTGTGGTAACGTCAGTTGGGTTGGTGTGCTGTTGTGCACAGTGCACTGGTTGAGCTAGCCCCTTTCGTGACTGCGATGTGCAAGCCAGGGGCTTTTGAGCATGAAATAAAATGTCTAACCTTACGTCGTAGTCCGGTGCTTTTTTGGAAACATTATAGTCATAACAGATACACCTAGCTGGCTGCTTTGAGCACACGGGGCTAACGTTAGCTAGCAAGCAGCTATAGCTAAAACGCTAACTAGAAGCTAACCACTGTATACAGTTCCAGTAGACTAACATTACACCTCTGTGATTTAAATGTGTCCTTAGTAACTTATACTCGAGGGTTGTACTAGGGTTGGATGCAGTTCCCCGTTGGTCAGTCTGTCTGTTTTCCATCTTCTGCTGTGTTTAACATTATCCGTTTGAGAGTGCTCCTGATGGCTAGCCTAGTACCGCGGGACTTTTATTATTATATGTCCGCGGGTTGGCCAGTACTGCGCAAACGTTTATTAAACATTATATGTCCGCGGGTGGTCTTGTGCAGTGCTCTCGTGGCACTGTCAACTAAAGCGAACACTCAGAAGACGCGCACCGTTTGCCAGTGCAGTGATTGCAGAATGTTTTATTTTTTTGTATACTCGCCAGCAGGGGAGGAAACTAACTTTTTGGCTTACCAGCCAACTGGCGGGTATCTGATTTTTTTTACCAGCCAAACGTAAAAAATACTAGCATTTGGCCAGTAAAGTGGCCTAATTTCCTCCCCTGGCTGTGCTTGTCCAAATGACAATACTGACCAAATTCAGATTTCTTTTTCTCTTGTCCATTTATTTTGTTTGCTTTCTAATTTAAAATACATTTTGAAACCGTCTGTACACAGTAGGCTATGTGTGCTAGCAGAACTAGACTCCAGTCACGAGTCACAGTGCACATGTGCGGTGGTTTGTCCACCAAAAAAGCGCCAAAAGATCGAAAATAAACGAGCAGAGCCAGAACTGTTCAACTCCTCTGGAGCCACAGCCAGCAGAGAAGCCGGTTTACTTTAGCTTTTAAACCAGCTGCAGCCTGAGAACTGGAGTGTGAGGGGATGTAACACTAAAGATGGCGGCAATGACAAAGAATTGCTGCAAAATAAACATACATCTGTTGTTAAAAAAAAAAATAAAAAAAAAATGTATACTTATAACAATTCGATAATTATCGATATCGAGAAATAAAATAAAATTATCATATCGTTATCGCGATATGATTTTTTTCCATATCGCCCAGCCCTAGTTCATAGGTGTATAAACTATGTTTTGGGAGATCTCTGCCTACTTTTCACACTGCTATTGATGTTGAAAATTTAAAACTGCTAGGCTTAGGTAATTTATCCTTTTCAAATATAATTAGACTGGTATGGGTTTTATGAGCCTATGAAAGTAACACAAAATTATTGAAATGCCTCAATAGTGTTTGTTGTGTTTATTAGTAAGAGCAGTGACGCAGAGACGTTGGGAGAGAAACTTTTGGCAGCCACGAGAGAACTCCAGGAGGAACACGCAGACTCTCTGGGCAAGATTGGAGCCCTCGCCACTGAGCTGGAGAGGTAAGGGCTCGGGACATCCGTTTTCTTCAGGAATTAAATGTGTGTGTGATTAATGGGGGTTTCTTCTTTGTTTCCTCCCAGATTACAACTGGCTGGGAGTGTGTTGTTTCAACCTTTGAGGGCAAAGAAAAAAAAAGATTGTTGTTTTCCCTTCAGCACCAAGCAGGCTTTGAGGGGAGCGGAGGAGAGACGGAGGGAGCTGGAGGAGGAGGTGGAGAGAGTGAGCCAGAAGATGAAGGATGAGATGGACCGAGTGATTCAGCAGAAGGAGGAGATGAAGAGGGTGAAGGATGAGTCTGAAGAACAGCAGAAGAGCCATCTGACAGCCCACCAGACCCAGGAGAAAGCCAGGGAGGAGTACACAAGGTACTGTGTATATACCAGTGTTGTAGTAGAGTCTAGAGTAGGGCTGGGGGAGATTCTTGCTAAAATGTGAATCATGATTTTTCTCAAGAATTGAGATCACAATTCTTATTTTTTCAATAAAATCATTTATTGCACTTCTTAAACAGACAACATTACATAATATGAAAGTGCTTGACTTAAACTTAAGTCTCCTGTAACATACAAAATAACTCTAGTCAGAATTAAATAAAGTAAAAAGGGAGTTTATTTATTTTGTGACACAATAGCCAAACAAATTAGTCTAGATGGAAACATGGGTCCACCTGCATAGGGTGGATTTTTTTTTTTTTTTTTTTTTTTTTTTTTTTTTTACCACCTGTTTTTTGTTTGACCCAAGGAACTCGGTACAAACATATCTTGATTACATTTCAGGACAGAAAAAGCAAAAAACGGTGAAAAAAATGTATATCCTATTTTCCCTTTTTACTAAAATGTAGTGCATTGGACGAGATCGATTTAGCTTAATATTGGAAAAAATTATATTGTAATAAAGATCGTCTCCATGCTGTTATGCCCTAAATATTATAGTTTTGCATAAACAATTCTATAGAGACAAATTAACACATTTTCCCATGCGATTTTGATCAGTGATTTATTTATTGTTAACTCGATGAGCGCCTAGAGGTTGCCGTTTACCGTCTGGTAAGAAGGCCAGCGCTCTGTTCAATGGGGTTAATGCCGGTGTTTGTGTGCTAAAACTATATTAAATATAAAAAATATAGCTATGGATCTAATAAACACGTCGATTGTCAGGGAGTTTCTTCCGGTCAACATGCAAAAAACATGAATTTTTTTCATACATTTCCGTTTTATACCGTGGTGAATATGAGTATACCGGTAGTTTTAGAGTGATCCTGTCTAATCCCAATAAACTCCAGCAAACGGCGCTTCAATGCATTTCCTTAGAAATCGTGCCATTTGTCGCTTGATTTATGAATTGTTCTGAAATAAACGCTAGATTATCGGTATTATGTTTCATCATGCACGCACAGAAGCGGGGGAGGAAAAGTCGCCCTCCGTGCTTTGGTCGGCGCCAACGGCACGCACACACGCATTGTGATCGTTACGAAAGAAACATCGGATCAACCAGAGTCCTTACCTCACATCTGATGTACTGCAAAAAGAATAATCGAATTCCTGATATTCCAAATATTGATCGGTCGTCTTTCCAACGTTTATCAACCAAAACACCAGTGTCCCCAATCCGTGTGTTATAATGTTAGTCATGCCCGAGAAGGAAAACCCGGACCGGACTTCTTAGATCGATGCACAGCCCCAGCCAGAGGGATTCCATTGATGTGCAATACCGGCCGTTAGGCGGCGGTATTGGCCTTTTGCGAGCTCAGACCCATTCCCAATGATAACATCAGGCTGGATGGATGAAAAATGAATGGATATAGCGAATAAAAGAAATGACTATTAAAACCCGACTTTTTTCGTCATTGGCGCAGAATGAGTTAAGGTTCAAACTATGTTTTCATATGCACTGGATATCATGGACTCGACATACATATACATAGCGGCACGGTGGTGTAGTGGTTAAACACTGTCGCCTCACAGCAAGAAGGTCCAGGGTTCGATTCCCGCTTGGGGACCAGGTTTCCATGATGCCAGTTACCCAGGTGGGGTATCTCCCAGGCCTTACTGTGTGGAGTTTGCATGTTCTCCCTGTGCTCGCAAGAGTTTCCCCCCCGATAAGATAAACCCAATGGAAAAACATGCACAACAACAAGATCGCTAACGCTGTGGCGTCCTTGACGAAGACTGACAGGAGCACTTGGATTGGTCCCCTGGCGCGGCTCACGTTGTGCCTGTCTGCTCCCGGCTGCCCTTGGGGGGGAAGGACGACGGGATGGGTTAATCGCAGAGACGAATCGCATACATGCATCGCATGCATGCCGATTAATGACCTCTGAGCAGGTCCTAAATTATTATCTTTTTTGACAACATTCAAGTCTTTTTTTTTCTATTTGTATTTTGTGCCCTAAACTATCATCATCACAAACAATTGTCAGTCTATCTCTTCAACCTCCATCTCTTTCTCCGCCTCATCACACTCGTACTCTCCATCCTCCTCATCCATGTTATTTTTTGCGTTATCTGCCTCCTTATCAAGAGCTTCTTGCTCTTCTGACTCTATTCTCTGGGCCAGTACCTCAACAAGAGAAGGACTGAGGATGGATCCAACCGTCCAGACAGGTTCTTTCTACTTTTTCTCCTATTCTGTATTTTTCTCCCATCCCAATTCCCCCCTTCCCTTCCTGGTCGATGCGCGCATTTGCCCCTACTTGCCGGTCTAGGGAGCCCTGAAGTCTATCAGATGCTTCCTCCAATACATAGGAGACAGCCAGCAGCCTCTTTTCACCTGACAGCGCGGACTCTCATTGAAGTGTAACGTGTGGGAGGATCACACTACCTTCACCAATTCCTTCCCTTGCTGTGCAGGCGCCCTGACCGACCTGTAGGAGTCGCTGTTTACAACGACCAGGATACCACCCACCGGCTTCCCACCCTCTTAATACTGCCAATTGTGTCAGTATGACGACCGACCAAGCCGGAGGTACCGATACCAGTGTCTCTGCGGTGGTAGACGGACGCTTAATCCGCTGCGCTACCCGGCCGCGTGTATCCTTTCCGCAACGGAATTCGGTTTCCGGGTTCCTCTGATTGGCCGTGACCCCACGTGACCCGCCCCCCTATCCACCGCTCTGGCGCTGCCGCGGACTCGCTCGCTTCCTCAATTTATACGCATGGAAGTATTGACTGAATGAATGAGAACTTTATTTAACAGATTGCAGAATGGGTACAATACAGTACGGCTCAATACACACAATTGTTAAGGGGATGCAGACCAGAGAAAGACGTTTGTCTTGTTTACATCAGGGTCCCCCATTTTCAATTCATATAGAACGACTACGCCGTAACAAATCATTAAAAAAATATACCGTTAACTGGAATATGTTGTGCCTTTTTACATATGTTGGATTATGTAATTGGTTTGTCATTTAACAAATTTTAAAAATCCTTGATTTACCCGCTGGCTACAACAACACACAGTGATCGCTGAGCTCTGGCTCTGACTACATGCAGTCACTGAGTGTTGTTGTAGCCAGCGGGTAAATCACGATTTTTTTTTATTTGTTTGTCATGACAAACCAATTACATAATCCAACATATGTGTAAAGGCACAACATATTCCAGTTAACGGTATATTTTTTTAATTTTGTTACGGCGTAGTCGTTCTATATGAATTGAAAATGGGGGACCCTGATGTAAACAATGAGGAAGCGAGCTCTGCCGCACACGGCAGAGCGGTGGATAGGGGGGCGGGTCACGTGGGGGTCGCGGCCAATCGGAGGAACCCGGAAACCGAGTTGCGGAAAGGATACACGCTACCCGGCCGCCCCGTCCAGACAGGTTCTAACACCTCCTCATCCATTGTTTTTCCCAGTCCATACTTTGATCATAGGCTTTGGGCCTCTTGAATATTGGCTGTTCTGCTCTTTTGTAGCAGGCGACTCTGAAGTTGGCTCGTTGTACATGTGGGATGAGACAGACCTTGGGAGGAGGCAGGTGTTCAAGGTCTACTTTGGATCTGGATATGCCCATCAACCTCCCAAGAACTCATGCATTACCCCATCTCGCCTCATGCACTTGGGCTCTCCAGATGGCTTTTTTGCGAAGACAAACAATGATGATCCTCTACCAGCATGACCATATGACTATGTAGGACAAATTAGTCTTTTCAGATTCGTCTTCCAATTTTGGCCATGTTTACACAATCTACAATATTTAGGGCATAACGGCATGGAGACAAATCTTTATTACAATATTATTTCCAATATTAACCTAAATCGATCTTGTCCAATGCACTACATTTTAGTAAAAAGGGAAAATAGATATGTGATGTACGTTTATTTCCAGCTTTTTTTTGCTTTTTCTATCCTGAAATTTAACCAAGATGTATTTGAATCGCAAAAATAACAATTGTACTGAATTCCTTGGGTCAAACTTGTTTGGGAAAATGTTTTAATTTGTCTATGTTGTTAACTTCAAAAGTTATGCTGTTTTCTTCTTATTTTTCAGGTTTTGGTTCAGGATAGGTGTAATAAAGGATTAAAAATAAACCCCATGGGACATTATTCCAACCGGTTACCTGTCAGAATATTAAAATAGACACTTCAAGGATTAAGAAAAAACAGGTGGTGACTAAATGCACTAGCTCACGAGTCCTGAAAATCAGTCCAGGACTCTGGTACACTGGTATATACTATAGAATACCCAACCCAGGACAAAGCCAGGGAGGAGTACACATGGTACCATATACAGGTGCAGCTCAATAAATTTGAATATCGTGGTTATAAGTTATTTTATTTCAGTAATTTAATTCAAAAAGCAAAACTCTCATAGATTATAGATTCATTACACATGAAGTGAAATATTTCAATCCTTTTATTCGTTTTAATTTGGATGATTATGGCTTACAGCTCAATTCTGTATCTTAGAAAGTTTGAGAAAAAAAATTTATATAGAAATGTCGGCCTTCTGAAAAGTGTGTTCACTCAGTACTTGGTTGGGGCTCCTTTTGCACAAATTACTCCCATCAATACAGTGAAATATATTGACTTTTCCACGATATTAAAATGTATTGAGCTGCACCTGTATACTATAGAATACCAGACCCAGGAGAAAGCCAGGGAGGAGTACACAAGGCACCATAATACTATACTATAGAATACCATATCTACACGAGGTACTCGGTATATACTGTATACTATAGAACAGGGGTCAGGAACCTTTTTGACTGGGAGAGCCATAAATGCGACTTCTAGTGCTGCATGGTTTTGCTGATGGCCTTGTAATCTGGTTCATACGTGGTGAGGTTGAGCTTCATGCAGGCGTTGAGGCTTCCATCAGTTAAACGTGAGCGTAGGTTAGTCTTAATGTTCCTCATATGCGAGAATGACTGCCCACATGCATATGTAGAGCCAAACATGGTCAATACGGCAATACTCACGCTGCATTGTGTGGTATGTCACAGGAAGCTCATTCCAAGTTTTAAGTATCAGCTGGTCTTCAGGTTGAAGATTTTTTTATTTCTGTCCACTTGTGTTCCCTCGCCAGATCTGCTCGCTATATCTTCAGCTACAGATACTATTAGCTGTATCTTTAAAACTAATTTCTGTTTACTTTAAAATGACACAGTATTATTAAGAAATATCACCAGTATAAAAAAAAAAAAAAAAAATTATTTAAATTTTTTTTTACTCACATTTCTGGGAGCCATATGCTGTCACCAGAAGAGCCATAGGTTCCCGACCCATGCTATAGAATATATACAGGGTTCGGGCGGCTGGGTGGCGCACCGGACATTGCGCTCGTCACCAATGCAAGAGACACCGGGTTCGACTCCGGCTGTCGGCGTTGCCTCCGGCTTGGGCCAGTCGTCATACTAACTCAATTGGCACAGCGGGTAATTGGGATGGGAGAAAAATAGAAAAAGTGGATAAAAAAAAAATATATATATATTGTGGTGGACACTAGATGGAGGTGTCTCACTTCAGAATGGACACTGATTGAGTGACAGGAGGGAGTTGACTTAAGGGTGTGGCTGTACCTTGGTTCTGTTGGATTTGTTTGGCAGTAAAGTTCAGAGACTCGATACTTCCTCTGCTCGTCTCATTGATTCACTTCCACAGTGGTGACCCTAAACGTGTGAAATATGAGCAATAATGAGAATCTACCGGCTGTGGTTCCCGCAGTGTATGCAGCTACATCAAGTTGCCAGAGTTTTGGCAGCATGACCCGGCCCCGTGGTTTCAGCACATCGAGGCACAATTTCACCTCTGCGGAATAACGTCGGATGAGACGAAATATTATCATGTTGTCGCGGCATTGGATTCCTCCACTACACGCCGGGTGATGGGATTCCTGAGAGAACCACCAGCAGCCGGCAAATACAACGCGCTCAGAACAGCTGTTGCGGCTTTTCCAGCTGTCAGATGCAGAGCGCGCAGAGCGCCTATTGTCCCTCAACGGATTGGGGGACAGTAAATCAACAGAACTGATGGAGAACATGCTAGCACTGCTCGGTTCAGGTGACGCTACATTTATTTTTGTGCAGCTGTTCCTGCGTCAACTCCCGACTCCGGTGCGCACGGCTCTGGCCAGCTCGCCTCTTGTGCGCACCAAGGATTACCGGGGATTGGCAGAGGAGGCGGACAGAATTCTACTGGCCTCCCGTCAGTACTGTGTGGCTGTGTCTGATCGGGTGGTTGATCGCAGGGATCAGACACAGAGGGATGATAGTGGGCTTTGTTATTATCATCGCCGTTTTGGCAACAAAGCGAAGAGCTGTGTTCCACCATGCACCTTTGGTAACCAGGGAAACGCGAGAGCCGGCGCTCGTTAGCGGCTATGAGCGCTGGCGTCAATATCAACAAGCTGTTGTTTATCGAGGACACGTTGTCTGGAAGGCGTCTGTTGGTGGATTCGGGCACCCAGAGGAGCATCCTGCCTGCGTCGGCCACGGACGCCTTGGGAAACGGACATGGACCACCCCTGGACGCGGCTAATTGGACTTCCATCCGTACGTTTGGTACCAGGTACGTGACTGTGTTTACATGGACAGCAGTTTAACTGGGATTTTATTGCTTCAGTGTCGGTGCCTATACTGGGCGTGGATTTTTTTGTGTGCTCAGACTCTTAGTGGACGTTGCGAACCGTAGGCTGATTGGCTCTGTCTTTTGACACATACCCCTGCACACTGGGGGGGCTGGGGCCGCCTGCCCTGGCCAATATGCTCGCCACAGGCGATATGTACCAGCGCCTCCTCGCTGAGTTTCCTGCTCTGACTGTCTCCACTTTCTCTGCCTCTGTCGCCAAGCATGGGGTGGAACATTACATCCCAACGGTGGGCCCGCCAGTTTATGCATGGGCACGCCGCCTCGATGCTGCTAAACTGGCAATAGCCAGGGAGGAGTTTGCCACAATGGAACGGCTCGGCATTGTGCGCCGGTCCAACAGTCCTTGGGCCTCCCCACTACACATGGTCCCCAAGGCGGACGGGAAGTGGCGTCCGTGTGGTTATTTCCGTCGCCTAAATAACATCACCACTCATGACCGGTACCCAGTGCCACATATCCAGGATTTCTCTGCCCACCTGGCTGGGCGCCACCATTTTTTCTAAAATAGATTTGGTGCGTGGCTACCACCAGGTGCCGGTCCATCCGCTCGACGTGCCCAAGACTGCCATTATCACCCCGTTTGGACTGTTTGAATACCTGTGCATGCCATTCGGCCTTAAAGGGGCAGCGCAAACATTCCAGCGGCTGATGGACTCTGTGCTGCGAGGCCTGTCATTTTTGTTTTTATCTGGATGACATCCTGGTAGCCAGTGCATCGGTGGAGGAGCATCAGGGACATCTCCGTCAACTGTTCGAGCGGCTCAACGAGCATCGGCTGATCGTGAACCCGGCCAAATGTAAGTTTGGCCTGCCGGCCATGGATTTCCTGGGCCACCATGTCTCTTCCCAGGGGGCTGTTCCTCTACCCGCCAAGGTGGAGGCAATTGCTGCTTTCCCCCGCCCCCTCACCATCAAACCTCTCCAGGAGTTCCTGGGGATGGTTAATTTTTACAATAGGTTTATAGCCCATGCGGCTCACCTGATGAGACCTCTGTACGAGGCGCTGAAGGGGAAGAGAGCCAACGATGATGTGGGCTGGTCCCCGGAGCGGGTCCAGGCATTCGAGGGCTCTAAGGCTGCCCTTGCCAACGCCGCCATGCTGGCACACCCATCTCCTGCTGCTCCTATAGCCCTCACCACCGATGCCTCCGATTATGCAGTAGGTGCGGTGTGCAAGCAGTGGGTGGCTGGCGCCTGGCAGCCTCTGGCCTTTTTCAGTAGGAAGCTGCGCGACAACGAGAGGAAGTATAGTACATTCGACAGGGAGCTCCTGGCCCTCTTCCTCGCCATACGTCACTTCAGGTTCTTGCTGGAGAGCCGCGAGTTCAGTTTGTCGACCACAAGCCCCTAACGTTTGCCATGGCCAAGACCACGGAGCCATGGTCGGGGCGGCAGCAGCGCCAACTTTCCGCCATATCGGAGTTCACTACCGACATCCAGCATGTAGCCGGTAAAGACAACCAGGTGGCAGACTGCCTCTCCCGGGCGCGCGTCAGCCCTGTGCACCTGGGCATCGACTATGCTGCTGACCAGCTCACCGACTCAGACCTTCAGGCGTTCAGGATGGCTGTGACAGGACTTCGACTTGATGTGGTGTTTCACGACAGCGGCGCCACGCTCCTGACGTCTCCACTGGCCAGCCCCGCCCCATTGTTCCAACTGACTGGCGCCACCGGGTATTTGACACCATTCATGCCCTTTCACACCCTGGGGTAAGGGCGTCGGTCAAGCTGGTAGGGGCCAAGTTTGTCTGGCCGCGCCTTAGGAAGGACGTCAAAGTATGGGCGGCCTCCTGTGTGGCGTGCCAAGGTACATCGTCACACTAAGGCCCCCCTGGAGCCGTTTCTCATTCCAGAGAGGCGGTTTGACCATGTCCACATGGACCTGGTGGGCCCACTTCCCCCGTCTCAGGGTTTCACACACCACCTCACTATGGTGGACAGGACCACCAGGTGGCCCTGTCCACAACGGCTGCGGAGGTGGCTCGGGCGTTTATCTTCGGCTGGGTCACTCGGTTTGACACGCCATTGGACCCGACTTCGGACAGGGGATCCCAGTTCACTTCTGAGCTGTGGAGCACCGTGGCTGGGCGACTTGGGGTGAAACTCCATCGTACCACAGCATACAACCCAAAGGCCAACGGCATGTGTGAGCGTTTTCACAGATCCATGAAGGCCGCTCTCCGGCCCATGCTCACAGACGGCAACTGGGTCGACCGTCTTCCGTGGGTCATGTTGGGCCTGCGTACTGCCCCTAAAGAAGACCTGCAGGCCTCTTCAGCCGAATTGGTTTTTGGTCAACCGCTGAGGGTCCCAGGGGAGTTCCTTCCTGGTTCCTCTGCCCCTTGGTCCACTACAGCTCACCGATCTGCCTTCCAGGACACAGCGAGGGTGTTTGCCCCAGTTCCCACACATCACTGCCTTCCCCAGTCCTACATTCCTAAGGACCTGATGACTGCGAGGTATGTGTTCATCTGTTATGATGCCCACCGTTCTCCACTGCAGGCTCCCTATGACGGGCCCTTCCGTGTCCTCGAGCCGGACCCCAAGTACTTTGTGGTGGACATGGGGGGGAATAAGGAGCAGATCTCAGTCGATCGTCTTAAGCCTGCTCATGTGGAGCTGGCTCAGCCCCGGCGCCGGGGCCGGCCACCCAAGTCTTCCCCTGTCCCATGCCCTCCGGCCGTTGTTACCCCTACCTTTCCACCAACGAAGCCTTGGCGGGGACGGCCCCTGCCCTTACCACGTTCCCTATGACTGTTAAATACAGTCGTTATGGCCACGTGGTCAGACCTCCTAAAAGAGACTGAAGACACTGGGTGCACTGTTTTTGGGGGTTTATTGTGTTCAGTTCCGTTTATTTGGTGTTGCACTGAATGTCAATTCTGAATGTTCGGGGGGGCCTGTGTGGTGGACACTAGATGGAGGTGTCTCACTTCAGAATGGACACTGATTGAGTGACAGGAGGGAGTTGACTTAAGGGTGTGGCTGTACCTTGGTTCTGTTGGATTTGTTTGGAAGTAAAGTTCAGAGACTCGATACTCCGTCTGCTCGTCTCATTGATTCACTTCCACAATATATATATATATACAGGGTTCCAACTGTCATGGAATACCGGGAAAAGCCATGAACAATCTCCCTACTTCACTATGATTTTACTATGTAAACGGAACTTGTATTGCTCTTGCGTGAGAGCGTAAGTACAGTACCACTCACTCATTGAAAACAACAGGAGTTGGAGTTGTATTGAAATTAGAGTGGAACATCAACTGATGTCATATCAAAGCCTTGTCTTTTTATTTACAAAACACTCAGGGTTTCTGCTAGAAATTTCTTTTGGCTGGCCAACATGGCCTACAAGATTCGAATTCAATGGCCACATATAATACACATGCAGTCATAGATAAATGTATGAAAGGCTGCTGGTTACATTGGTCCTGATTGAGTGGATAGAAATTTGACAAGTTATTTCTAAATTAGAACCTAACCCTTTGCAGAAACTACAGCTTTGTTGATGGTAATGTATTTGTCCCTTCCAAAAGTGAATCCTCTCTGAACGTGTCTGTCAAAACGAACACAAATTTGGTGGAGATGGACACGGCGTCAACCCTGTCCAACAAACGAATACTCCTCCATTGAAAGTTAATTAAAAACTGACATAGAGACAGACACAGCAGATCAATGTAACGTTAGCTGCAGTCTAATAGGGGAAGTCATTAATTCATAAGTGAATTCTGTGTGGGTTGAAAATTCCAGATACGCCATATTTGGAGTTTGACACCTGTGCCTTAAACAATATTTGTATATGTCCATTGGTCCCCAAGTCTTCTAGCAGAGGTCTTGTATAAACCCTGCTATGAGATTCCGACCCAATCTGCACATATGTTCAGTGTTTTCAGTCTTGTTCTACACTTAATGCACACTCTGTAGTAGGAGTAAGAAGAAGAACACACATTTAACTGACAGTCTGGCTTGGAACATGGGCCACCTTTTTCTCAAACAAATTTTTCTGTCACTTCCTCTTAAGGATTCTGCTAGATGTGCAGACTCGCCTGGCTCAGAAAGATGAGAAGATTAAGGCCATGGAGGCAAGTCATGCCACCCTGACCAGCCAAATGCAAGACGAGATGCAAAAGCAGAGGCGGGAGAAAGGGGAGGTGCTGGGACAACTAGAGCAGCAGAGGGATCAGAACCTCGCTCAGGTTCAACGTGAAAAAGAAGACTTTCAGAGGCTGCTGGGAAAGACCAGAGAGGAAAAAGAGGAGATGATCAATCAACTCCAACAAGAGGGGGAGGAGAAATATAAACTACAGACTCTCCTGCAGGAAGAGAGGGGGGCGAGGGAGATGGAGATGAAAGACTCCCAACAACGAGGCATATCGGAGGTGCTCACGCTCCAGACCCGGCTCGAGAAGGTGGACGAGGAGAGGAGGGGGCTTCATTCTCAATTAGAACTCTTAGACCAAGACAAGCTCGCTCTTCAGGATCAGCTGGAGAAGACTGAGCAGGATAGATTAGACCTTCGGTCTCGGTTGGAGCGGGACGTTTCGAGTCTGCAGATGCAGGTAGAGCTGGTGGAGGAGGGGAAGCGGGGTCTCCAGGAGGAGCTGGAGAAGCGGCAACTGGACAAGCGGGTTCTCCGGGAGCGAGTGGAGGTACTGACTCAGGAGAAAGTCGCCCTACAGTGGGAGATGGAGGAGGAGAGACAGGAACTCGCAAGACAACTGGCTGAGACTCATGATAACGGGTGAGCGAGAACTTCAAGCTGACCTGAATGACATGCATTAAGGGAACATGGGTTGGGTCTTCTGCATGGTTAGGCTTGACTGCTTTCCTAAGGGATTCCAAATATGATTATAAAATAAATGCTGGGCTGTTAATATTAGGGATGCACCGAATGGGAAATTATTGGCCGAAACAAATACCGAAAATAGAAAACAGTTGGTCGAAAGCCGAAAGGCCGAAAATGATTCATAGAATAGAATTTTTTTTTACCAATGTTGTGGAACATTATGATTATGGAAAAATATATGATTATGGCAAAACTTAACTTAAATAATAAATAATCACTTATGGGTCCATAAAACATTTATTCAGCACTTCTGAATGCATACAGTACATTAATTCCATCTTTTCTCTGGCTGCGCAGCGGACATCTGTGCTCTACTGAGCGCACCTTTCTAGTCCCCAGCTGAATGTGCTCGCTTGACTCGGCACAGTAGACGCGCGACAGACAGCTGGGCTGTGTTAACATTACAATGTACAGTTGCGCGAAATAATGTTATGAATGCCCGAAATAACATAACGTCACAAAGTACAGGTCCAGCTCAGTATGATGTCATAATCAAACATTCTAGAACATTTGTGTATCTATTCAACAATTCTCTCACAGCCGAGTGTGGACGACAGCGGGGACGGGGGAGAGTAACTACATAACATAGGCAGAAACACAATCCCCCCCTCTCGCTCTGAATAATATGCATATTAGATCACTCAGTGATTAACCGCGGCATATAGTAAATAAGGATATAAAGCATGTTAAAGACGCATTTATTGGATGCGTTGCGCGCAGTTTACATAGAAACAGCGCGACTCCCGACAGCGCGACATCATCACAACAACACGCGAATAATATGCATATTAGATCACTCAGTGATTAACCGCGGCATATAGCAAATAAGGATATAAAGCATGTTAAAGACTCATTTATTGGACGCATTGCGCACAGTTTACATAGAAACAGCGCGACTCCCGACAGCGCGACATCATCACAACAACACGCAAGGTTGTTAGGTTGTTTCTGTTTCGGTGACATATTTTCGGTGAAAACTCTTTCGGCCAAAAGCCGAAAGGCCATTTTTTGCCATTTTCGGCCGAAAACTTTCGGTGCCGAAATTTCGGTGCATCCCTAGTTAATATTAACTTTCCCAGCGAAGCAACATGTATTATAGCTACACTATGCTTTTTAATTATGCTAACGCTGGGTAGCAGTAATATTGACTGATTGTCCCGAAGGAGTAGTCTGCCAACAAAGATATTGTAGCATCAAAGAACAGATTTATACACAAAATGGAGCCCTTGAATGTTATTGAAGACCCCTGTGACTGAGTACTTGATTACTTTCGTTAACTTCTCATTAATTTCTTTATTACTGCAGCGTTTTGCTTTGTATTTTTAAAATTCACGTTAATTGCGATTAATGTGAGCCTATCGTGTGAATACTATAAACGATCAGCCCCAATAAATGCACATCTTTCCGTTTTGTTCCCAGTTCTTCAAGTGCAGAGATGGAACACTGGAGAAAGCAGTATGATGAGCTTTTTGCCAAAGTGAAGCCCTTCCAGGTCAGTCACGTTCACTTCAGGACTGCATGAAAGTACCCCTAGAATAATCATTAATTAGGGAAGAATTCACTTGGAAACTAACTATCTCAAGAACACTCTCCCTGGTGAGCAACCATAATAATAATAATAATAATAATCTTCATTTATATAGCACCTTTCATACACTGAGTGCAACTCAAAGTGCTTAACAGAGACAAGTATTCTGTTAAGTCCAGAAGAAACTACACAATAAGTCAAGAAAAAACAATGGCTTCCTTCCGGTGAGTTCTCACCCCTCATATCTTCCCCTTGGTGTGTTCCTGCAGGAGCAGCTGAATGGGTTTGCAGCAGAACGAGATGTGCTCCTCAATGAGAATGGGGCGAACCAAGGGGAGCTGAACCGGTTGTCGGACGCCTACGCCCGTCTGCTGGGCCACCAGAACCATAAGCAGAAGATCAGACATGTAGTGAAGCTCAAAGATGAAAATATCACACTCAAACAGGTACTGAGAGAATTGAATGCTTATTCTTAAACAAAATTGAGTGTCAAGTTTGAAACTGACTTCCCAGATGACCTGCCTCTAGTTTCCTCTCCCTTTGAGCTTTAGGTATGCTGTGTAAGTCTTCTCTTTTAAACTGTGACATGTGTGCACAGGAGCTGTCTAAGCTGCGGAGCCAGGTGAGCAGGCAGACGAAGGAGCTGGAGCAGCTTAAGACGGAGCTGCCTGGCGCTCCCTGCCGCAAGTTTGATCACAGCAAAGCCTTCCAACATGACCGCAAAGAGAACCAGCAGCCTCGGGCAACCACTGCCCTCAAAGAGGGTGAGTACTACAGTAAATAGGCAGGGTATCTGCTGGGTATTAAATTCATAATTCTCAGTTTAAGGCCATAAAAGGTATTGAGTCTTACATTTTATTTGCACAGGTATTGAATATTTTGGGGGGCAGCCCAGCTGTCGGGAGATGAAATTATATTAAATGTTTTTGTATTAACACTTTGATCGCCATGGGTTAAATTCATAATTTACCATCCCTCGCCGGCTCTATTTGTCTATGGAGAAGTTCCCCTTCTTTGCAGGGCTATAACTTTTTAAATTCTATTGCTACATTGCCATTATTATGGCCCATTCAATGTCCTATATGTATTGTTCAGGGTGTAGCAACGTTAAACTTTTTCATTCACATATTCATACTAAAATATGGTCTAAAGTATAAGTATGTTTTTATCGTTTTCTGCAGCTTTCTTCAGAACGTGATTTATAGCCCTAAATGCATTATATTGATGATGAAATACAGTTTGGTAGCGTTCGGCGCGAGATGAAAAATTTCAACTGGACGTACTTCTAGAATGATCTACGTATGATCTGATGATGACCGGATGGGCGGGGGATCGTTTATAATTCCGTGGGCAACGTTAGATGATTCATCCAGAGTGGGTCATATGTTCATAGCAGTTTATATTGAACACGTTAGAATTAGTGCTGTCAAACGATTAAAATATTTAACTCGATTAATCGCATGATTGTCCATAGTTAACTCGTGATTAATCGCAAATTAATCCTTTTTTCTTTTCTTTTTTACCTAAAAACAGATCTTTTTCAAGTTCCAAGTTTTAATACTCTTATCAACATGCGAGTCAACAAATGCTTGCTTTGTGCAGCCATTTAACACAAAAGGATGACCCTCATGCATTGCAAATTTGCATCAAATTCAAAACGGAGTGATGCACAAAATAACTTAAAAGAAAATAATAATTTAAAACAATGAATAAAGTGTGCATGAAATAATAGGGGAAAGAAAACGTTAGGAACTTGTTACATTCACACACACAAGGGCTGATTAATCACACACCCCCCTCTCTCCCTCACACACACACTCTCCCAGCTCTTTTTCTCTTTTGCCCCTTCCTCATCTCTCTCACCCCCCTCTCTCTCTATATCTCACACACATACACACACACACACACACACACACACACACACTTCAGAAACAAACATAGTATCAATGAGCGCATCAATAATACACCTGAGTGAAGTCTAGTAAAAAAAAAAAAAAAAAAAAATTTTTTTTTAGTTAATCTTGAGTTAAAAAAATTAGTGGCATTAATAGAATCGGGAGTTAACGCGATATTAACGCGATATATTTGACAGCCTTAGTTAGAATATAACGCTGAATCTTACCGTATGTTCCTCGCGCCGTTGGACGATCAGCGTGGAGTAGACCGTTTTCGATTATGGGATGTAGAAATGCCCGATCCATTTCCAGGTTGTATAATAGTATATACGTCCAAATAACGTTGTTTATTGAGTTAGGGCGAGCGATCTATCCAGTGTTTCAAGATGGAGTCGCGGGAGCTATAGAGTGGCCGGACCACATTTGCATGAGTACTACTGGTTCAAAGGTTAATATCCGGTTGCCGATCGGCCACCAGATGGCGCTCTTGAACCGCTAGAGAGTTGAGAGGAGATCACACTTGTGTCTCAGGGCCCCGGAAAGGAAATATGATTTCGATGACAGATTTTTGAAATATTGACATCAAAGACGAGTTAAGGCGTCCTCGGCGGAATGAGCATGGCGGGGAATGACGTTTTCGGCGGTTAAAGTGTTTTTTGCGGGGCTGGCGAGAGCTTGTACGGAACTCAAGAATTTAAATGGGTGCCCAAGTGCAGCCGCCAGTTCAGTGTCGCTATGTGGTTGTTTTGTTTTGTTTTGCTAGTATGGTTGTGAAATTTATTTGATTTAGCTCTAAGTGGTATTAACCTCTTAAGCCTGATGGTTCCGGGCCGAGATTTATTTCACGTTACAAATGGATCAATACAGTCCGTATTGATCCGTTTCTTTTTCTAATGTAGCATTGCATCGGAAACCAGATGATTTAGACGCGAGGACATGACGCCGTCATGAAATCGTTGTATTCCTAAGAAAGAAGACTCGGGGCTTTCGATGGATGTCGAGATTTCATAAAACTACAATATCCAGCTCACACCAACCGCAGACATAGGAAGCCTAACTATTTTTCTTTTACAAATATTGACGATACAGTACTATGTGATACAGAAGTACTGTAAGAACACCTTGCACAGGGGAACTAACTACAGAAAAGATGCCATTTCACAGAACCTTTTATTTGTTGGGATAACTGTATGGCAGCCTAATTAGTTTGCCTTTGTGTTTTCAGGAAACCGATGTTGATGGTGTTATCTCACCGAATGGAAGCTGATTGATTGAAAATGTTATTAACAGATTGCAGAATGGGTACAACACAGTACGGCTCAATACACACAATTGTTAAGGGGATGCAGACCAGAGACTTTCGTCTTGTTTACATCAGGGTCCCCCATTTTCAATTCATAATGACATTTATGACATGCACAACATACAGATATATATCATGACATACAGATATACAGTACTGTTACATTTATGATGTACAAGATTGACTAATTTGGGTTTTTATTGGTTAGAGCAGGGGTTCTCAAACTTTTTCATACCGTGACCCCATTTTATTTAGGAATTTCTTTGGGGACCCCACATCGTGTAATTTCAATGTGGAATTAAGGAATATCAAAATAAAAGCACACGTTGAACTTGATCATGCATATTTATTAGAAAATGTAATTACAGCACTATATCAATACACAGTTATAAAACGAGGCATATTTAGCCAGGGTATGTTGCCAGAACATGTGCCTAACTGTGACCCCAATTTGGGTCGCGACCCATAGTTTGAGAACCACTGGGTTAGAGCAAGTGGTTCCCTAACTTTTTCCAAAAATAGTATATAAATATTTTTCCAAAAATAGTATATAAATATAGTAGGGCTGTCAGTTTATCACGTTAATTAGATTAATTAATTACACAGCAAAAATATCACGTTATGAAAATTAACTCAAATAATTTTTTAAATTATTTTTAGTCATTCATTCATTCCATAAGAACGTAGAATACACATGTACAGATTTTTTTTTTTAATATGGTTCATTTGCATGTTCTTGGTATCTGATTCTAGGCACATCTATGGATCTCAGGGAATGTATTCCCAGTGTCAGAAATACTGTCTGTTACTAGGCTTGAGTAAATTGTAATGAACCAAATGAGAATATCAATTCATTTTTTATCTTTGACTGAATAACACCATGCTATAATTGACCAGACCTGAAAATTCTAAGCAAATGAATAAATGGAAGATGATTAAACGGAAGGTTTTGTAGATACAGTACTGAATTCTGCCATCCAATGCCATTTGAATTTATGATTATAGAATATCGGGCCTAAAATGGTTATGCGATTAAAATGCTATTAATTAGATTAATTACTTTTTTTAATAGCCTGACAGCATTAAAATATAGTCATACTGTTCAGAATATTTCCCCCCATAGCACTCCTACTTCAGAGAACAAAACCGCAACAGGCCGTTAACAACACACCATACTTAGCTTGCAGTGCATTTAAAACTGATAAATTAGTCGTAACATATTCAGAATAACATTCCATTGAAGTAATACATGCAACTCCTGGTCCAATGAGCCAATAAGAATTTCAATGGAAAATCATTTATACAGTAGATCAAATATTAAGAATATCCCAAATGAAATGGTTAAAAACACAGGCATCAGGCAACGGATACATTTTGATATGCCATTTTAGAATATGAACAGTATACTGTGTGTTTAGTCAACTTATTAACTCATTTTGACATGTGATTAAATCTGGGTTTGGAAACCTCTGATGGAGCTATACTGTAATTGTTGTTTTTCTGTTACATTTTTATTGATCTTTTTTTTCTTATACAATGTTTTTATTTTAATGTTTCAGTTCTTGGTTATGTTCTTTTTACAAATGTTCCATTTTGCAATTCAACAAACGATTCAAGACATGCATCTGAAATAAAATACAATATATACAACACTCTAGCCTCTAGTAATTCCCAAGGCTGTCCCCTCCCATATGTTCCTGATCTGTTATTTTGAAATGTTTGTTATTTTGAAATGTTTGTAAATACTTTTTTTTTTCTTATTTGTAAATAAATGCAGAAGGGAATTCTCTTAAAACAGTTTTTGCTTGATTCTTATGTCCAATCACATGGTGTGTTTTGTAATGGGAAATATTAAAGGACAAAACGATGAGCCGTTTACATTTATCATTCTGAGTCATTATTAATATGTTTATTTCACTGTGGCCACAATGAAAGTTCAGTTTACAGTCAGAGACAACATGTTCACACAGTAGCATCTGGCCATAAAATGACCAAGAGCTCAAGTCGGACGTAATTAAATACACAGTTGTCAGACGTAACATAATATATCGGGTAAACAAAAATGGTTCTCAGTCACTGGAAGCAACAACAACCTTGCTATGGCTGGGGAGATGTTAGTACATTGGAGTCTTCTTAAAGAGACACACATTAACCAGTCAAGCTGTATAAAATGATATCTCAACACAGATCTATAATGACATGATAATATATTCCACGTCAGTTTGCATTTTCCAAGTCATTACTGAGGGTGCAATTTGGCACTTCTATCTTTATCAAGGTCCATTATGACTATTGGGAGATTATTTGAAGGAATTTTTCTGATATTTTTTAGGCTGACTTAAAGCTACTTTAATTTTTACATCACTATCTGCAAAAGTATCTAAGATTGTAGTACCCCTGAAAGAATAAATTAAGACGGTGAGTTGGCTGGTCTTCAGTGGCTTTACTTTATTCTCTGGTGTAACTACCAACTCATCTAGCTTAGAACAATTCTCGAAGTCAACTTCCTGTCTGTTGTTGCTAGGCAACTGCGGTGTGGGGGAAACATGCACCCCGGGTACATTGTGTACGGTTCATGTAGTGCAGAAACGGATCGTAAAAGCGGCAAATTAAACGCAATCGAGGGTAATTTTCTTCAGTGCATCACAATGCCAAAGAGCTGCTGTGTTACGCTTTGTACTAGTAATATAATATAATAATAATAATAATAATAAAAAATCCAAATCGAAAGTTTTATATAATACCAGTTGAGGCATCACGGATAGCTGGCCGCTATCAAGAGGGCACATGTGGACTCAGATGCGACAGTCGATCAAAGCAGACTCTGGCCCCCAAGTCAAATCATACGTACCGTAATTCCTCTAATAGTAACCCCGGCTTGTATTTGTTTCAACTGTAGCGGCTTGTATTAGGAGGAGGCCTGTATAAGAGGGAGGCCTATATTTCAAATTTTCAAACGGATCATAATGAATAAATCAACATTTTGTGTCAGTTTGAACCCAGTAAAATGTACTGGGTTCATTTATTGAAACCAAGTACTGTATGAAATAGTAAACAGTGCAATTACAGGTGGTCACTGGTCATTTCAACGTTTTCAAAGTGAAATCAAGTAACTAGCTCAGTATGCAGCTCAGTATATTAGTAACCCGGCTTGTATTAGGAGGCCGGCTTATAATTGCTTAGCTCAAGAGCGCACCCGGCCATTAATAGAGACCCGGCTTGTATTTGAGACCCGGTTACTATTAGAGGAATTACGGTATGTCTGCTCTACCCATTTCATAACTGGTGAGAATAAGGAACAAATATGTATATCGTAAACTAAGTTTTATTGGTTGTGAGGCTGTAAACGGCAGAGAAATGTTAGCTGCTAGCTACTTCACCATATAACGTTAGTCCATTCTCTTCAAGTAGCCTACATGCCTTTTCTTTCGCCTTAGAATCACCAGAAAGGCTTTCGAAATAGTGAAATGCTATGTTGGCCTCAATGTTTTCAAAACAAATTATATGAAAAGGTTATGAAATGAACAAGAATGTGATAAAATATGTAATAAAAACGGGAGCTCAACGCATACATTTGATCGTTTTCCACCATACCAATATGGCGGCGGTCTCGTGACAACAGTGTCTTCGAGAATGTACAATATATATATACATGGCAACAATCGCAGTATCTCAAAAAAATACTGTGGTGGAGCGGCTCCGTCACTGACTCCGAGCAGCGCACACACCAAACATTCATCATTGGACTGAGATCAGAGTGGAGACTGGATCAGATTGGACTGAGAACTGCAACCCCCCCCCCCCCCCCCATTATATTATCATATACCTTCAGACATATCATACATACCTTCATATACACACACGACTGTGTGGCCAAGTTCAGCTCCAACTCCATAGTGAAGTTCGCAGACGACACGTGGTGGTGGGGCTGATCTCGGACAACGACGAGAAGGCCTACCAGGAGGAGGTTGAGGTACTGGAACGCTGGTGCCAGGACAACAGCCTGCTCTTGAACATTGGTAAAACCAAGGAGCTGATCGTGGATTATAGGAGAGGACAGCAGGAGACACACACACCACTGATGATTAACGGGGCTACCGTGGACAGGGTGAGCAGCTTTAAGTACCTGGGGGTCCACATCTCAGAGGATCTGACATGGACAACACACATAGACACAGTAGTAAAGAAGGCGAAGCAGCGCCTCTACCACCTGAGACAGTTAAGGAAGTTCAGAGTATCGGGGAAGATACTCCAGTCCTTCTACTCAGGAGCTGTAGAGAGCATCTTGACCGGAAACATCACTGCCTGGTATGGAAACAGCACGGCACAGGACAAGAAGGCCCTACATAGAGTGGCACTACCTCCCCTGCAGGTTCTATACAACAAGAGGTGCAAATCCAGAGCCTGCAGAATAATGAAAGACCCCCACCACCCCAATAACAGCCTGTTTCAGCTGCTGAGGTCAGGCAGACGCCTGCGAACCCCAGCTACTAGGACAGAGAGGCTTAGGCTCAGCTTCTTCCCCCAGGCCATCAGAGCCTTGAACAATGAACATTGAGTGCCACAGAACACTGAACTATCCACACACAAGCGCACACACGACACGCACGCTGTGCACGCTCACACACTAGCAGCCACTTTAACACTTTAACATGAGCAGGCACACACTCATGCCGCACACACCCACTTATGGCCAAAAGGAAAGGCCACTTTAAATTAGTATAACAGTAACAGTGTATTGCACTACCAAAGCTACCTAGCATGTCCTATATGCTCTGTAAATATTTTTTATGTACAGATACCGAGATGTCACACCATGTTACCCGTTTATTGCACAATGTTGTTTTTATTGGATTCTATTATATGTTGTACCACTGTATTGCACATCGTTGCGGGCAAGACCACCCGCATTTCATTGTATACCTGTATGCCGTGACAAATAAAACTCTTGACTTGACTTGACTTGACTTGATACATAATCAAACATACATACATTCATCTTATCATACATACATTATCATTATCATATTATAGGCCGTGAGCCAGGGCCCCCAAATTTGGGCCACGGTTACCATCTTGGGGGACTAACTTTAATAGTGATTTTTGGGAAGGTATACACCCCTGCTGCTAGAAAATATGTGATAGCAATGCAGCAGTTGCCTCCAAATGTGTGCTATCACATCTTTTATAACACTACCAAGCATATTTTTCAGGCCTCCTGTCTGAAATTACATGCCCCAAATGAATCATGATAGCTCCTGAACCATAAGGCCTATATCCATGTTTCTGGTCTCCTTTGGTAAGTAAACCCATCTATTACCATTCCAGAGTAAATGGAGATACAATGAAAGAAAACATATTTTTACCCTCGCCTGGTTCATAATCTTAATTTATAAGGCAATATAACCAATATCCCATGTATAATAATGCAACTGAATGTCTTCTCCTACTCCTTGACTACAAATGTAAATGTGATGACAATACATAAAAAATTCAACATTTATGATACCGTTTAAAAAGGTATACTCGGCATCGGGGGCAGCGTGAGCCTCCCACGCGTTACTCCTCGCCACTGAGAGATTGCGTTGTACAGGTGAAAAGATGCGACAGCTGCCTCCTCGTGTACCGGAGGGGATGCCTAAATTCTTATCCCAACCCATGTTTGCTTCCGCATTCGCGTTTTACGCTCTGATTGGCCACTGACGTTTCTGGTCGCGCCTATTGTGTGACGGCAAGTTCTTTCGCCGGTTAAGCTTAGGCACTCTTTTGAAGTTGGTTAAGGTTAGAGTTTGTCTTAGAGCAGGCCGATATCGTGTGACGGCAAGTTCTTTCGCCGGTTAAGCTTAGGCACTCTTTCGAAGTTGGTTAAGGTTAGAGTGTGGATCGTAGGCGTTAGGTAGTTTGCTGCTGGTCGAGGCGGAAATGGTCGCGTCACGCGATTGGGCACACATGTCACATGACCAGAAACGTCAGTGGCCAATCAGATCGCAAACATGGGTTGGGATAAGAATTGACGCCGGGGGGACACGTGATGCAAGGCTTGGTCCTCACTGCAGCCGACCAGTGGGAGGCATAGTCTAGCAACGTTCGAGACGGGGGAGGGGAGAATTGAAGGGAGAATTGGCGAGGCGAAATTGGGAAGGGAGAAAAATAAGGAGAAAAAGTGGATACAAAAAAAGAAATAGTAATAAAAAACAATGAATATTTAAGCATTACATCACGCGACAGAGTGTGTTATAGAAATTAGATCACGCCTATGGGTGGTTGTTAGGCCCGAAAAATTAAAAAGAAGTTGCCTCCGTGTCTAGAAGCAGCTGGGAGGTGCGGTGCTTCAAAGCATGCCATCTAACAAAACCAATTACATAATCCAACATTGTGTAAACAACTAACATATTCCAGTTAACGGTATCTTTTTTAAATTATTCGTTACGAATATATACTTCCATTGTGTCCGGGACATCCAGTGAAATCGATTTGTGCGACAGTGTCCTTTTGCAGAGGCAGGTTGCTACAAAGCATGCCATCTAACAGTGAAGTTACCGGTTGTTATTGGATTGATTGATTGAACATTTGATTACCAGATTGCAGAATGGGTACAATACAGTACGGCTCAATACACACAATTGTTAAGGGGATGCAGACCAGAGAGAGATTTTCGTCTTGTTTACATCAGGGTCCCCCATTTCCAATGCATCATAACATATATGACATACAGATAGACAGTGCTACATCTATACATAGGTTGCTACAAAGCATGCCATCTTACACTGAAGTTAGCGGTTGTTATTTGATTGATTGATTGATTGAAAATGTTATTAATAGTGAAATGACAGTGTCCTTTTGAAGGAGAGGGAGGTTCTACAACGAATGGCATCTAACAACACACTTCCCACGATTTATATTTTGTTTCACAATGAGTCATGACCAACCAATTACATAATCCAACATTGTGTAAGCAACTAACACATTCCACATACATCCATTCATAAAGATTATTGTCCGCCATCTTGGTTTCATTCCTAAAAACACTAACGGCGGAGTGATTCGGAAACAAAGCAATTCGGTTGTGGGTGGGTTCTGGGATCACGTGGAGTGTGTTACAATGATATATTGCTTATTGGTTTTCAGAAAATCATTCGTTTATTTTGGAAAACTCAAGAGCACATATAATCACATCACAGAATTTACTTAAGTTCCGTCAGTCCAGACAGTTCTCAGTCTCTATCCGAGTACAGACGTAAAAAACAAGTTTCAAGTTTGTTTATTTGTCAATAAAATACAGAATACTTTATGATGCAATGCTTGTTTCTGTATGAGCCCCTGAGAGTGTGCTACATACAGTAAAAAAAAACATATAATAATACAAAACCTACCATACTTTGTTTTACATGTGTTAATAACCTAATAATCACAATAATCTTCCAAGTCTTCCACGTCTTCATCAGAACTTTCCACATACTCTGAGGTGGATGCCTGGTTCTCACAGTCTGCCAGTCTATACATGTCACCTGAGGCCATTTGCAACATTTTTTTTTCTTTTTGACAGTTACAGGCCAGTAGATCTAGTCCTGCACCTCTCTCCTGCCCTGCACCTCTCTCCTGCCCTGCACCTCTCTCCTGCCCTGTACCTCTCTCCTGCCCTGCACCTCTCTCCTGCCCTGTACCTCTCTCCTGTCCTGTACCTCTCTCCTGTCCTGTACCTCTCTCCTGTCCTGTACCTCTCTCCTGCCCTGCACCTCTCTCCTGCCCTGTACCTCTCTCCTGCCCTGCACCTCTCTCCTGCCCTGCACCTCTCTCCTGCCCTGCACCCCTCTCCTGTCCTGTACCTCTCTCCTGCCCTGCACCCCTCTCCTCTCCTGCACCTCTCTCCTGCCCTGCACCTCTCTCCTGCACCCTGCACCTCTCTCCTGCACCCTGCACCTCTCTCCTGCACCCTGCACCTCTCTCCTGCCCTGCACCTCTCTCCTGCACCCTGTACCTCTCTCCTGCCCTGTGCCCCTCTCCTGCACCCTGCACCTCTCTCCTGCCCTGCACCTCTCTCCTGCACCCTGTACCTCTCTCCTGCCCTGTGCCCCTCTCCTGCCCTGCACCCCTCTCCTGCCCTGCACCTCTCTCCTGCCCTGCACCTCTCTCCTGCCCTGCACCTCTCTCCTGCCCTGTACCTCTCTCCTGCCCTGTACCTCTCTCCTGCCCTGCACCTCTCTCCTGTCCTGCACCTCTCTCCTGCCCTGTACCTCTCTCCTGCCCTGCACCTCTCTCCTGCCCTGCACCTCTCTCCTGCCCTGCACCTCTCTCCTGCCCTGCACCTCTCTCCTGCCCTGCACCCCTCTCCTGCCCTGCACCTCTCTCCTGCCCTGCACCTCTCTCCTGCCCTGCACCTCTCTCCTGCCCTGTACTTCTCTCCTGCCCTGCACCTCTCTCCTGCCCTGTACCTCTCTCCTGCCCTGTACCTCTCTCCTGCCCTGTACCTCTCTCCTGTCCTGTACCTCTCTCCTGCCCTGTACCTCTCTCCTGCCCTGTACCTCTCTCCTGTCCTGTACCTCTCTCCTGCCCTGCACCTCTCTCCTGTCCTGCACCTCTCTCCTGCCCTGCACCTCTCTCCTGTCCTGTACCTCTCTCCTGCCCTGCACCTCTCTCCTGTCCTGTACCTCTCTCCTGCCCTGTACCTCTCTCCTGTCCTGTACCTCTCTCCTGCCCTGCACCTCTCTCCTGTCCTGCACCTCTCTCCTGCCCTGCACCTCTCTCCTGTCCTGTACCTCTCTCCTGTCCTGTACCTCTCTCCTGCCCTGCACCCTGTACCTCTCTCCTGTCCTGCACCTCTCTCCTGTCCTGTGCCCCTCTCTCCTGCCCTGTGCCCCTCTCTCCTGCCCTGTGCCCCTCTCTCCTGCCCTGTGCCCCTCTCTCCTGCCCTGCACCTCTCTCCTGCCCTGCACCTCTCTCCTGCCCTGTGCCCCTCTCTCCTGCCCTGCACCTCTCTCCTGCCCTGCACCTCTCTCCTGCCCTGCACCAAGAAACCTTCAGTGGACTAGGGCAGTCATGGGATGTGAGTGAGGAGCTGTTCCAGAGAATAATAATCTGACTATAATCAGATCTTGACATAGGCCTATTCCCATTAATAACCATACTGTATACTGTGCGATTAAATGTATGATTCACTTTCAATGTTAATTTTCCACCCACTCTTAACACAGGCCACCATCTCCCTAATTCTTAAAAAGGACAAAGACCCAACTGACTGTGGTTCCTATAGACCCATATCCCTTTTAAATGTAGATAGTAAATTACTGGCAAAGATCCTTGCAACCAGACTGGAACTTTTTTTTTTGTATCCACTTTTTCTCCTTATTTTTCTATTTTTCTCCCATCCCAATTTCGTATTGCCAATTCTCCCCTGTCTTGAACGTTGCTAGACTATGCCCCCCACTGGTCGGTTGTAGTGAGGATAGAAGCCTTGCATCACGTGTCCCCTCCGGTACACGAGGAGGCAGCCTGTCTCATCTTTTCACCAGACAGCGCGTACTCTCAGTGGCGAGGAGTAACGTGTGGGAGGCTCACGCTGCCCCCGATACTTCCTGTCTCTGCTGTGCAGGCGTCACCCAACCGACCTGTAGGAGTCGCTGTCCACAACGTCCAATCCGCACCCATCGACTTCCACCCACTACCTCTGCCAATTGAGATAGTATGACGACTGGCCCAAGCCGCAGGCAATGCTGACACCGGGATTCGAGACCGGAGTCTGTTGCATTGGTGACGAGCGCAATCTCCGCTACGCCACCCAGCCGCCAGACTGGAACATTTCTTACCAGATATTACATCAGAGGAACAAACTGGTTTTTATTCGGAATTGCCACTCTTTCTGAAATGTCAGGAAGCTCTTAAATATAATACACTCCCCGTCACCTTCAAACTCTCCAGAGGCTGCGCAGCTCGATCTCTCAGTGGCGAGGAGTAACGCATGGGAGGCTCACGCTGCCCCCGACACTTCCTGATTCTACTGCGCAGGCGCACCAACCGACCTGTAGGAGTCGCTGTCCACAACGCCCGATCCCCACCCATCAGTTTCCCACCCCCTAATACGGCCAATGTGTATTAGTATGAACGACCAGCTAAACTGAAAGCAATGTGGAGCGCTGGGCTCGAACAGGCAAGCCCAGCGTCTCCGTCATTCGTGGCGAGCGCCTTGCCCACTACGCCACGTAGCCGCCCTACATCATTATTGTTATTGTTATTATTAACAATATTATTATGATGGTTGTATCAACCCTAAATCTGAGTTGGGGGGGGGGATGCAATGCAGACAAACAGCTGCATACAGTGCGACCATTTCACTCACATTTGCCCATTCATTTTTGGACACATCACACACCATCGGTGTGTGTACTGTACGTGTGCTGTCATAGCTCCACCTACAGGCCTAATGGAGAACACCAGGATGTGAATGGAGGGTGAATGTGAGGTATATTGTGTAAATAAGTTTTGATTGATCGCAAGACTACACTGTAAAAAAAATAATAATAATAAGTTACCAGAACTGTTACTGTGCATTAAGGTTTTCAGTTTTCAATCCATAATAAGTTAACAGAAAAATAAGTACACAACCACATTATTTCAACCTAATAAAACTGTTTATTGTCATTGTTTTAAGAACACAAGTTGACTTGGTAATACTCACATTTTGAGTAAAAAAAATGGCTTTTAACATGTGCAATGTTCAATGAAATAGAAAAATAAATAATACAATTTGTTGATTAATCCCACTGGTCACAATGGTTTCAAGTTCAAGTTTCTTTAATAGTTGTCATACAGAAGTACAGAATACTTTTATACAAAATGCTTCTTACTGTTGCGCTCCAGAGACTGTGCAAGACAAGATAAGTATGAAATAAAATAACATAGTAAAATTAGAAGTAAAAAAAATGAGGTCACAGTGTTCAGTTTAGACATATGTACAATGTTCGATGCAGAATAGACGTAGTTACCATACAATATACAATACTGTGCAGTGTACTAATATACAATACTATATAGTGCAAGGCAGAAATGGAGAAATGGGACGAGGTGCAATTTAGGTACAATTCACAGTAGGTGTACGAGTTGTAGTGCAAATCCTTTATCAATAAATATAAAGTGTAAGTGTGTTTGTGTGATCTAAAGTGTGGAGAGTGTGTGCTGCAGTGTGTTGTTTGTTTGAGTGAGTGTGTGCGTGTGGGTGTGTGTGCTGTGTGCATTTGATGGTTGTTGCATAGTGATTATTGTTCGTTTAGCAGCCTGATGGCCTGGGGATAGAAGCTTCTTCTGAGTGTGCTCGCCTTAAGACTCCGGTATCGCTTGCCTGACCGCAGCAGTTCAAAGAGGCAGTTGTTCGGGTGGCTCGAGTCCTTAATAATTATCTTAGCCTTCCCCTTGCACCGCTTGTTGTAAATGTTCTGGAGGGTGGGAAGCCCCCCTCCAATTGTGCGTTCGGCTGAACGTGTCACTCTTTGTAGTCTGCTACGGTCTTGTGCAGTGCTATTCCCAAACCAGGAGGTGATGTTGCCGGTCAGGATGCTCTCTATTGTACATGAGTAGAAGTTCCTAAGGATCTTCTGACTGACTTGGAACTTCCTTAGGCGCCTGAGGAAGTAGAGGCGTTGTCGTGCCTTCTTCACAACACTGTCAATGTGTGTGGTCCATGTCAAGTCCTCGGATATGTGGGCTCCGAGGTACTTGAAACTGTTCACTCTCTCAACCGGTGCCCCGTCGATGCTGAGGGGGCTGTAGTCCTTGACCCCCGACCTCCTGAAGTCCACAATCATCTCTTTTGTTTTGCTGACGTTCAGGGAGAGGCAGTTCTCCTGACACCACTGTGACAGGTTCTCTACCTCTTCCAGGTAGGCCCTTTCGTCGTTGGCAGAGATCAGGCCCACCACTACTGTGTCATCAGCAAATTTGATGATGGTGTTGTTGTTCCGCTGTGCTACGCAGTCATGTGTGTACAGGGAGTAGAGGAGGGGGCTCAGAACACAGCCCTGGGGGGCCCCTATGTTGAGCGTGATGGATGAGGAGGTGCAGTTGCCGGCTCTTACCACCTGGGGTCTGCCCGTCAGGAAGTCCAAGACCCACTGGCAGAGGTCATAGTTCAAGCCCAGGTCCCTGAGCTTGGCTATGAGTTTGGAGGGGACTATGGTATTGAATGCTGAGCTGTAGTCGATGAACAGCATTCTCACATAGTTCCCCTGCCTCTTGTCCAGGTGTGATGCTGCTGTGTGCAGCACATGGGCTATGGCGTCCTCCGTGGACCTGTTGGGCTTCTCAAAGCACTTCATGGCTATGGAGGTGAGGGCTACAGGGCGGTAGTCGTTGAGGCAAGCGGGCGTAGATTTTTTGGGTACAGGGATGATGGTGGACTTCTTCAGACAGGTGGGGATGACAGCCTGTTCCAAGGACCGTAATAATGTTTTTGTTATAAGGCTCTGCAAATGTTACTGAATGATGTAGCAATGTATTTCCAGCTAAATTGAAATAATAAACAAATAAAGGGTCTCAATTAAATATGTGGTAGTAAAAAGAACCTGTGGGAGGATTTCAACAAGATAAATGCGACAACAGTGCAAAATATTTCACTATAATATTTCAAAGCAAAAAAAAAAAAGTATAATATATATATATATATTTTTTTTTATGCTGCCCCCTGAAATATGTGGTAGTAAAAAGAACCTGTGGGAGGATTTCAACAAGATAAATGCGACAACAGTGCAAAATATTTCACTATAATATTTCAAAGCAAAAAAAAAAAAGTATAATATATATATATATATATATATTTTTTTTTTATGCTGCCCCCTGTGCCTATGAAAATGCCCCCGCGTGGGGGGGCTCCAGTAGCTCACCGCATATCTCGGCGCTATTTCAGCGTCGGGGAAAACCGTGCTGCGTCACGGATCTGGTGGACTCCGAGTTCGATTCCCGGACCCGCCGTCATTTATCAGAATGTCTTTCCCTGATCTATATCCCGTTTCACCCTGTATCTGTCGGTCATGCTTGACCAGAAAAGCGATAAACGCTAAAAAATAAAGTTTTTTTAGAAAATGCCCCCGCGTGCCTAGGGTTGCCTACCCCTGGTATAGGGTCTCCCTATTTGAGGACGACCTACTATTATACCTCTCTGACCCTGTCTCTGCCACCCCCCACATACTTTCTATCCTCCGGAATTTTGCTACTTTTTCCGGTTACAAGCTTAATTATAATAAAAGCTAATTCTATCCTATCAAAAGCAGCGCTAGTCAGATCACACAGGTAGAAGTACCTTTTCGTATCTCACCCTTAAGCTTTAAGTACCTTGGAATACAGATCACTGACGCTTTCTCCTCCCTTAGATCTTCTAATTTCACCCCCTTGCTTGATAGGCTGAAATCGGACCTCCACAGATGGGATGGTCTACCCCTGTCCTTGGCAGGCAGGATGAATGAATGAATGAATGAGTGAATGAATGAGTGAAAACTTTATTTAACAGATTGCAGAATGGGTACAATACAGTACGGCTCAATACACACAATTGTTAAGGGGATGCAGACCAGAGAAAGATGTTTGTCTTGTTTACATCAGGGTCCCCCATTTTCAATTCATAGTCTGTAGAGATGATGATACTCCCTAAACTCTCCTATCTATTCCAATGCATCCCAATATGTTTACCCAAATCCTTTTTCAAATCCCTTGACCAGATATCTACATTTATCTGGCAAGGCAAACGACCCAGAATAAAATGTCACGTATTGCAGAGAAACCGGGAAAACAGGGGTTTGGCTCTGCCTAATTTCATCTACTATTGGGCTGCCAATATTCAGAAGATATCCTACTGGCTTTGCTCTCCCTCGACAGACTGGTGTCTGTTGGAAGCTAGGTCTTGCCGTCTAACTTGCCTTCCTGCATTGATTGATTGATTGATTGAAAACTTTATTAACAGATTGCAGAATGGGTACAGTACAGCTCAATACATACAATTGTTAAGGGGATGCAGACCAGAGAAAGACTTTCATCTTGTTTACATCAGGGTCCCCCATTTTCAATTCATCGTAACATATGACATACAGATAGACAGTACTGCTACATCTATACATTTATGACATACCAGATTTGCAAATACAGTACTGTTTGTGATACGAAAAGAGTCCAGAAAAAAAGTATATACATTTGACATAGAAACTGTACATTGGAGGTGGTTGGGTGGGGGGAGGTTGGGTAGGAGGGGTGGGGGGTGGACACTGTACAACTGTACAAGCAACACTGTACACTGGAATATTGACAAGACCATACTTGGTCATTTTTACTGTACATTGGAGGGGGTTGTGTTAGGACATTTACAGGGGCCAGTTTCGAATTGCAGTCTCCTGTAGGTGTTTTTTGAGAGTGTTTTTGAAAGTGGGTAGTGATTCACATTCCTTTACAGCTTTGGGTAGTGCGTTCCACATTGATGTGGCATAATTGCGAAACGTGTTTAGTCCCTTGTTTGAGCCGAATCTGGGTTTAACATGATTTGTGGAGCTCCCTCAGGTGTTGTGATCGTGGTATTCACTGACCTTTGGGAAGTATTTTGACATGTACATGGGTACCTTGGTCGTGTAGTGTATCTTGTAGACCAGGCCCATTGCAAGTTGCTGTACTCTGTCGTCTACTCTAAGCCATCCTAGGTTGTCAAAGTGGGCAGGGGTGAGGTGGGTTCTAGGAGTAAGGTCAAGCAGTAGTCTGACCAGTTTGTTTTGAGATGTTTGTAATTTTGTTTTTAGCGCCTTTGAGGTGCTTTGGTACCATGAGGTGCAAGCATAGTCGTAGTACCCTTGAATGAGTGCTCCTGCCAGAGTCTTCAGGGTATTCTTGTTTACCAGTGAGGAGATCCGGTACAAGAATCGAGTTCGTTGGTTGACTTTTTTTATTACATTGGATACCATTTTGTCACAGGAAAGATTTGCCTCTAGGATTGAACCCAGGTAGGTAATATCTTCTTTCCTTGTGACAATATTGTCACCCACTGTAACTGAGAAGCCGTCGGTCTTGCTGAGTTTGTTATTTGAACCGAAGAGAATGGACTCTGTTTTGCCCATGTGTAATGATAGTTTGTTATCAGCGAGCCATATGCAGATTTTGCCTAGTTCTGAGCTGAGGGTTTTTTCAACCTGTAACTTGTTCTTGTCAGAGACCAGCAGGGCTGAGTCATCCGCAAACAGGAACAAGTTGCAGTCACAAGCTGACGACATGTAATTTGCATAAATTAGGAACAGTAGCGGACCTAGTATGCTTCCTTGTGGAACACCACAGCTTACTGTGAGGGGGGGGGGGGGATAGGGTACCGTTTACCTCCACCATCTGCTCTATCCCCTCCAGGATCTACTCCAAGCTACCACTCTCCCTCTAAATTCACGCTCAACCCAGTGGTAATAGCTACACTAAAACTGTGGACCCAATTTCGTACCCACTTCAAATATATATACAGTATAGTTCCATCAATGGCCCCATAGATAACAACCACTTATTTCCCCCCTCAACTCTCGACTCTGCTTTCTCACTCTGGAAAGACAAAGGCCTTGTGAAATTCTCAGACCTCTTCTTCAACAATAATAGGTTTGATAGCTTTGAAACAATCTGCAACAAGTATAATTTACCCCGTTACTTCCAGATTAGGCATTATATAGAAACCTACTACCCCGATCTCCCCTGTGATCAGCACTGGGAATATCTCTTCACAATCAGGCCGAGGCGGAAGGGCTTCATTTCTGATATCTACAGCTTTATCTCTGATCTTGACACAACCTCTCTAGTAAAAACGGAGAACAAATGGGAGACTGAGGCTGCGGTTAGACTGACTGATGTTTTCGTTTCGTTTTCAGATGAGTTTTGCTTTTCCAGGTGGCAACGTAGCGGTAGGCGAGTGATGAGAGCCGATGGGATGTCTATTTATCTCAGAATCACTTACTTGAGATATAACCCTTTGGCCGCCCGATATCCCCCAGCGAGGTGCTAAACTCACTAAGTTCTCGGGTCAATTACTATTTCTGTCAAGCTTACTTCATAGTCACTAGTTTAGTTATATCCAGTTGATATGACATGTAAGCATAGAAGAGTTGTTAACCTCTTCTTTGTTTGTAATAAACCGAATGTATGTCTGGGAGAACTCTTATTGCCTATAATAACAATAATATTATTATCATCATTATTATCATCATTTTACGAAAGGGCTTGTAATACTGCTTCTCTGAAAGCCTGATGATATTACGTCACCGTCATCAACGCCACTATCCTCATTTGTGAGGAAAGGCCTGTAATACTGCTCATTTGAAAGCCTGATGATATTACGTCACCGTCATCAACGCCACTATCCTCATTTGTGAGGAAAGGCCTGTAATACTGCTCATTTGAAAGCCTGATTGTATTACTTCACTTTTAATAAGTTTTACTACTGTTAATAGTGTAATATTAGCGTACTAGCAATAATTTGCAAGCCCCATAACCCCTTATCAGTTTGACAGGCCAATCAATCCGTGGTACCGATCGTCCGGCCCTGCAGTGGCTTAGACTCTCAGTTTCCCACAAATCTGATGGAGCCCGTCCAACACAGTGGCTACCGGCGCTCGCAAACAACAAACAGTGAAACCAAGCATTACTACTGTCAATAGTATATATATATATAATATATACCTTTAGCTGAAAAGCATTAACCAGCAATTGATTTAATCTGTATTTCAGGCTACCAGAACATAGTCACCTCAGATGAAAGCAGGGCGCGGCCAGCGTCGTGGCCCATTGCGGATAGAAAGCAGTCCACGAATTCAATAAGTATTTAAACAAAGTTATTTTATTTAGAAAAAGCAAGTTTACAAAAGAGACTGTATTGGAAATGTCCAATTCAGTTAAAAGAATTATAAAACAAAAACATCTCTCTCTTAGCATAGCAAAAACTCTCTTTGTCTTGTCTGAAGTCTAAGAATGGAAAAATCAAAATCTGCTCGACGAGAGTGAAACTGTCTGTTTTATACATAGGTCCGTCACGTCATATAGCAAGCACAGATAAACACTCCCTCTTTCAACTTGTGTCGTTGTCATTGGCTCATCGCTACTCCACTAGTTAGTAACTAAAAAAAGTAACGGATTACTGTGCTGTGGGAAACCCCCTAAGAGTTTCTAGCAGGCAAGCAGAGGCCCCCAAGGTCGTAGACACATTCCTAAGGCCGTCCAGCAGTATTGAATCAAGCAATTGCCCTGTGTAATATACAATACATGGTCCTTCTATCATGAATAGCCTATACGCTTATATATATATATATACAGATATATATACATAATCATTTACATCATAATCATAATAGTACATCATACATGTGGTTTTTAAAGTGTATGATGGCTCTCTCTTCTGACAAGGTCAACGCTCTGTGACTGCATTCTGCATTCCATTCCGCGTTTCTGCCGTGTTTCTGACCTACTGACAATATTCTCTTCTCAACTCCTTTCTGACTGTGCATACCAGCCCAGACCTAGATACTAGATACCCATATCCGGCCCGCGGGATGATTCTGACCGGCCCGCCAAAGATTACACGATAATAAAAAAAAATTAAAAAAAATATTTTTTTTAATATTTTTTTTTTTTTACTTTTTTCTTTTCATGTCAACGTTAACACGCACAATTGAGCCAAAAGTCACTCAATTAATGACAGATTTCATTGATAAATTGAGGGAAAACTTTGCAAGTCGATTTGATGAATTTGACATGTCCAGAGAATTGATGCATTTTGTGAGCAACCCATTTGCCAATGTAGCTGCTATTTCCACAAAAGGACAAGAGTTCCTTGCATCACTTCACATTGATGAAGGTCTCCTGCAACTTGAAATAATTGACATGCAAGCATCATCTGCTCTGAAGCAGGCACTTGAGAATGAATCCACCACAACATTTTGGATAAAGTGTATTCATGTCAAGACATTCCCCAAAATAAAAATGCTGGCAATATCTGTGCTAACAATGTTTGGCTCAACATACACCTGTGAATCCAGTTTCTCTCACATGAATGCGATTAAAACAAGCAACGTGCCTCCTTGACAAATGAGCATTTGCATCACTGTTTGCGGGTAGCCCTCACTTCCTATGAACCCTCTTTCTCTGCCATTGCCCAGTCAAAGAAGTGCAATCGCTCTCATTAGATGTGTGTATGTAGGCTAGGCCTGTCTGCCCCCCACCCCCCTGATGTTTGAGAGTTAAGAGTGGACAATAAGTGCTAATAAGATGCTGTCAAAGAAGTGCAATCGCTCTCATTAGATGTGTGTATGTAGGCTAGGCCTGTCTGCCCCCCACCCCCCTGATGTTTGAGAGTTAAGAGTGGACAATAAGTGCTAATAAGATGCTGTCATTTGCTGTTGTTGCACAGACATGAAGCACTTTTTCACAAGCTCAGCTGCACTATAAATGTGTTTTTTTGTTCAAGTGTTGATGTTAGAATGTTCAGATGCACATCATGCACTTGTTTGTTTTTTATTTTAAATATTGAAATGTTGAAGAGGAGATGTTGCAGTTGTTGCACAGTCATAAATGAAGCACTTTCTGCAGGAGATGTTGCAGATGTGGCACATAAATGAAGCACTTTTTTTGAAAAGTATACTACTTTTGCAATGTAGTTAAATAAAAGTTGTGAAAATGTGGTTGCGTGTTGTGTCAAGTGTACATATATTCATAGCACGGGGAGGCGCCGTGGCAGTCCGGCCCCTGGCCTGGCCCCTTGGGTTTCTGACAATGTGGCCCCCTGAACAATTTAGTTGAATAGCCCTGCCCTATACCCTGATGTGGAAGACAAATGTGACCAATGCAATCTTTCTCCAGCCAATCTCACACATATGTTCTGGTCATGTCCCAAACTGCATACTTTTTGGACTATTTTTTAAATACTATCCGAAGTCCTCTCAATCGATCTTGAACCCTCGCCCCAGACAGCTATTTTTGGAGTCCCACCAAATACTGAACAATTAAACACTCCAAACTCCATCACAATAGCGTTTACCACACTGCTAGCAAGACGTAGGATTTTGTTAATTGCTATGTAGGCTATAGGCCACATAGCTATTTTGGGGGGGTAGGAGATTTCAAGTTTCTTTAATAGTTGTCATACAGAAGTACAGAATACTTTTATACAGTAAGAAGCATTTTGTATAAAAGTATTCTGTACTTCTGTATGACAACTATTAAAGAAACTTGAAATCTCCTACCCCCCCAAAATAGCTATGTGGCCTATAGCCTACAGTACCTGTGTGTGTGAGTGACTCCCTCGAACACCATTTTATTTGTGACTTTCTTACTTTTTATTTCTTATTTCTCTACGTTTTTATATTATTCTTTATACTTTAAATTTTGATTGATGTATGCAGATGTGACTGCATATGACATATGTTGATATACTCCGAGATACAACTCAGGTACCCTGCTCTGAAAGTGGCATCCCCAAATCTGCAAAAGCTGACCCTAGAGTCCCACTAAATTACAGAGGTATTAGTTTGATCAGTACAGTTTATAAATTATACTCAAGTGTTCTTAATAATAGATTAAATAAATACTTAGAATATAATGAAATGTTGGTGGATGAGCAGAATGGGTTTAGGGCTAAGAGAGCTTGTATTGATCATGTTTTTGTTTTATCATCGGTGGTGAGAGCCAGATTGGACGAGGGCAAGAATACATTTGTTTGTTTTGTTGACTTTAAAAAAGCCTTTGACTGGATTAATAGAGAGCTTTTGGACTATAAATTAATCTGTTCTGGTATTGATGGACTATTTTATAAGGCTATCAAAAGCCTGTATAAGGCCCCATCTGCCTGTCTGCAGCTGAATGATGTTAGGACCGGCTGGTTCCCCACACCATTCGGTGTAAAACAGGGAGATGTGCTTTCTCCTACTTTATTCGCCCTTTATGTTAATGACCTGGCGCAAGAAATCAAGCAAGCCAATCTTGGTATTCCAATAGATAATATAATCCTAAGTATTTTATTGTACGCTGATGATATTGTTTTGTTTGCAGAAAATGAAGCAAATTTACAAAACATGTTGAATATTATGAGTTCTTGGTGCATGAAATGGAGACTTGCGATTAACAGTGAAAAAACACAGATTATGCACTTTAGGAAAAAACACGAACAGCAGGGTAGTCATAAGTTTCAATTTGGACCAACGCCTCTGATTTACACACATTCTTATAAATATCTTGGTTTTACCTTTAATGAGTACATGTGCTTCATAGAAGGAAGGAAAATAATGTCTGAGTCAGCAGGAAGGGCGCTAGGGGGCGTGTTGAGTAAAATGAAAGTGTGCACTGACCTTGGGTTTTCAACATATACACAATTATTTGATTCAATGGTGGGTTCTGTTTTGTTTTATGCTGCTGGAGTATGGGGTTTTGATGATGCTCCTGAATGTAATGCGATCCAGAACAGGGCCATAAGATACTTTTTAGGAGTCCATAAATACACACCAAAAGGGGCTATAGAAGGGGACATGGGGTGGGATTCTTGCCTGGTCAAGCAAAAGGGTGAAATGGTGAGGTTATGGAACCGCCTGGTCCAGCTGCCAAATGGCAGGGTGACTAAAAAGATTTTTAATTGGGACAGAGCACACGGTCATCCCTGGTCAAGAGAGATGTCTATGATTTTTTCTTCTACTGACTTGAGTATGATTTTTATGAACAATTTGCAGTGTAAGGTTCACTTAATTAAAACAAAATGATCAACAATCCATCAGGATAAGTGGAAGGTGGAGATTTTGAAAAAACCTAAACTTAGAAAATATATTGCAATTAAAAATGAGTATTTTACTGAACCTTATGTAATGTTAAACTTAAAGAGAAGACGGAGGTCTCTGTGTGCCCAGTTGAGGTCTGGCACCCTGCCATTGGCTGTGGAAGTGGGTAGATTCCAGGGTAAACCTGAGGAGGAGCGGCTGTGTGTTCTGTGTGATCTGGGAGTGGTGGAGGATGAATATCATTTTGTTTTTTATTGCCCTTTGTACACCACTTTGAGGAGGGCTTTATTTGAAAAAATTCAAATTGCAAACCCAGATTTGTTTTGGCAGTCTGAGAGCTGTATGTTGAGTTGTTTTTTTGTGGAGGACATCTTCGGTTTTGCAGGATTTTTGGAGAAGGCATGGCACCTGAGACAAAACACACTGTATCCTATATAATTGTATTTGAATTCACCTTGTTTTTCTGTTTATTTACATTGAGTACAGCTTGTGTTATATTACGTTTTATTGTATTTTCTTGTATTTTTCTTTTTTTATGGCCATCTTGGTCTATGTCATTTATTAAGTAATTGGTAAAGTATATTATTATATACTTATTGTTATGTGTCTTGTAAGCCCATATGGGCTGGGCATACATCTGTATGTAAGACACGAAAATAAAAAAATATCAAATCAAATCAAATCAATAGGAAGTGTTTAAGTCTGTAGCATTTGACCTTGTCCTATTTGTTTTTATTTCTGATGTAGAGACCAAATGCCTATACAACAAACACAGGAGAGGGGGGAAGAGAGAGAGCGAGCGAGGGGGAGAGAGAGAGGGGGGAGAGAGAGAGGGAGGGAAAAGAGGGTGGGGGAGAGAGGGAAGGAGGGAAAAAGTAAGGCCTCGTCCTAGTAGGACCTCGTACATGTTTTTTCTTTCTTATTGTAGCAGGGTGGATTATCCCTGCTTCGTGGGAACGGGTGTGCACAGTCACTGGGTAGCGAGACACAGTAGAGCTCCGTCTGACTGCACCTTCGTCTTTGGGCCTGGAGTGTCAAACTGGAGGCCGGCAGTGGGAGTGGATGGGGCCCGGGATTTACCAACCTGGTCTGGTACTCTGGTCTTCCTCGCCTTTCCGGGGCGGTCAGCAGTACTCCCCAACTCGCTCTCACTTCCCCCAATACCTCCGTTAACCCTCCCACACCTAGTGACTGAATTGTAAATAAATAACTTAGTTCCTCCCGCAAGCAGTACCCTCCCTCGGTGACATTAGAAACCTTAATAGCTGAAAGGGGGAAGTTGGGTAGGAAGGGGTTAAATGTGTTAACGTTACCCGCACCAAAAGGGTTAATATTAGGCTCAGGAATGGACACGCACACAAGACTCCCATCTACATTCTTTACTGTTATTGAAGCACTGTTCAGCTATAAATATTTAATAGCAATGGGTGGTTCTATGGTCACTTCAGTCGTAATTCAATATCTTGCAACACTTATATTATACACCCATACCGTATAGAACCAGGTATTGCCAACCCAAATATAATAGACTTCAATGTGCTTGACTCATTACCCACGTCTGGGCTAGTACCAATAATAATACCTCTCTAAGGCTTTACTTATATGGTAATGTTACGTTTACCTCCAAGAGGGAAATGGTTAAGTAGATGGGAAAGTAATATTAAAGAACATACACGTTATCACACTCAAAGAAAATGAAAAAGGTGGGCCCACTTTACCTAACAAAAGTCCTAAACTAATGCCGGCATGTAATGTTTATGGGGTACCCCTATGAACTGTAGTTAGCAACCATTAGCTTCGCCCGTAGGCCGCGACACACTGTGTACTGTGCAATAGGATCTTGGTCACCGAAGCGCCAGTGTACTCAACCAAGATGGCGGCCTCGCCGCACCACCACTAGTCCGGGTGGTAAGATGGCGTCGAACGCTCTCGTCCCAGGAGCTAGCAAGCTGTGTTAGGCAGGGGGGCAGTAGCGGGCTGGAGGCGCGTGCTGGGTGATGGCGACCTCTGCTGGACGGGACGAACTCCCGTGCTAGGCTGCCGACTGCCGGTGCTGAGAAGATGTTGACTGCCGGCGCTGACAGGCTGCTGGCTGCCGGTGCTGGGTTGACACGCTTTATAATCTGGTGGCTAACTTAACTGAAGCTACTCTGTGGGTCCTAGACAGCCCTCTTGCTAGCCGAAACATGCAACAACGCACGGTGCCTCTAACCACCAGTTCTCTTCAGGCAACGCTTGCCGGGGCACCTCGCTGGAGGGGATAACGTTAACATAAGCCACTTGGATATACCGCTTTCTTCTAGGATAACTCGCTGTATCACTAGGGTTATTCCGTGGGGATATTCAACACGCTACTACGTTTATATTTCTACTATAACCCGTAACATACTCAAGTCCAATACGTTCACCCGCGTGTTCCACTACGGGGCTCTTCCAACGACACGACCATTCAGGTTCACGTCCAACGTCGAAGAGGCTGGTTCTCTCCACTTCCGTTTCAGTTGACTTGCTTCCCCTCCATGCCTCTCTCGTGCGCTCCGCCTGCCACCGCCGCCCCCTGCTGGCACCGCCAACTAGCCCCACAGGAAGAACTGGGTGAATTGAATATGATTCAGTTTAGTGTTTATAATCCATATTCCAGCCGGTGAGAGAAGGAGAAACTCGCGTCATTGTTCAGGAGAATATCAATGGAAACTGGTTAACATGTCTTTGTGCACAAAGGGGAGATTAAATGCAAGTCAGCACTTCTGAATAATAGTCGAATATTCAGGGTGCTACATTATTATTATGTTTTCTCTTTTCTACTACATTGTTCTTTGCACTTTATCTTCTGACTGAAGTACATGGATGTAACTGCATATGACATGTGTTGATGGTAACAACAGTAATGGGGTTTATTATTTGGGAGGGAGGGAAGGGGGGTCTGTTATTTTGACATTGTTCCAACTATTACTACTATTACTACTGTTTTTCTCACTGTTTTCCTCTAATACAGAGGTTAAATGTTTATGTTCCATATATTTTAACAGACGTGTCTCAGGGGAGGTGGGAGGGGGGGATGAAGGGGAGACAAAAAAAATTAAAAAATATATGTTCATTGCAAACTGTTTGTAACCTGAAAATGCAAATAAAAATATATTGAAAAAAAAAAGTGTTTATAATGTTGTTCTGTTTAATGCAGAAAAATGTGACGTTTCGTCTTGGCAGCACCAATGATCTTTTCTGCTTTAACTTTGTCTGTGAGTGTGAGATCACTTTCAATGTGAAGCAGACTCTCAGAGTTGCCTGTCTCTTCTGGCGCATTGTTGTTCTTAGCCTGTTTCGGATGTGATGTGCCTCATCCAAACATCAGACATTACCGGACATTTTCAACTCCTGACTGTACATTTATATTGTGATATTTCTATTCTATAATAATTGTTTAGAATTATTTTTTTATTTTAATAAAAAAAAATTACTTACATTTTTATTTCCAGTTTCTTGATTTACAAACAAACATCCACGTACAACATTACAATTGGCGGTCAAAAGAGACAGTACAATACAATTCAACAGATAAGCACTAAAAGATATAGCTGATACTAGAAAATAATATCAAAATCAAATGAAGAGTTGACTTAAAATAAATTAACTAAAGGGAAAAATAAAGTGACATGGGTTCTTTGGTACCTTCATAGTTCATTTTTATTTCGATTTCTATTTCTCTTGTCTCCTTTTCACTCCTGTGATGTCGTTTCTTTTCTTCTATACTCTTCCCACTTCTCCCATTTTGACTCAAACTTCTCGTCTTGTAGCCTCAGCCTATGTGTGATTCTCTCCATTTCCTGTATGCCCCCTACTATCTCTGTCCATTGTTCTTTCATCGGTGCTTCTACTCTATACCACATTTTCGTCAATGCTTTCTTGGCTGCTAGTAATATCTTAATCAAGTATTTGTCTTCCCCCTGAATTCCTTCCTGTGTTAAGTTCCCTAAATACAATAATTGGCCTGTCTGGGGTATTTCATATCCTACTATTTCATTTATTATCTCTCCTATCTCTTCCCAATAGTTCTTTATTATCTGACATCCCCAGAATATGTGTGTGTGGTTTGCTATTTCCTGTCCACATTTTCTCCAGCATGGTTTCTGTGTTGGTGTATAGTTGCCCTGTATTTCTGGTGTTATAAATAATCTAATTATGTTTTTCCACCCAAACTCCCTCCATATCCTTGACCCTGTGGTTGTGTGTTGTATCTTACATAATACCATTCTTCTTCTGTTATCTCCGTTTCTAATTCCTTCTCCCACTTTTCCTTTATATGGTTGTGATGTCCTTGCTGTCCATTATTGCCTGATATAGTGCTGATATCCCCCTCCCCTTCCTTCCTTCGTATGCTTTTACCATTATCCTAATTATCCCATTCTGATCTTTGTCTTTGTCTAGTTTTATTTCCTTGTTGTAATAGTCTCTAATCTGTAAATATCTAAAGTGGTCTCTATTCTCTAGTCCGAATCTTTCTTTCAATTTTTGTAGAGTCTGGATCTCCCCTCCTTCTATCATTGTACATGTTGCTGTTATGCCCCCCCCCCCCCCCCCCCCTCCCATCTTTTGAACCCATGATCTTCTATCCCTGGTTTAAATTTGTGGTCGTGCGTTATCCATCTCAGTATCTTGGATAATTTTCTAGCTTGTATTTCTTTACTATCTTGTTCCATATATTTATAGTGAATTTGGTAATTGGGTCTATTGGTTGTTCCTTTCTTCTGTATAGCTCCCTGTCTTCTATTAGTGCCTGCACTCTGAGTCCCTCTTTTTTGGTTTCTATGTCTTTCCATTTGGCTTCATAATTCTCATTGCACCAACATGCTACTATTATCAGCTGTGCTGCATAGTAGTAATCTTCTAAACTTCTCCTTTGGTAATTGTAGAGTCACATATCTGATCCTTGGCCTTTTATTTATTTTTATTTTTTTATTTTTTTTATTTAACCCAGGGTAGGTTCGCTGAGCACGGATGCTCTTTTTCAGCTACGCCCTGCTTCACATTCACACAGTTCCATTCACACCTGGGAGCTGCCCAGTACAACCACAGTCTGACACTGTTGGCCACTGTGCAACTCCACTGGAGCAGTTGGGGGTTTAGTGCCTTGCTCAAGGGCACTTCAGCGGTTGGTGTTAAGGGTATGGGGGAGAGTTATTCATTCACTTCCCCAGCCCAGATTTTTCCTGCCGGTCCGGGGGATCGAACCAGCGACCTTCCGGTCACAAACCCGCTTCTCTAACCTTTAGGCCACCGCTGCCCCATATGAATCTTGATATCTGTTTATTCCATTCCCTGAACTGGCTTTGTGGTATTAATATAGGTAGAGCCTATAGGTAGAGCCTGAAATAGGTATAGTGTAGCGCTGAGAGAAAGGAGTCGGAGGCGGTGTCTCGAAGTTGAACCTAACTCCTTTATTATTCATCAGTATAACAACATGTCGACGTACTAGACTCGATAGCAAGAATGAATGCCGGTGGCAGAAAGTGCCACACCATAAATCGTTCGGGGGGAACTACTCTTCCCAACAACAGTTCTGTGTGAATTATGTACAATCACTACAATAGTAACCTTGGTAATATATTCATCTTGATTTCGATCCTTGAGCTAAAGTCTAGAGGCATTACTGTCCATCTTTCTAGGTCTCTTTTGATTTTCTGATTAATCTGTGTATAGTTTGCATCATATCCACCCCTCTTGTAATATTCACTCCTAGGTATCTGATCCTGTCCATATCCCATTTAATCTTGTATTTTTCTTTGATCTCTGTCGTTGGGGTGTAGTTCAATGTTAAGGTCTGTGTCTTCGTTATGTTAAGTCTATACCCTGAGTAATATCCATATTCTGTCAGTAAATCCATTAGTGTCGGGAAGCTTGTGTCTGGTTGTCTCATATATACTATCACATCATCTGCGAACAGTCCTAATTTATGTTCTGTTCCCCTTATCTCCACCCCTTTGATGTCCTCGGTCTGTCTAATTAGTTGAGCCAGTGGTTCGATGAATATATCGAAGAGTATTTTATTTTTTAATAGTTACAAATAGTTACCAAAATTGCCTTCTTCCATCTTCGTAATATCGCAAAAATTCGCCCCATTTTAACTCTGGCTGATGCTGAAACCCTGATTCATGCTTTTGTCTCATCACGGCTGGACTACTGTAATGCACTTTTTTCAGGCCTACCTAATTCAAGCATCAAAAATCTTCAACTCGTGCAAAATGCGGCTGCACGGATACTAACTAGAACTAGAAAATTTGATCACATCACACCAGTTCTGTATCGTTAGTGGCTTAGCTTGGCATCACTACTGCACTATCTCGCGTACGTGCACGCGTACTGAATAAACCACAAATGTACCTCTAATACCAGTATTAGTCTGACCACACCCCTCATCAGCTTACCTTCATAAGCAGGTGTGTGGTCACCTGCTCTCCTCCTTCTCGCTTTCACCACAAGGAAGAAGTGCCTCGGTAGATCCCCACACTTGACACCATGATGGAAGAAATTGGATTAGGAACAGCTTGGGAAACAAGGATACGTTGACATCATATCTTTATTTTCTCTCTCACTATTTTCGAGAAAATACGGCGATATTGTCTTCGTACTGGAGTGTCTAGAAGATGATGATCATTCTAAAAACCCTCCACCGGTTTTCGTATTGGGAGCACGCCGCTGCATGCTTCTCAACTGCAGTTCCTTGCTGTGTTTGTTGGGGTGAAACCTGTCAGGCCACAGCTGAACTGTCGGACATGCCGCTGTTGTGAGGAGCGGTGCGTTCCAGGTTGGGTGAGTAGTGTTTGCTGGCGGGCTCCACTTGTCTGTTAGTGCTATGGGGGCTACTTGACAAAGTTTATGGAAACCGGCCCCAGGCTAGGGTCCTTTGTTTAGCCGCCTAGGCGACAGAAGGCCTTGGTCTGGAGACCATTATAGTTTTAACTAGTGGGCCGCGACCATTGACACTGGTGATCCCTGTGTGTTCTGGACGAGTGGATTCTCTCTGTCACCGTGTTAAGACCCCATCTTTCATATCCAAATGAGAGTATTCCTTCACGAGGGGATATGTGCATGTAATGTGCGATAGCGGCAGATTCATGTTCAAAGTCAGCTATACAGGCCAGTTGGTACTGTGCTGATTCCGCCGGATGTGGTAGAGTCACCGTTGTGAAGCGGTGTTGACGTCTTGTTTTCTCTTTTCTCTTAAAAAGTGAGGAGAGGTTCAGAACGGCGGCCTGTCTGGGTGAGTGTTATGTCATTGTTTACATGTTCATAGCTTACGGTTAGCCAGTCAGCTGTTAACTGCTGCGTTAGCCTGCTGGATCGCTGCATGGCCTGCTTAAGGCCTACTATTAGCCAGTCAGCTGTTAGCTGCGGGGCTAGCATGTCGTGGTCGCTAGGTAACGTTAGCTTGCTGCTATGGCCATGGCTGGCGCGGGGTAGCTTAGCTTCTCGCGCGCCGCCGGGAGCTCGCTTCTGATCGCCGTTAGCTTGATGCTATTCTGTTGAACGTGCTTTGATTTTAACATGTTTTACACTCTTGACCGCGACGTCATCCTTGACAGGGGATGTTTCGTCGACCCTGCCCTGAGCCTGGACGGGGATTGCGTCAACAAAGAGGACTGTAGCGACTGGTTGGAGCGGCGACGCTGCCCGGATCGAACAACACGGTGTCTTGTGACTGCACTTCGCTGATCTGCGTTCCGGGTAGGAACGGGGTTGACCAGACCTCATAACACGTCTTCTGGTTTTACTTTGCTAGATGTATTGTGAATAACGGTGTTTTTTCCCAAAACGTGTGTTGTTGCAATGCATTTAGGATACGTTGCGGGTTATGTGTGAGCTGTTTTTGTCACTGGCAGTTAGCTTCTCCGTGCAGATCGTGATGTATTGATCTGGTTGTTGTGTGAGAAACATCATGGTGTTTATGTGTACCGTGTACTCACTACTAAGGCAACTAACCTATGAAGCTATGCTTGGTGACAAGTGAGTAAAAGAATGTTCTTTCTCAGACTGTAATGACAATGAACAGTGTGTTCACACATTAACAGGTTTTCCTGTTTTAACTGGCCGTATTGAGGGTAAAATAGGAGGATTGTGTTTTCCCCCCCGGTTCCCTGGGGACTTTATCACCTCCTATCAGACATGTTGTGCATTAATTGTGTCTTTTGTGTGGTAGGGATACGATGTAACTCTTAGCTTGATTGCTGAGGTTGTGCTAAATCTGCTGGAGAAACTTATTTCCTAAAGGGAAATTGGTTTGGTTGCTGTCATGTGTGCTTAGCAAGGCCTGTGGTCGATACTAATCAAGAATGATGTATTCTCTCATTGTGAAAAAAACGGCGTTCCTCTGTTGAGTGTTTTTGCCATTTTTTGTAGGTGATGATGGGTTGTGTGTGTCATGTGACCTACAACTGGGTTGTACTGGCCACAGAAGCACATGTGTAGGAATTCCCCCGCCATAGAGTACGTCACCGTGCGCGTCTCTGTTGGTAGGACTTCCGTGTGCTGTTCAGGTCCATGTGATGGATCTGTTTTCAGGGGGGGTGGTCAGGGCTCCTCCTCACCAAGCGCCTATTCAGGCCTTCTGTGAGTTCGGACTCCTTCTTCCATGTGAGGAAGCCTCCATCAGAGTACAGAGCCTTCCTCCTCAGATTGTCAAAGTGAGTGGACCCTCTAGAAGGGTCCTTTTCTATTGTATGTATATTCGATTCAATTCGTTTATTGAGTGTGTATGGGTTCAGTGCCTCTTCCCCGGAGGCCCATAAACCAGTTTTTTACATGGCTCAAGGTGCAATATATTCTTTTCAATCTGTACAGCTCGCGTGGGAAGTCTCTCTGGGGATCCCCGTCTCTTTCCTATGGGAGGGTGGTGGGATGTAAAAATGTGAACATTTTTTACCCCGGCTGTGTAGACTGGGATACATACTGTTGATGCTTCCTTCTTTCTATTCCAGAAGTGTTGGAGTTAGGGAGTGTCACACCCCTCTTGTCGTTCCCCTGGGCGCCTTGGGGATTCAATGACAGGTCTAAATAGCCTGTTCATTGATGGGGGTGTGTCCCGACGCACGTATAGTGCTAGCTCGCTGTAAACAGGCGATTGACTGGCACGCCTTGGTTGCTTGTGGTTGAAACAGCGTTTTTATAAAGCAACTGAGATGGGGGTTTTTCCTCTTCCGACGACCACATCCCATGACCTGGGTGGGTTGTCGACGGATTCTCGTTCATGTCTGGGGGATGATGACGGGATGGATCTGAACATATGTAGTGGGGTCTCACGCCCTTGGGGTGGGCCACCAGGCGCGGTTCGTCCGAACGTCTGGGTGGCGCCTTCTTTTCATGTTAAGATCAACACGCATATCTGCCCTTCTCCTGGAGTAGGCATGTCGGCGTGGTTAGGGCACGGGACTGGTTCTGGTCACGCTGGTCCAGATCAGTTGAACCCGTTGTCCGCCGGGGATGCAGATCTGCTGTTCTGGTACCCTGAGGGACTTGGGCTTTTTTCAGGGGGAAAAATGCCAGGTCGGTCTGGGTGTCACAGGGTTAAGCGCTATGGAGACCCTGGTTGGGTATGTTTTTACTCAGCACTGTCGTCATGGCTTACAGCCATGCCATTCTGTACGCGCTCGATCTCGTCGGATCTCGGCCGCTACACAGGTTGGTCCTGGTTAGTACTTGGTTGGGAGACCGCCGGGGAATACCAGGTACGGTGTGCTTAGGGGCTGGTTCTCCATTATTTTTCGCTCCTCTCTCACGCATGGCGAAGAGGGGCCTGTGGGGGTGGTTTTTTGACCTCCTCTGGTGACCCTGTGCTTCCCGTACCGCCAGGCCCGGTCCGAAGTGATGTTTGCGACCCGTAGGCCTGGGTTAACCCTTTTTGGAAACTGAAACACTTGTACTGCGGTATAGCCGGTGTATGCCCGCAGGGGTTATAGGAACAACCACCGCATTGGGTAACACCGAGGTGGTTGATTCCCTGGTGTGTTGGAGCAGTGTCAACTCCCGGGTTCACCGTTTGAGGGTGCCCCTGCACGTTCATGACGTCTGCCAATCGTGTCAGCCTTCTCTGCCTCGACCCCTCTGGGTGGGGGTTTTTAAATGGAGGCTTGGTCATGCAACACCGCCAGCTTACGCTCCTTCCGCCGGGGCGGCTGTGTTCAGCTGTCCCCTCTGGCGCCTGTCTCGTCCGCAGTCTCCAGGCTAGGGTTAACAGCCTGTTGCCTGGTTTTTCCCCGGTGCGCTGCCTGCTTCCGTTGGTTAACCTTTTTGTGTGCTTACGGCCATGCTGACTGCCTGTTCTGCAGGGTCGGTGTGCCAGGCGGTGTACTATTGGGGGGACGGGGCCCGCTCGGCTTACGGCCATACCAACCTGAACACGCCCGATCTCGTCCGATCTCGGAAGCTAAGCAGGTTCTGGCCTGGTTAGTACTTGGATGGGATTCCGCCTGGGAATACCAGGTGCAGTAACTGAGGGGCCTTTGTCCGAATACGCTGGCGATGTGGGGGGCGGGGCACTACGTGCCCACCTGGTGGGGTCTTGATGCTGGCATCATGGACTTCTCCGGGCCCCCATTCCAGGGAGTCCAGTCCTTTTGGTGGGTCTGGGTCTTCCTTCGCGCTCCGCTGCTACGGCCTTGCCACGGGGTTGGGTTTGCCCTTGGCCCCGTGATTCTGGGGGCAGTAACGAGGTTGTTCCTCCGTTCGTTCCCGGGTGGCATGCGGGTTGTGCGTGTGTGTAGTCGTGGGGTCAAGCCACGGTCTGCTCACCCTGTGCGTTAAGTTGCTTGAGTGCCTCTTCGCACGGTCGGGTCCGTCGCCTTCCCGTGAAGCCTCTAATAGGGGGGATACCCTCCATTAGGGGGGGTCGGGGGGGCTCGGCCCTCCCTGTTCTGATGGTTTTGGGGGGCTGTCAGCGGGGTGTATTTGTCAGCCAAGTGGCTCCGCTTGGCCTCCCTTGTGCAGTAGTGATGCCAAGCTAAGCCACTAATGATACAGAACGATAGGTTATGACTATAACCAAGTTCTGTTAGTTAGGGGCGATGCTTGGCATCAGACGGCCGCTGCAGCCCTTGTCCTCACCTTGTGGTGAAAGCTTGGGAAGGAGGAGAGCAGGTGACCACACACCTGCTTATGAAGGTAAGCTGATGAGGGGTGTGGTCAGACTAATACTGGTATTAGAGGTACATTTGTGGTTTATTCAGTACGCGTGCACGTACGCGAGATAGTGCAGTAGTGATGCCAAGCATCGCCCCTAACTAACAGAACTTGGTTATAGTCATAACCTATCGTTTTGTCCGCCCTACACTGGCTTCCTATTCAAGCCCGATCTGACTTTAAAGTGCTACTCCTCACCTACAAAATTTTAAATGGGCTTGCACCGCTCTATCTATCCGATCTCATCTCCCGATACTCGCCCGCTCGTGCTCTGCGCTCACAAAATGCGGGGCTTCTATCGATTCCTAGGGTTAAAAAGAAATCCGCCGGCCACAGAGCCTTTGTCTACCACGCTCCCTACCTGTGGAACAAATTACCTGCCGTCGTCAGGGGCGCCTGCTCTGTCGAAGCTTTTAAATCCCTGCTTAAGACCCATCTTTTCTCTCTCCTTCAACCTACCCTGATCTCACCTGGTCGGGGACTGACCTTTAGATTAATCTGTCTAGTTTAGTTAGGATGTCTATTTTCTCCCATCTCTGCTTTTCCCGCAGCACTACAAACATGGGAACTCTCTAACCCCTGTCCCCCATCTCTCTGAGTGCCTGCTGTCTCCTAGTGCTGACCAAGATGATGGATGTCTCGGGGTCTTGGCCAAGATTGCAGACTGCTCTACATGCACCACCGAGGCCACGGATCAGCTCCTTACAGTCTTCTGTCCGTGGTCTGTCAATGTGGTTTCATTGCTGGGTTAAGTACTTCTATTCTATTCACATAATATGCTTACTTCATATATCTACTCTATTCACATAATGCTTACCACTTGTATCTATTGCTATGTCCGCCCACTACAATCACGCAAGCTGTCTAACGCCTGTCCTGTCTCCCTGTGAGTTGCTGTCCCGGAGTGTTGACCGGAGTGTCGGACGTCCCGTGATGAAGGCCGGGAGGATGCGACCCTCTCTGCGTGCCCTCCTGTCTCCCTGTCTCCGGCGGTCTCGTAGTGGTGACCGGACTGGAAAATCTGTGCTCCAAACACAACGACTTTGTGTCTGGTGAAGCCATAATTACTGGGGATTTTAATATTGATGTATCAAGGCGTGGCCACCCCTTGAACAAAGCCTTTCAGGACCTTTGCTCCAACCACAATTTTAAACAACTAATTGATAGACCCACACGAATAACAAACTCTTCCAGTTCCACCATTGACCTGATATTAGTGACTGACAAACCTAAGATAGCCAACAGTGGGGTAATACATTGTGGAATCAGTGATCACTCAATTACATTCTGTACACGAAAGATGGTGAAGGCAGCTATTGGCCACCACAACACTGTCAAGATAAGGTCAATGAAAAATTACAACAGCGAAGCTCTAAAAAGCAGACTCAATTCCATGGATTGGACACCAGTATATCATAGTATGAACGTAGATAAAGCCTGGGGTCATTTTAAATCTTTGTTTCTGACGGCAATTAATGAAAGTGCACCAGAAAAAACAATGAGAACGAAAATCAGACAAGAGCCCTGGATGAACCCAGAGATCCTGGCAGCTATAAAGTCCAGACATGACACATTTTCGAAATTCAGTAAAAACAGGGTTGAACAGGATTATGAGGAGTTCAAGAAGAAAAGAAATTAGGTCACGGGAATGATCAAGAAAGCCAAGGCTGAATATTTTAATGACAAAATTATCGAGAATAAATCAAATCCACAAAAATTATGGAAGTGCTTAAAGCAAACAGGGTATGGAAACAAGCTCAGGACAAAAGCTAAAAATATGATTCTAGACATAGGAGGCACAGTGATTACAGGCAATAAGAACATAGCTAATTGTCTAAATACGTTTTTTAACACCATAGCGAATACCCTAGTTAAGAGACTGCCAAGTACAACTGACATGTATGGGGAAAAACAGGTAGGGGAGTACTACAAACAGAAAGGTATCCAGACAGATTCCTTCTCCTTTGCGAGTGTGACTGAGTGAGGACACAGTTTTGAAAAAACTGAGGGCGCTCAATCCTAACAAGGCAACAGGACAGGACAAGATACCTGCTAGATTTCTTAGGGATGCAGCAGAGTCCATCACCTCCGGCTTAACACACATTGTAAATCTATCTATCGGTCAAGGACAGTTTCCCTATGATCTCAAACAAGCCAGAGTCATTCCGCTTTACAAAAAAGGCAATAAATTAGACCCAGGGAACTATAGGCCTGTGTCGATTCTTAGTGCAATATCCAAAGTCATAGAAAGGATCATTAATGATCAAATAAACGAATACCTCTCTACAAACAACCTGTTGTACGAGCTCCAGTCTGGATTTAGAACATCATATTCCACAGACACATGTTTATTATATCTGACAGACCAAATTAGAACAGAGGTGGACAAAGGTCAATTCTGTGGGATGGTTTTAATAGACTTACAAAAAGCCTTCGACACTGTTAACCACGACATACTTTTATATAAACTGAAGGCTATGGGTTTTAACAGTATATCCTTAAGGTGGATGGAGTCTTATCTGAGAGGCAGGAAACAAGTAGTGGAAATTAATGGGACCATATCCTCCTCACTCCAACAGACGTGCGGGGTGCCGCAAGGAAGTATTTTAGGACCACTTTTATTTCTTTTATATATCAATGACATGAAAACTGCATGTGATTGTAAACTGTTTTTATTTGCGGACGATGCTGCACTCATGGTCTCCCATCAGGACAAAAGAGAAGTAGAGAGGTCACTCAGTCTAGAGCTTGTCAAGATCAGTCATTGGCTGGTCGAAAACAGGTTATCCCTACACCTGGGTAAAACCGAAGCTATCCTTTTTGGCTCGGCCATACGACTTAAGAGGTCTCCTGGGTTCAAGGTAGTGGTAGGAGATATCGAGTTAACAGCAAAGGAGGAAGTCACATACTTAGGATGTATTTTGGACAACACCTTATCAGGGGTGAGCATGGCACAAAAGGTGGTCACAAAGATCAATCAGAGAATACAATTTCTCGGTAGAGTGTCCACCTATATTAACAGGTCAGCAATGGAAGTCCTGGCAGGGGCACTGATCCAATGTCATTATGACTATGCATGCTCCTCCTGGTACACTGGCATCACAGTAGCACTGAAAGGTAGGCTACAGACAGCTCAGAACAAATTAGTTAGAATGATTTTAAAACTCCATCCCAGGACTCACCTTACACAGACACATTTTAACAGCCTCAAATGGCTCAGGGTTGAGGAGAGGGTCTCTCAAATAAAACTCAACATAACACATAGGATACTCGGGAATACTGTCCCTCAGTACCTCAGTGGATATTTTAACATTGATGTACACGGACACGCCACCAGGGGGAGCCCTACAGACATCGTCCCAGTGAGATGCAATAGGAAAATTGGCCAAAACGCATTCCTATATTCAGCAGCAGTACAATGGAATAGCCTACCAATGGAGTTGAAGACCATAAGCCCCTTCTCCACTTTTAAATTAGCTATAAAGAGGTGGATCATAAGTAGCAGAAGCTGGGAGTAGTGAACAAAGGGTTTTAATATGTGTTGTTCCTTTTTTATTCTTTTATTGTCTATAAAATGGAATATTATTGTATGTATTTTTTTGTTTTTATACCACACATCCTGACATACAGACACTACAAACACCCACGTCCACACACCAGTACATAAATCCACTGACACCAATGATGAAGGACCACAATGGAAACAAGCCTATGGCTTTATTGTGTTTTTATGAAATCCTATTGGTAAATGGAGAAAATGTATACCTGTTTTCATATTGTGATCCAATGTATATGTGTGATTTTCCATTCTAAACCAATAAACTATTCAATCAATCAATCAATCAAGTGCTGGACGTCCCGCGATGATGTCGGGGAAGTTTTAGTGAGTTTTTCCTTACCTCCGCGTGGGGTATGTCTGGGAGTGCTTGCATTCATTCATTTATTTGCATTTATTTTAAATTTGTTGGACCTTATGGTGTTCTTGTTTTGTTCTTGACTTATTGTTATGTTTCTTCTTGACTTGTTTAAAGAAGACGTGTCCGGCCCATGGGGACATTAACGTGTGTTGTTGGGCCTTACAAATAAATTTGATTTGATTTGATTTACCGAGGTCCAGACCTCGGTGACCTCATAGCTGGCTACGGCCATGTGTACATGCATAGGCGGCGGGTAATGAAGGCTAGGGTAGGCTAGGCCTATCCAAAATGTTATATTGGGAATTTTGAAATGTAGATATGTGCAGGCTGCAGCGCAGCATTATATAGGCTGTGTGTTGTGCTGCAGCCCGCTGGCTGGCTGGCCAAGGTGTCAACGGCCAAGTAACCTCATTCCCAGTTTTATAAAACTGGGAATGAGGTTACTTGGCCTAGCCTTCATTACCCGCCGCCTATGCATTAATTGAATAAACAACTATTTGCTCATTACCAGTATGGTATTGTTTAAATTGTACAGCTTTTTGCACATCTTTGTCAGGGAATTCCAACTATTCTGGACCTGAATGTACCAGTTAATTGTAATCATCTCTCTCTCCTTATGTCTAGTCAAGCCAGGTTGTGGAGGAGAGAGACAGGGATGAACAGGCTATAGACTACTTTGCCCATCCTGAGCCTGCTATGATGCAGGTGTTTTTACATCACCCAAAACAAGATTCAGCCAAGAGCGAGTGAGTACACTGGTCCACTTGTCCATGGCACTTACTACCCAGCTTTGTAGTGGTTTGGGGAATAGTACAGTAGCTACGCATATTTAAGCCAACCGCAAGGATAGTGTACTGGTGGGTGGTGTCCGACTGATTATGGTGGGCCGGTCTGGGCCAAAAAAATAAATGGACCTCCCTAATTTCTAAACCCTGGCTACGGCCCTGCATGTACATGTCTAAATACTTCCCAAAGGTCAGTGAATACCATGACCACAACACCAGAGGGAGTTCCAAAAATCATGTGCAACCCAGATTCGGCACAAACAAGGGACTAAACACGTTTTGCTATTATGCCAAACCAATGTGGAACGCCCTACCCACAGCCGTAAAAGAATGTGAATCCCTACCCACATTCAAAACCGCTCTCAAAGAGCACCTACGGGAGGCTGCAATTCGAAACTGGCCACCATAAATGCCCAAACCCCCACTCCCACCCACCGACCCACCCCCTCCTAATGTACAGTCTCCTCCCCACCGAATGGTTATATTTTCTGTTATCATCTAACAGTACTGTATATTTGCATTGATTGATTGATTGATTGAAAAGTTTATTAACAGATTGCAGAATGGGTACAGTACAGCTCAATACATACAATTGTTAAGGGGATGCAGACCAGAGAAAGACTTTCGTCTTGTTTACATCAGGGTCCCCCATTTTCAATTCATCATAACATATATGACATACATGACATACAGATAGACTGCTACATCTATACATTTATGACATATCAGATTTGCAAATACAGTACTGTTTGTGATACAAAAGTGTCCAGAAAAAGTGTATATACATTTGATGTAGAAACTGTACATTGGAGGAGGTTGGGTGGGTGGGGTGTGGTTGGGTGGGTGGGTGGGGGCTGTACATTGGAGGTGGGGGGGGGGGGGGGGTTGGGTAGGGGGGGGGCACTGTACACTGTACATTGGAATACTGACAAAGCCATACTTGGTCATTTACTGTACAACTGGGTTAGGACATTTGTAGGGGCCAGTTTCGAATTGCAGTCTCCCGTAGGTGTTTTTTGAGAGTGTTTTTGAAAGTGGGTAGTGATTCACATTCCTTTACAGCTTTGGGTAGGGCGTTCCACATTGATGTGGCATAATTGCGAAACGTGTTTAGTCCCTTGTTTGAGCCGAATCTGGGTTTAACATGATTTGAGGAGCTCCCTCTGGTGTTGTGATCGTGGTATTCACTGACCTTTGGGAAGTATTTTGACATGTACATGGGTACCTTGGTCGCGTAGTGTATCTTGTAGACCGGCCCATTGCAAGTTGCTGTACTCTGTCGTCTACTCTAAGCCATCCTAGGTTGTCAAAGTGGGCAGGGGTGAGGTGGGTTCTAGGAGTCAGGTCAAGCAGTAGTCTGACTAGCTTGTTTTGAGATGTTTGTAATTTGTTTTTTAGTGCCTTTGAGGTGCTTTGGTACCATGAGGTGCAAGCATAGTCGTAGTACCCTTGAATGAGTGCTCCTGCTAGAGTCTTCAGGGTATTCTTGTTTACCAGAGAGGAGATCCGGTACAAGAATCGAGTTCGTTGGTTGACTTTTTTTATTACATTGGATGCCATTTTGTCACAGGAAAGATTAGCCTCACATATCGTATATGTGACAAATGTAACAGTACTACCTGCAGGGGTGTAAAGTACTTGAGTAATTGTACTTCGTTACAATACGTACTGTTTTGGGGGATTTGTACTTTATTCAAGTATTATTAGGTTTGTATACTTTGTACTTTTACTCCATTACATTTCAGAGAAAAAAAACATACTTTTTACTCCTTACATTTAAAATGCAGACCTACAAAGTACAAATCTCACAGGTCCAACCATTCTAATTAGTATATTTTAATAGTTTATCTGGCCGAACTAACGTTAACGTTATTAATCCTGCGACCGCAGGTAAACAGCCAATCAAATCCCCATCAATGGAAAATGAACCCGCCCCCGCATTATGCTGTGGTTAATATTGTGATATTAGTCAGGGTACTCTAGTATTCTGTCTTTAATATTGTGATATTATTCAGGGTACTCCAGTATTCTGTCTTTAATATTGTGATATTATTCAGGGTACTCCAGTATTCTACCTTTAATATTGTGATATTATTCAGGATAATCCAGTATGCTGTGGTTAATATTGTGATATTATTCAGGATACACCATTCTGTTTTTAATATTGTGATATTATTCATGCTGTGATGTGAATGCCGTCCATGTTAGTTTACCTTCAATTTTGAGTTTGAGACCCCTGGTCTATCACTTTCAAAAAAATATTACCTTTACTTTTTAGTACTTAAGTAGCCTACATTTAAAAGTAGGACTTTTTTTACTTTTACTCAAGTGTGTTTTTAGCCAGATACTTTGACTTTTACTTGAGTCAGATTTTGAGACGGTACCCATACTTTCACTTAAGTATAATTTCTGGGTACTTTTTACACCCCTGACTACCTGTATGTCATGTATGTCCCTATGCCATAAATGTCATGATGTAACAGTACTGTCTATCTGTATGTCATATATGTTATGATGAATTGAAAATGGGGGACCCTGATGTAAACAAGACAAACGTTTTTCTCTGGTCTGCATCCCCTTAACAATTGTGTGTATTGAGCCGTACTGTGTATTGTATTTGTACCCATTCTGCAATCTGTTAAATAAAGTTTTCATTAATTCATACTGTGTTGTAGGTCTCAGACTGTATACTTACTCTGTGGTCCTCTACTGACTGAGACTGAACTGTCTTACACTCTGTGTGCCCACAGTTTCAAAGAACTTTACCCAGGGAACTTTAGCACCCTCAAGTGCTCACTCAGATTCTTTTTAGAAACTCTATTAATCAGTTTCCAACGCCAGGGTCTATGACATGCAGGGGTGTAGCTCCAGATTCTGGGCCCCATGAAAGAATGTATTTGTAGGCCTCCAGTGAATGCGAGCGCGCGTAAGCGCGCGAGCAAAAAAAAAATTGGCAATTTTTTTATTGATGAAAACGCATAATATGGTTTTTACCTATACATTCGGATCAGCAGTTCAGCACCTGCACTGTTGGTGCGTGAGCCTAGTAAAGGATGTCGCATTGCGTTCATCTTCAATGAATGGACCAATGCAATAGTCTACCAAAGCCCCCCCCTCTCTCTCTATATATCTCACACACACACACACACACACACACACTTCAGAAACAAACATAGTATCAATGAGAGCATCAATAATACACCTGAGTGATGTCTAGAAAAAAGATTTTTTTTTTTTTTTTTTGGGCCCCCCCCCCAGTGCTGGGCCCTTGGAATCATCCTAAGCTACCCCCCCCCCCCAGCTACGCCCCTGAGCACTTGTGTCACCTACTTGTAACAGCTGTTCGCCACGGGCACAGTTCTAGGTACGAAACGAGGAGAGGAGTAATATACACAATATAAGAATAGTGGACCAGAGACAGAGTTATAACAATAACCGGTTTATTTCTAATGCGCGCTAGCTAGACATACATAATACATACAGACGTATAGTGCAAGGTAGTAGTGGAAGTATCCCTTTTAGGTTCTTTCTGTAACCTCTCCTTTCGGGAGGGTTACTTCAATATCAAGTCCTAGGTTGATTAGATCAACACATTAGGTTTGGTTCAGACGTCTCTGAGGTTATCTCTAGCTAAAAGCTAGATTCAAGATTGGATATTGGATGTATCCTTTTATCACCAGTAAACTCTATTTCAGTTTATCATTTCAATGGGTAAATGTTTAAACATATTAATCTAAACCTTTAAATGTGCAGGGAACGCAAATACCTTACTAGGTGAAATGCTCCTTTAAACTCTTCCTTTAAACTCTTCCTCTGTAGTGTGGTAGTGAAAGGTTAACCTTCTGTAGTGTGGTAGTGAAAGGTTAACCTTCTGTAGTGTGGTAGTGAAAGGTTAACCTTCTGTAGTGTGGTAGTGAAAGGTTAACCTTCTGTAGTGTGGTAGTGAAAGGTTAACCTTCTGTAGTGTGGTAGTGAAAGGTTAACCTTCTGTAGTGTGGTAGTGAAAGGGTTAACCCTTTGTCGTGTGGCAGTGAAAGGGTTAACCTTCTGTATTGTCGCATTGAAAAGGTTAACCATTCAGTAGTGTGGTAGTGAAAGGGTTAACCATTCGGTAGTGTGGTAGTGAAAGGGTTAAAAATCATATACAGTGGAAGGAACTGGAAAATGACGCAACAATTTGATGAATTTTTTCCAATAACAAACATATATCCTATTAGAAAAAAATACTATGGACAGAAATTCTTAAATTCATTCATAAAAGGGTGTCCTGATGACTCACCACACTAGATCCGTACCATGTGATCACAACGTTAAGACCTTTGTTGCATGATGTCACCCCTCTTCTCTCTACCCCAGATATCTTCCTGTCACTCACTGGCCAATCTAATCAAATATATATTTTAAAAATAAAAGTTCATCCATAAAAGGCACTATGTAAAAATGTAATATTATAATCACCTCAAAGGGATTTTGATTAGACAGATATATACTATAGACAGACAGACAGACAGACAGGCAGACAGACAGACAGGCAGGCAGACAGGCAGACAGACAGGCAGACAGACAGGCAGGCAGACAGACAGGCGGGCGGGCGGACAGACAGACAGACAGACAGACAGACAGACAGACAGACAGACAGACAGACAGACAGGCAGACATACAGACAGGCGGGCGGGTGGACAGACAGACAGACAGACAGACAGACAGACAGGCAGACAGACAGCCAGGCAGACAGCTCTACCGACTCTTACGATAGCACACAGTTCTTCTTGGCTGTGGTGGGATGATGGTTGAAGAGGCCCGTGCCGCCTCATCACACACCTCCTTCAGTCCTTCCTGGAGAAGGGCGGAGCACTCCAGATAGCCACAAGCCTTTATGCGCTCGGCCATAGCGGCGCCCTGCTCTCGCGTCACGGTCGCCTGGTCGTGCTTCGACAGCCTCTCCAGGACGTGCCGGTCGCAGCGGAGGTCGCTCTTGGTGCCCACCAGCAGGACGGGCACTTCGGGGGGGCAGTGGCGCGTGACCTCCGGATGCCACTTGTTCGCGACGTTCTCGTAGGACGACAGGCTGTCGACGGAGAAGCAGATGACGACGACGTCGGTCTCGGGGTAGATGAGGGGGCGCAGGCGGTCGTACTCGTCCCGGCCGTTCGTGAGCACAAGGGCGAGGCGAGCGGGCCTGCCGTCTACCGTGATCTGGGCAGTGAATCTGTCGTAGAAAGCGAGTTTGGGGTTCTTGGGGAAGTTGTTTGTGGCGTAGGTCAAGAGCAGGTACTTCTTTCCGACACCATGGTCCCCGACCAGCACACACTTTATGTTTACCATTCCGCTTCCTTCCTCCCTTCACTCCCTGTCTCCCGACGCCTGAAACACAAGGGCAAAGCGGCACGTTATAGACCCGTTTCCTGTTTATAAACATACCGTGGTCGAGCCAACCAGCAATACCAACTGAGTCACGTGACTAAGCCTCCTCGGACCTGCGCGAGCTGCTGCGCCAAAAGAAGCACAGAAACCATGACACTCCCCTGACTAAAAAGTTGTTTCAAACGAAAACGGCTGGATGTCATTTTGCCAAAATCAGCACGGCTGTGAGTGTGAGTTAGGCTTGGGCGGTATGACGGTATTACAATATACCGGGGTATTTAGAAATACCGACGGTATTGAAAATCAATACCGTCCGTCACCGTCAAAATCACAGATGCGCTTCAGCTTCTATTACAGTGAAACTGAGTTTTGAGTGTAGTGCACACACTGAGTGTAGTGCACACACGCGCCAGCAGAGGGCGAGACCAGTCTAGTGGAGCGAGTGGGTCACAACGGTGTTCACGTTTTACGGTAATGTTGCGACAGTGCTGTGAAAATACCGTAAAGCGTTGTGACGAGAGTTGATGTGTGTTGTTGTGGAGTGGTGCGCTGGTGGAGCAAGCAAATACTCTGTCTCTTATTATATGTGAACTAAAGAGTACAAGGTTTACACAACAGTCCCCACCCGCCTTTTTATTGTATTTGTATCGTCCTGTACTATCCGCTGTCAGCTGTTTATCTCTCTCTGTGAGATACTGAGCTTGATTAGATAGCGTTAGCTCACGCTAACTAGCGTTAGCTCTGCGGCTAATCTTAGATTACCCTGAACTAAATCAATGACTAGGTTATAAAGCATTCGAGTCGTTTTCACTGCACATAGAAGTAGCCAAACAACGGGAGCATTTCGGGAGCATATGACCAAAACTCATGCAATTTCGAGCCCTTAACGAATCAAATAGTCTGCCAAGGCTAGATGCTAACGCAGTAACGCTAACGGTGCAGGCTTCTGACTACCAATCTGAGAGCTGACGATGATTTGTTTACTTGGTAACACGCGTTGCCACCCCCCCCCCCCCCCCCCCCCGCTGATGAAAATGAAAGTCATACCGTCAAATACCGTGCACCGGGGTATGATGTGATAAAGGTATAACGGTGTGAAAAAAAGGATACCGCCCAAGCCTAGTGTGAGTCTTTCACCTTTTGCACGTCTAGCTTTGGCATGGATTGATTGTTTTTAGATCGCTAGCATGGCTAACAAATGCAAATATGTTGTAGTCCGCCCACGTTGTTCTGACCAGGATTACGTTCCTTTTTGCCGCCTTGATGCGTGCGCTACACTGAGTCTGACGTGGACGAGAAACACATCTATAGCGAAGTCAGAGGGCAGCTGGGAATCGAACCCGGGGCGCCCCGAAGAGAGAAGAAATAGCGTTCAGAGTAATTTCAGTTCACTAGAGTGGCTCCTAGTGGCAGCTCACAGGTAATGCACTTTGTGTAAGACCAGTGTCAAAGACATTGTGTGTCCTTGTTCTTTCATGATATGACCAGTGATGATTTCATAAGTGGTTGCACAGTGTTTTAATGACGTCACGTGCATGTGCGCTCTCGTGCATGCACATAAATGTTCCAGCTCCGACCAGCATTATGATTAGAATGATTATTATGCATAAATAGTAGGAAACATGTTTGTATAGGAAATTACTAGTTTTAGTTTAGTTTTTGTAAATATTGCCTTGAAATAGAGAAGCTGAAAAAGGTAGCAGGATGTAGCCTTCAATATATAAATAAATTATATTGTCAACAGATATGGTTGAATAACAAACAATGTTTTAAATGTAATTGTTTCAAGTTCAAGTTTCAAGTTTCTTTAATAGTTGTCATACAGAAGTACAGAATACTTTTATACAAAATGCTTCTTTCTGTTACGCTCCAGAGACTGTGCTAGACAAAAGATAAGTATGAAATAAAATAGTATAGCATGTAAAAATAGAAGTAAAAATAGAAGTCACGTACATAGACACAGTGTTCATTATATACATATATGTACAATGTTCGATGCAGAATAGAAGTAACTGAGTTACCATACAATATACAATATACTATGCAATATACTAATATACAATACTATATAGTGCAAAGCAGAAATGGGATGAGGTACAATTTAGGTATAATTTACAGTAAGGTGTACTGAGGTATGGGTTGTAGTGCAAATCCTTTACCAATAAATATAAAGTGTGTTTAGGTGATCTAAAGTGTGGAGGGTGGGTGCTGCAGTGTGTTGTTTGTCTAAAGTGAGTGATATTGTAGATACAATATTGTAGTTACAATTTCTTTAATTGAATTAACTTAAACTAGAAAAGTAAATACAAACTAAATTAACAATGTAACTTACAGTTTACAGAAGGACAGTTTCCTTCTGAAGCACAACTTAAGAAATGTCTCATCCTTCCAGTCGGGACCATTTGTCACACTGAGAGGTTCCACAGCTCAAGCAACCCCCCACCAATTGGTACAGGGCTTGTATTTTGGTTTTGCTCTTCTCATTCTTTGGTATGCTATTGTTATGCTATTGGTATGCTATTGTTATGCAAAGACAAGTAGCTAGGTGAGTACCGGTACTTGGCGCACGGCACGAACGAGTCGAGTGAAAGTTGTGAATGCATTTTTGTGTGCACACTCGTGCATGTGCGTGCACGTGCTTCTGCTCAGAAAGGTGGTGGAACGGCGTGGTACCGCGTGGCATGAGCACTGCACCCCTGGATATGACTAATGTCTGGAACAAAAACCTAAACTAACCTGGCCTGCCCGACAGTCTGTTACACAGAACCACCTGGGAAGTCTTCCTTGGAAACGGTTTGGAATAGGGCGGGCACTAGAATACTTGGCAGGTGATTTGATGGAACACCATGTCTGTAGCCGCTAGGGATGCCCCCCGGACCCCGGTTTTAAACGGGAACCGGTACTATATTAGAAAATACCGGAGTATTTATAAGCTCCGACGTCCTCGGTACTGCTATCGATACTCTAGAGAAATTATTATTATTATTATTATTATTATTATTTAAAAGTTGCAAACGATCTATCCTCTCTCTGTCTCTGCACGAGAAGCGAGCCACAGCGAGTCATTATTACACACACTCCTCGCGAGTCGCTCGCTAGTAGTGCTACATACGGGTACTCCTTAATGAAAGTTCTCCGTGCTGAAGCGAGCTGCACACAGACACAGACAGCTCTGAGTCTGCATGCACCGTGACTCGTGATGGCGGATAGAGCGAAGCGTTCTAAAGAAAGTATGGATATACAACGCACGTTGCCACAAGTGCAACAAAACATTTGCCAGTAAGGGTGGCAATACGAGCAATTTATCAAAACATCTGTTGGCAAAACATGATATTAGTGTGCAGAAATGCGCGTATTCGACTGCCTTGCGCGCAGTGTTCCATCTGCATCCACGTCCACTGCCGCCGGTAAGCCAAGATACGGAGTTTCCTAGGCTAATAACGAATTATTACAAATAGGCTAATAAACAAAATAATTGTTTAGCTACAAATACTACAATCTAAACTTTTTATAGATCGTCAAGCTGAGGCGTCAGCCACCAATGTGTCCCAGGCCAGTGAGTCCAGGGCCACCACACATCCTCCCTCTACCTCCCTCCACCACCCAAAGTCCTTTCTCCCTAGCAGCTAGAGGAAGGATGACAGAGGATAGGGTGAACGAGTGTCACAGTTCTGTTAGCCTTTTGCATTTGTTGTTTATTATAAAAAGTCTATAATTCAGAGTCAGACACATTTAAAACATTGTTGCTGCTGTTGCTGAAGAAATTATATTAATTTATTATATTTATTTATAAAGTTATATAAAAGAACATTGCTGCTGCTGTTACTGAAGAAATTATATTTATTTATAATACTTATTTATAAAGTTGTATTTATAAATAATAAAGCAATGTTGATTCTGTTCTTAATTAATTGTCTTTTTTTCTTGCAAAAAAAGAACCAAAAAGAACCGATAAGAGTATCGATAAAGTACCGAACCGTTAAGCAGTATCGATAAGAGTAGTAGTATCGATAAAATCCTAACGATACCCATCCCTAGTAGCCGCCAGTAGTTCCACAGAGGACGCCGATTGGTACAAACCACTGTGGTTCGGGGCACAAGCGCATAACCTGAAACCTGAAGTTAGGTTAGCAAAAATCATGGGAATGACAGCTTTATGCACAAGCAGGCACACAAGAATCTGGCTTTACACAAGTATGTTGACATGTCTGACTACCCTGGCAAGGCAGCTATACTGAGATACAATATTCACAATAGTGGGTCAAGGTAGTGATTGGCTCTAGGGCTGGGCGATATGGCCAAAAATGTTATCACGATATATCACCATAACATTTTTCATATCATTCGATTTTTATTAGTATTAAAAAAAAGATTCAAAATAAACATACATTTGTTGTTTAAATAATAATAATAATTAAAAAAAAGATTTTTTTTAATTATTATTATTATTTAAACAACAAATGTATGTTTATTTTGCAGCAATTCTTTGTTGCTATATTTAGTGTTACATCCCCTCACACTCCAGTTCTCAGGCTGCAGCTGGTTTGAAAGCTAAAGTAAACAGGCTTCTCTGCTGACTGTGGCTCCAGGGGTGTTGAACAGTTCTGGCTCTGCTAGGTTATTTTCTATCTTTTGGCGCTTTTTTGGTGGACAAACCACGGCACACATGCACCGTCACCGTGACTCGCGACTGGAGACTAGCTCTGCTAGCACACATAACCTACTGTGTACAGGCAGTTTCAAACTGAATTTTAAATTAGAAAGCAAACTAAATAAATGGACAAGAGAAAAAGTCGCCTCTCAATTTGGTCAGTATAAGCAAAGCCATTACTTTAAGTTGCAGGCAAGAAAGACAAGTCTGTCCACTGTCTCTGTCATGTTGCAAGTCACAATACAAATGTAAAAAAAAATATATATATATATATTTTTTTTTTATTATCGATTATTAAAATATATCGCGATAGTTATCGTTTTATCACCCAGTCCTAATTGGCTCCCACGCATAAAACGTTTTCTTTATTAACAGGTTGTTTGTGCGACACATGAGAGCAACAAAGCCAAAATGTATCAAATAAAAAAAGTTAAGATCCAGTCATCATCATAAAATCCACATGATCATACAGTCACCTTGTACTATTTTGATTTGCTGAGACGGAAGCGAGGACCCTTTCCAGTGTCTTTGTGCCACAGAGCCACAAGGTAAACAACAGTTAACCTGGAAGAAGATACAAGCAAAAACATTCTACACTTTATATTTATTAGCAAAGAGATTTGCACTACAATTCATACATCATTGCACCTTACCCAACGTTGTACCTGATCCCATTGCTGCATTGTACCTCACTGTTACTCTTGTTTTACTCTGTATTGTATATATATATAGATTGACTGAACACTTTTTTTTTTACATAATACTCTTGACTTTTTCTATTTGATACTTTTTATCTATTTTTATCTAGCACACTCTCAGGAGCTCATACAGAAAAAAGCATTTCATGGAACAGTATTCTGTATTTTACTATGACAACTATTAAAGCAACTTGAAACTACCTTTTCTTTTTCACTTTACCAGTTCTACTTACCAAATAGACCTCTTCTGTCACAACCTAGAGGTGGTTCATCAGGCAACCATCAAACTGTTCCGCCCCAGAGAAGAGGCCAGGAGGAGGAAGAGGCCAGGAGGAGGAAGAGGCCAGGAGGAGGAAGAGGCCAGGAGGAGGAAGAGGCCAGGAGGAGGAAGAGGCCAGGAGGGGGAAGAGGCTCCTGTGAGCAAGAAGGAGACGTTCTTTCACAACTCCATCCACTCCTAGTCGTGCTCAGTCAGAGACTGAGTTCCTGCAGGTTTCAACAAGTTCAGGTTATCATTCCACTATAGGGGGGGGGGGGGGGGGGGCACTGGTTTGTTTGTATTTCTTCCAACCAATCACGATCATCGTGGGCGGCGTCCTTGTGAAATAGTGTCGCAGAAGGGGAGGAGAATTCAGACTGAAATAGTCTGAATATATTAACTAAAAAGTACAATAGAATAGAATATAGGACAGGGTTGTATGCAGGATGTAGTAGAGTATACACTAAATTAGAATGAGGATACAGTGGAATATAATATGTTTTGTGGAAAATGTATGAACATTCAGACTAGTTGATGTGAGGCTGCTTAACAGAGGAACACGGATGAGCATGTACTGGGAATATGTTTCACGTCAGGCAAGGGGAAGTATTTTGGGGGATTTCCTTTCCAGCATCCTTCATTGACTTCCCTCTTGTGGAAAGTTTATGGTTCACCTTTCTACCACCAGAGGGCGACAGCAACGGCTCACAGCGGTCAGCACAACCAGAGTGCAACGGCCGAGCCTCGCCCTCGCCCAATGAGATCTCATTCTCATCAGCAGCCCAATTGACTTCTACCTGGCCACAGCTTTTGGGCAATGGTTATCATTTTGAAAATGACAATATAAATGAGACATTTTGGGAGTGGGGAGTTCATTTTGTGATGTGAATAGCGAGCGTGGCCCTAGGCCGCCCCCTGCTGGCCGAGCCGCATCCACCAGCGCGCCTCCCATTCCCAGTAACCAGCTGGTGTGACTCAGTTGCGTTGAGAAATCAATAAGAAATTATATTTATATAAAGTATGGGTACCTACGGAAGCCCTAAGAGGCCGTACATTCATACATTTTATTTACTCCGTTTTCAAGTGATAACGAGTTAATTTAATTTATTTTCTCAAATGTAACAGTACTATATACCTACATGCGTACTATTAAACAGTACGGTATATTTGTAGATCTGTCATAAATGTCTGGATGTAACAGTACTGTCTATCTGTATGTCATATATGAATTGAAAATGGGGGACCCTGATGTAAACAAGACGAAAGACTTTCTCTGGTCTGCATCCCCTTAACAATTTTGTGTATTGAGCCATACTGTATTGTACCCATTCTGCAATCTGTTCATAAAATGTTCAATCAATCAATCAAAGCATTGTGGCTGGGTGACTCTAGCCTACTCTGGCACCACTTGAATGAATTAATGAAAACTTTATTTAACAGATTGCTGAATGGGTACAATATACAGTACGGCTCAATACACACAATTGTTAAGGGGATGCAGACCAGAGAAAGTCTTTCGTCTTGTTTACATCAGGGTCCCCCATTTTCAATTCATATTGACATTTTATGACATCATGACATTTAAGACATAGCATAGGGACATACATGATGACATAAATACAGGTATGTATTTGTTATACGATATGCAAATATTTCATCCACATTGTGTCAACTCGATCCGATAACCTGTCGCATTAGCCAAGCCAGGTATTGTATTGCTTAAATTATCTAACAAATTGGGTTACAACAAGTATCAATTTAGGAAAGTTGCAACATTGCACACTGAGACCGTTTGTGTCACGTGAGTGTCAACGGCGCATAAAGCACGTGACCAGGTCACATGGTTTCCAGTGAATAAAAGACAGAGAGAAACAGTTGAAATTATTTACCTTTCATCCGGCGGCTGTGAGGTGGTTCAACTGAAGTGGTTTCATCGCGTTTAGCCTACAGCACCCGAGCAAAGCTACAGGTAATGATTGGGTTATTAGTTACAATCTGTCACGAAGCTCCAAATTATTCAACAGCTTCACTTGTTTACAAATTGTTAGGTGGTGCTTGTTTTATATCACTTGAGTGTTACGCTATGGTATTACCGTAGTCTGTGATTTCAAAAATGCATACAGGACCCGTAAAACATGACGGGGACATTATCTATAAAATATTTCACTGAGCATCTGTTTATTGCCGCAATTTCACATTGTTGTTATTTGGGCGTGATTTGGTGTGGCCTACTTTTTCCGCAGATGGGTGGTAAACAGTTGGCAACAGATGAAAGAGATTTGTATTTTAACGTCTTCAGACACTGAACTCCGTTAATTCCACCTTCACTTAATTTCATATTCAGGACTTAATGTCCTGGTACATGACAGACATGATGTAGCACAATGACGCAGCAAGAGGCGTCAAGTTACAGATTCAAAAGTGAAAGCTGGATATAAACAATCTGATCTTTTATGAGTCTCTTTTTACTCTTTAACTCGAGTGCAAAGTGGGAGATATAGCATTTTATTATTTTCTATGGTGTGTGTGTGTGTCTGTTTGACCTATCTCACAGTGGGAGCTCAGCTTACATGAGAAGAAAGTGAACCCTGGATGAACTGACCATATGTTTACTCAATTCTATTTCTACGGAACTGTCATTCTATATGGAAGGAAGCCATATTCTAAACTAACCTGTCACATTAACATACACTCTTGAGTTTGATTTGTAGATGGGAGAAAGGCTGACTGGAACCCAATGGAAGTATGCAGTGTAATAACAATGTAAATAAATCCTTTACAGCCACAAAACACAGCAAATACAATGAATATTGAGCTTTTCTCTAGTGCCAGTCTCTGTATCAAGAGCTCACCCAGTCTACTAGACTAGAGAATGAAAATGTGTCTGTTTATTTTCTTTTAGCTTTTGGTGGTTGGTGGGGCCCGCCATTTGTATACCCTTTGCCTTTGGATCACTGACTGGCCCTTTTTAATGTTCTCATCCAGAGCAATTTGGAGTGAAGTGCTACAGTAGAAGATTATCAGTGAATCCCATATTTGCAAGCAGCCAGTCTTGATGAACATAAACGACAGAGAGCCCAGAAAGACTCAAATCTGATGTCGGACGCAAGTGTACAGCCTGGAGCTGCTCCATTCATTGGCAATCATGAGATACTGGGTTTGTGGACTCATATGAACTATTGCCTCTAAATACGAATATGCGTTATGTCAGTGTAACAGGTACAACCTAGTACCTGCCACGAAACTTCGACCGCGCCTTGAGTGGGAGTCGAACCCCGGGCGTCCGCACGGGGGGAAGCAACACAAACCGCTGCGCCAAGAGAGGAACTCCTCCCTAAGCGCTCAGTTTGGATGCCTCTGGGGAGTGAGTTTCACTTCCTGGTACCGCTACCGTGCCTCAGCCACTTCTCAACGTCGGAAGTTCTTCGTGACTGGGCTTCGCGGTACCATCCGTTACATCAGGGTAGTGCTATCAGTTCAGAAAATCGACCCTGATGCCCAGGATACTTATAGTGTGACATTTTCACATCTGTATGCCATTGCCATCAAACTCCTCTTTCTTGTTTCTGGTTATAAGAGTTCTTGTTTCTGGTTATGGGAGACCTTGTTATTTATGCAGAGCTAACTCGGCATAGGAATAAGATATGTAAATTAGTGGTAAAACCATCATCATCACTGCTAGATTAACTGTGTGCTGTACAAGGGAAGTCCGTTTGCAGTAAAGTTGCGTCTCATTTCCCCTCTTTCACGTCAGGGCTGTTGATCCCACTTCATCAAAAGCGTCTTTGAGCATTTGGAAAAGCACTATATAAATCCGATGTATTATTATTATCATGTATCTAGAAAAACACTATCCTCACTGCAATCAGGCTTAAGATGCTGAACTGAGCCACAAGAGCTGAAGGAAAATGAGTGTCTGAATGTTACATTTCCCCTGACTTTCTAACTTTTTTTTAGTGTAGAACAGATGGTGTTGTAGAACAGAGGATATGGTGTTGAGTTGTGTAGAGCAAGGCAATGGTCCACTTCTCTAAAACTGAGACAATCCTCTTAAGTCAGCTGACAAAAAAAACAACACTAGATGTACATTTTGAAACAAAATATTTATCTTGACCCAAACTGGCTTTGCATGATTATTGTGTGAAATCTAAAATAAATAAATAAAAACGAGAGGTGGGGGGTGCATCTGGTTAATCAGAATAAGGAGTAGGAAGAAGTATAAATGTATTTAATCCTAGTATCCTACCCCTTCTCTACTACTTAGTAATTGTGAATAAATACACATTTTCTAAGTCACAATACATACATACACATACCTACACTTAAATGCACTATTCTCTATACATTTAAATATAGGCTATACCTATGTACATCGAGTGACCAAATTGCCAGTTCCCGGAACTATGAAACTATAGGCTGAAATGAACTTCTGTGTGGGCTCTTTCTTTTGTGTGTGTCACGAGTTCTGGCTGCTCTGGTATTGACTCAAATCAAAACAAAATGTTAGTTCAAAAGAACAATTGTTGTTTTCAGAAAATGCCAATTTTGGTATGGGGGGTATCAAAGATATTTCCAGTCTTGGAGCTGTTGGAGTCTCTATTGTGTGCCTTTCTGACTGTCATGAGTTATTACAGGTGCAGATTTCTGTCGTTAACGTTATGCAGCAACATGAAATTCCGCTAATCGAGGGCCCAACCTATGGAAAAACATTGTTTTGATTTTCACTCCTTTGGAATCACACAAATAGTTGTGTTTAATTTGAGGGAATCCTTGCAGCCATGTGTTCGTTACAAATGTGCTGTATGTCTTTTGACTGCAAAGTTGGACATGGAGGCAATAATTTTCATATGAACCAGTCTGCCTTTTCAAGACTATTGAAGACTGAGCAGATGCAATGTTGCTGGCCGAGCACCTCTGACCTCATGCTATTATTTTGAAGAAATCTACCTGTGTCACATAGGCATGTGCCGATATGACATTTTTCTTTTTTTTTATCTATTTTTTGTTCTCTTTTTTCTGTATTTTTGCTCTCATCCCAATTTAGTCGTTATGCCAATTCCCTTCCTGGTCGTTGCGCACATTGCCTCACTGTCGGCCTAGGGAGGGTGAAGACTACCACATGCCTCCTCCGATACATGTGGAGTCAGCCAGCTGCTTCTTTTCACCTGACAGCGAAGAGTCTCACTGGGGGAATGTAACGCATGCGGAGGTTCACACTATTTCCCCCCCGATCCCCTCCCTGCTGAACAGGCGCCCCGACCGACCAGTTCGACCGACCAGTAGGAACTGCAGTTTACAACGACCAGGACACACACATACCCCGCCGGCTTCCCACCCGCTAACACTGCCAATTGTGTTAGTAGGGACGACTGACCAAGCCGGAGGTACCGCTGACAGCTGGATTCGAACCCAGAGTCTCTGCGGTGGTAGGCGAGTGCATTATCCACTGCGCTACCCAGCCGCACCGATATGATTTTTATTTTTTTTTTAATCTTTTTCCCCCTCCTTTTTCCTCCGATTTTCTCCCATCCCAATGTTAGTCGTTATGCCAATTCCCAATCCCCTTCCTGGTCGCTGCGCACTTACCCCCCACAGTCGGTCTGGGAGAGTGGAGGCTATCACGTGCTTCCTCCGACACACGTCCAGCCAATCAACCGCTTCTTTTCACCTGGCAGCGCGGACTCTCACTGAGAGGGTGTAACGTGTGGAAGGATCACACTACCTACCCCCCTTAGATCCTATCCGCGCTGAGCAGGCGCCCCGACCGAACTGTAGGAGTCGCTGTTTACAACGACCCGGACCCACCCCGCCAGCTTTCCCACCCTCTAATACTGCCAATTGTATTAGTGTGAACGGCCAGCCAAGCTGGTGACACGCCGGGAGCTGGATTCGAACAGGCGAATCCACCGTCTCCGGCGTTGGTGACGAACGCAATCTCCGCTACGCCACCTGACCGCCCTCCGATAGGACATTTTGATGGTATGATAACCTTGGGCTAGGGCTGGCCGATATGGCCTAAAAATGTAATCTCAGATTTTTTCACACGCATCCGATTTACGATTTTTTTATCGATATGGTTCTTTTAAAAACTAGAAACGCCAAGGAAATTATTCAAATAAGCTTTGTTTTTATTTGACACAAAAAAATATCAAACCAAGATGAATTTCCCTATTGGGATTGAAGTGCAAACCTAACTTTCACCAATCTTCACTTAAAAAAACATTTGATTTGGAAATGGTAGCGTGTCCAGGCAAGAAACGCCAACGCTTATAGTAGAATACACGTAGCGCCCTATAACTCAGCGTTTCAGGAATTATCCCGGATCACTCCTAAATGAATGGATGGGTACCTCACATTTGAACCGGTACCTGTGAATCGATACCGGTACCCAACGGTACCTTTTTTAGGTACAGTCTCTAAAATTTTTATCTACCTACCTCAGTTGTAAAAAAAAAAATAATAATAATAAATCTATAATACTGTAAACTTAATTTATTATTACTTCATTATTATTTACATCTTACTGATGTAAAGCACTTTGAACTGCAATCCCCTGTATGAAAGGTGCTATACAAATAAAGTTATTATTTATTTAGAACAACATTCACACACACCTTTAAATAAATGTTATGTTTATTTAAAGAAATGTGTTTTACAAATTAACTAAAGGTACACATCTATATATTTAAATACAAAATAAATAAAGGTATTGTATTTTACAAAATAACAAGTATAAAACAAGGGTAAACAAACTACTCTAGCAGCAATTAACTATTCTGCTGATCAAAAAATACACATCTATATATTTAACAAATAAATGAAAGTATTTTACAACTGATTAAACAAACAAACAATCTAGCAGCAATGAACTACTCTGCTGCTGATTGAGTATTCTAGCAGTTTTTCAGAAAGATTAACATTACATGTTCACTCTCTAGTAAGAGCCGAGCCCACTCCACACTCACTGTCCCCTGCTTTGGAGAAGACCCGCTCTGCGGTGTGTGTGGCTTGTTTACCGACGTCACATCTGCTACTCTTCTGCACTGCTACTGCTTGCACTGTAGCCTAGGGAGCTAACGTTATGTCCGACGATTAGCTAACGTTAGCTTAATAATGTTAAATGGGTTACAATTATGTGGAACTATGGAAGGAGTAAGCCGACTGCTAAAAAGAAAACTCACGCGGCAGAGTGAGCACATAACAAAAGAAAGTTTCGAGAGGAGTGGAAGTTTGGAGATAGTGGTGTTTCAAGAGACTGGCTACAGTGTGATGCTGGGCTGTAGTGATCAGTTGTTCCGTGTGGCGCAAGTATGTCAAAAAGAAACAACCCGTTTGTCATCTGTAGTAAATAAATGAAGCTGGAATCCATTCGTGACCATGGACAGAGCCAGTGTCCCATTGGCTGCATGTCTGTCCCAGATTCAATCGGAGCCTCTCCTCTAAAGACACTCTGTGGCTAGATTTGATTTGATTTTATTAGGGATCCCCATTAGCTGGTGCGATAGCAACCAGCTAGTCTTCCTGGGGTCCACACACAAAAAAAACACACAAAAACAATCACTATTGCAAAAAACAAAATTATTAAAAGTCAGTACACACAATGCATAATGAACCTACTGTAACAATTAATATAGCTAAAATTACATTAGTGTAAAACAAAAACAAAAAATTACTTTACAGTGTTAAAAACAATTTAAAAACAATTTAAGATTCTTTTTAAAAGTGAATCTACTGTAAATGCAGCAGAGGTTCCGAGGCAGGCCATTCCACAGAGTTAATGCTCTAAAAATAAAAGATCTCCCCAGAGCGCTGGTTCTAGGACCTGGCAATTCAAGCTGCCCACTACTGGAACCTCTAGTGTAATGCTCGTGCACAGTATTACTAAAAACAATCTGATTATGTATAAAAACAGGAGTCTTACTGCTCATGACCAACTTGAACAGCACAAGTATATTAAAAGACAATCTATTTTCAACGTTAAGCCAAGAGAGGCGGGCATGCATACGGCTCACATTAGACCTTAGTGAGCAGCCCAGTACCAACCGTGCTGCCCTGTTCTGGACCACCTGGAGCTTCCTGAGGTCACCACTGGCAGCAGATGACCACATCGCAGAGCAATAGTCAAGATGACATAAAACTAAACTTTGCACTATCTGACTAGGCTAACAGCCATGTCAGAGCAGAGGTGGAAACTGAGCTACACTTTCTAACAACCTGCCCACTGTACCAAGATATCATAGACATATACAGCCCATGAATTGCAAACATCCAAAGAGAGTTTGAAAACATGTATTGTGCACGTGTCGTTGACGTTGGCGTGCGGTTTCGTTTTGCGGTAAACAAAACATGACGTCATCAGTTTTTTTTATTTGGATTTTTTGCATTACCGAAAATTGGCACCGTTGGATATCACGTGAATCGATACACGGTAGTACCGACGTGTTTCGGTTGGTACCCTTAAAAGTACCGAATTCGGTCCCCATCCCTACTCCTAAACTATACTTATATTCACCACGGGATAACGTGCCAACGTATGCATGAAAAAAATTATCTCTTTCTTGCATGTTCGACGGAAGAAAGTCACTGTCAAATGACTATAGTATTGTCTCCATAGCTGTAATATAGAATATAGATATAGCTCTCCAAACAGAGTGACGCACAGTGAAAATATGTTATGGAAACGTGGCACGTTAGCCACAAGGACCAACAAATAATGTGTTAATAGTGCAATAACTAGCTTTTTCCACCAAACTTCACTTAAAACAATTAAAAGGTGCCTCTTGATCATCAAACGAGAATGAATTTCCCTATTGGAATTAATAAAGTGCAAATCTAACTTTCACCAAACATCACTTTTTGTAAAATAAAAGGTGACAATTTTTTTTAAATTTTCTAAAAATCGTCCTAAATCATGAATTCGAATTAATCGCCCATCCCTACCTTGGGCAAAATCAGCTTTTCTGTAAGTGTTATTTATGAATGTGTGAAGACTGTGTATTACACACAGAGGGAACTGTCTGACCACCTTCAAACTAAGTACAGAATAAAAAATACTTCCAAATAAACTTTCATGAATATGTAGGCTACATGTCAAAAGGGCAATACGTTTTGTATATATATGATCTACTTGCACAGATGTATGTAGCCTAGTACTATTCTTACTGGATTAAATATACATTTAAACAATTAATCTTTTGAGGTGGATCAACATAATTCACCCACGGAACTGTGTTGGGGATAAGGGTTCCGCACGGACCATATTGTTTGTTACTTTCCTGTCTGCACTTTCCTGTCGGCAAACGAGCTCAACGTCAACAGTGTGTTGATCTTTAACACATTCGGGGCCATTGGGATGCGTCTAATAAATCTCTAGAGGACCGGCAAATGTAAACAGACGTGGGGCTGTTTGTAGAGCTAAATCTATACTTTATAGTATTGCTATCTGTCCATTCTCATTGTCAATTGAGTCCATAAACCGTCTCTTCAAAATGGCTTAAAGAAAAAAAGAATTCATCAATACGTTCTCATTTTATAGCGCCGTGAATATAAGCGTTATACGGGATTTGGTCTAGTATATTTTCTGGAAGGCTAGATAAAGGGCTAATAGCTGCTAACGTTATATCTAATGGCATTTCCGTTATACAGATGCTACAGTTAAAACTCAAACTGCATATGATCGGCACGATCCTCAAGCATGTATGCATGAAAGGGGGGGGGGGGGGGGGGACGTCGTTTCTTATTATTGATTACCAATAACCGTGTTCGTCTAACTAGCCACATAGGCCGATCGCCTTGATGGCTATCAAAACAATGCCCGATCGGGTTGTATTTTACGTGAAAAAGATCTTACCATAAGCCGGTTGGATCCCCCGAGCATTTCCCCGTTATCGATCGCCATCTGGTAGATCGATATGTCCATTGGCTGATGATAAATCCCCTTATTGCATAGTGAAATCCGCAATTCAAAACGTATCCCGTGCAACAGACAATAGCTATCGCTTCAGATGAGTAGAAAACTACATTAGAGATCCAAAAAAAAAAAAAGACAACTTCTGCCACAGGGAACACTCTATTATCGTGATAGCGCCCCTAAGAGGATCTGGCCGGTATTGCACGTTGGCGAATTCAAAGAGTAGGGTAAATCTGCAGTGCCGCTCGGCGACCTTGAATAGGTTATTAAAATGGAATAAAAGCAATAACAACTTGCCACGGATATATCCGTGCTTCTGTCCACAACGGGTGGAATCGAAACACGGAGATATACGTGGTTGGGCGGGATTGTGTTAATAAATGTTTAGCATCGTCTTTCGACCACTCGGCGAAGGGCTAACATTAGCTAACGTTATTACCCCGTGTACTGAGCATTATTTTCAGATAACGGCAAACCACGTCATGTATTATCCTTTAGTTAACTTGCTAGCCATGGTAACTCCCAGCTATTACAGCATTCCAGTTGACATTTCTGACAGGCATTTTCCGAAGTTCATAATTCGAAACGTAACTTATACCGTCGGCGCCTACCGTCTGAACGTAATTTTAGTGGTTTTGACACCGCAACGTTTTGAAACCGCGGTGAACCGGTAACCGGCCCATGTCTATACTATGCCTATACTTCCGGCTTCAACATGAACAGTCGCATGTCTCTGGGCTCCCAGCCACGACAACGTAAAAGAAGAATATTTATACTCCAACAGGGAACAAACCATTTATTTCTACATACCTTCGTTCCTGCGCAATCCCAGGCTAAACCCTGTCCCGTTTCAAAATAATCCAGTCTCGTTTCCTGGATCGCAAGATATTACGTGTTTTCTGTGCAGCATGCGCATTTTGTGCGGGTTGCTCGCCTGACACAGGTCTATATTATTTCCAGGTCAAAGGTAAACATGACCATACATAGAATGGTTCTATTCACAAAGCCACCATGAGGGGGGGGGACGACGACGACGACACAAAGACGTTACCTTTGTCAGCAGGTCCACCAAAACCCCGTCCACTCTTGCTCCGAAGTGTCTGAGTCAGAACAGGAACAATTTAGATAATAACGTTAGTTGGCTCTAGGCGCCATTGCCGAACGTTAGTTGGCTCTAGTCTGGTGATAACGTTACATCCAAACAGCCTGTTTGAAAATATTAGACTCCAACATAGTCTGGTGAAAACGCACCTTATGTTATGGATGGTAGGGCTGGGCGATATGGCCAAAAACGTTATCGCGATAAAATTATTTTCATATAACTCTATAATTATCGTCGATATAATGTCTGTCAAGTTTAATTAACTTCTTATGCCCGGAGCCGATGGACGGGCTATTAATAGACTTGTTTTGCTGCTGCGAATGTCTCGAGTTGATGTCATCAGTCCGCGCACGTTAGCAGTTAGCCAGAGCAAGCAGTGTATCCCATGACAATGTACTAAATGACCCTAAAATACTCCGTTTCGCCCCAATACATTGCAACGACGTCCACCGTATACCCCACACTACTATAACCGTGGCTATCAGAATTCACGCCACACACCCACTCGGCACGTAAACTATAAAATAGCGCCGTGCAAGCTAATTATCCTAGCCAGCCTTGTTTCCAATGCACTCAATATAACCCTAAAATACTCTGTTCCGCCCCAATACATTGCAACAACGTCCACCGTATACCCCACACTACTATAACCGTGCCCTCAGAATTCACGCCACACACCCACTCGGCACGTAAACTATAAAATAGCGCCGTGCAAGCTAATTATCCTAGCCAGCCTTGTTTACTACTTGAGTGCTACCTCTCTACCCAGAGGTGCAGCGCGGGTCTCCTTCCGCTATCGGCCATCTCCTTCACTGATTGGTTGTTAGTGCGTGTGCTCATATCCAAGCTTGGAAAATCGATATATTGAAACTTTGCGACCACGTTTCATGTTTATTTCGAGGAAATAATTTATCGCGATAGTTATCGTTATCGTTTTATCGCCCAGCCCTAATGGATGGATCGTCACCGTTTGTCCTCTTCATAATAATCTCCGATAGTTTGCTCTAACTCTAGTGGCTACTACTGTGGCCAGCAGTGAGTGAGCAACCCCCCCCCCCCCCCCCCCCCCCCCCAGTAAACTAGCCCAGTTCAGGCGATACTGCCACCTATCGGGATTCGATCGTCATTTCAATTTGAATTCACTCCGAGGTACCAGGATCACACAAGGTCCGGCTGACTGTTTAGTATAATAATAATTAAAAAAATAAAACTAGTATACTCGTTTTTGGAGGCGAACGTGTGGGAGCCAAAAACTAATATACTCGTTTTTGGCGTTCAATGAGTTAATGTATGAAGTGAATACTCTCTTTCAAAGTAAAGGGAAATTCACAATCTTTATGCAAAATACTTTAACTCATTCAGCGCCAATCACGAATAAAGTCAGGTTATAAAGCGAACTATTGGATATTATGATGAAGAAGACTAAACGGATTATGGATGATAAGGTGCGTTTCCACCAGACTATGATGTTGGACTATGTTGGACCAAGCACTACTGGTAAAATGTAAAACAACTATAACCAAATCGACTGATGAAGAAACCTATTCGGCTCCGTGATACGGCTTTGGGAAGAAACAAGGCCAAGTGTTTACCTTTGACCTGGAAATAATGTCTCAGGCGAGCAAAAAAACATGATTTACGCTTACCCGCAAAAAACGTTCTGTAACTCGCGTTCCAGGAAATCAGCTTGGATTTGAGTGAAACAAGGCAATGTTTATATTGGAATTGTGAACGAACGAAGGTATGTAGAAACTAGGGATGCCCCGATCGATCGGCCGATATTCAGTATAAATATGAGATTGTGAATTCCGATAATGCTTTATTTTCGCCGATCGTGAAAACCGATCGAAGACGCATGCGAAAAACATGATCCAATTCTCAGCGGAGTTCTCACTCGCTGACTTCTCTCTCAGGCACACAGCTGCTGCAGCGCACTGGCCCTCCCCCTCCCAGACCCATGTCAACAAGCTCCGGCAATAGTCTAGTGCATGAGACCTCCGTGAGCTAACGTTAGCTACCTAGCTAACGTTAATGTTTAAACAAAACTACACAGTCAACTATTCACTTTAGTTTAATACATGAGGTATTGCCTAACGTTATCTAGCTGGCTAGACGGGGTTCGTACGGGTGCTGGAAATCCTTGAAAATGCTTGTTTTTCAATGTGGTGTTTTCAAGGTTTGAAAAGTGCTTGAATTGTGTATAAAGTGCTGGAAAGTTATTGAAATTGTAATTGCACTGTATATACTTTCATAATAAATCGCTATCTGACTGAATAGTTAGGTTTTTACTAGATAAAGAAATACAATTTCAGAGATCGCCTTTCACGCTAAATGAAGGAGTCCTCTCTCGAGCGTCGCCACTCGCATGCCCGCCCCGCCAACGGCACCCCCCCGCCCCTCCTGAAAGCTTGCCTCCTGAAAGCTTGCTTTAATCCCAGTAACGTTAGCGAGCTAACCTTAGCAAGCTTCTTATTTAATTTAAGACGTTAGCAAGCTAGTGAGCTATCGTTGCCACAGACAGCTATGTTTATTGTTCATGTTGACAACGACAAGCGACACCGACCGTATATTAAGGTGAGTTAATAAATTCACTGCTCCGCTCTGATAAACTGACTCTTCGGTCAGAGCGTCCAGTGTGCACAACTTGAGTGCGCTTGCTCTGACACACTGAAAGCCAATTTACCTTCAAACAATGCCATTATGCATCGGAGCTGTGGTTTCGCTGTGATCAACATGGCTAACAAGCAAATCAATTATTTCTATTTTAAGGGATGTTCTGTAGGATATGTCGGCAACATAAGAAGCCAGGCAGCTACTAGGAGTAGCTGTTTGTGTGAAATAACAAGAGAGGAGGCTAGAACGTGCGTCAACTAACTGTGCATCTGTATTGCAACCAATAACATGGGCATCATATAGCTTACATCCTGGTCCCTGCTGGGACGTACCAACTGAACACCACTGTGGGGGGTTATATAAAAATCCTAGGTTGATTTTATTTTGTATACATTTTAAGGCTCAATGAGCTGATTGACTGCTTACCTCAAAGACTGTTCTCTTATTTTGCACATTTTCAGTAAATATTTGATTGAAATTGAAGTTTTATCTGGTGATTATTTGAGTGATTGTTTCATATTGGCTCAGCCAGGTTATATAGGATGCCAAGTCTGCATCATTTTGGTTTATTATTATTTTTTATCCACTTTTTCTCCTTAGGCCTAACAAAATAAATTGTTTGGTTCCTGTTGGATAGGGAATTTCTTTATTTAATTAAAATGTTCACGACAACATGGATGCATGTACTCTGCCAGCATGTTTAATATCCATAATACTAACGGTTTGACTAAGATTTTTATGAAACTTTATTGTAAATTGTAAAAGTATTTTCCTTTTTACTTTTTTTTTTTAACTTTTTTTAAAATTTCTTTAACTCATAAAATAATTTGGGTCGCACCTAAATCGACAGGGTAGTTCGGCAACCGGAACCAAACATTTATTTTGATAAGCCTTATTTTTCTATTTTTCTCCCATCCCAATTTTGTATTTCCAATTCTCCCCTCCCCTGTCTTGAACGTTGCTCGACTATGCCCCCCACTGGTCGGTTGTAGGGAGGATAGAAGCCTTGCATCATGTGTCTCCTCCGGTACACGAGGAGGCAGCCTGTCTCATCTTTTCCCCTGCCAGTGCGGACTCTCAGTGGCGAGGTGTAACGCATGGGAGTAGGGCTGGGCGATATGACGATATTATATACATTTTTTAAACGTATCGTGGATATCGTGATGTTTTGCCCAAGAGGATTGTGTCGCGTCAATCTGGTCCACACGTTGAAACTTTTGAACAGCGCCGCCCCACACACACACTACTGCATCAAAGTTACTACTTATGATAACAAAGGCATTCGTTTTGTGGCATTAACGTTATATAGTTACACGTTCAATAACATCAGCGTATTTACATAGCAACGTCCGAGGTCGACCTAGATATAGCAAGCATTAGTCGTTCATATCTCAGCCCGTGCTGACTCAGTTGTGCCCATTCTGCGGTCTGTTAATAAAGTTTTCAATCAGACAGATGTATGGAAAGGCTTTTATTATAACATCCGTTGCAGTAAAATCATTATGCCTCCAGTCGTTTAGTCATCCTGCGGAGCTAAAAGCTAAACGTCGGCCGCGGGGAGCTACCGCTACCATTGTTGTTGTCATTGAGCTCTCCAATGGCGGAAGTAAAAAATTAATACGCGCTTGCCGATTGGTGCTAAGAACAGCAGGGCGGGTGCAAGCGGTGTGACGTAATTGGCAGACTCGACTGTCAATCAAAATGATTCTGTTTGCCGTCTGAATGAATGAAAACGTTATTAACAGATTGCAGCATGGGTACAATACAGTACAGCTCAATACAACAACAGTGGACTGGAGGATGCAGACCAGAGAAAGACTTTCGTCTTGTTTACATCAGGGTCCCCCATTTTCAATTCATCATATTTCATATCTAAATCATATAATATCTCATTGCTAAATATATGCAATATATAATCTAATAATCCAATAATCTAAATCTAATATATAATATAAAAATGCTAAATGCATGGGTATTTTATTTTGTCTTTAATGTTAGCTTGCAAACTCAAATACTGTCTTGGTAAGCCTCATAATGAATTGTTTGGGGAAAAAAAGAAAAACATTGTGATGCGTATCGTGTATCGCCGAAAGGTCAGAAAATATCGTGATATCATATTTAGGCCATATCGCCCAGCCCTACATGGGAGGCTCACACTACCCCCGCTACTTCCTGTCTCTGCTGTGCAGGCGTCCCCCAACCGACCTGTAGGAGTCGCTGTCCACAACGTCAAATCCCCACCCATCGACTTCCACCCTCTAACTCTGCCAATGAGTTAGTATGACGGCTGGCCCAAGCCGGAGGCAATGCTGACACCCGGATTCGAGACCGGAGTCTCTTGCATTGGTGACGAGCGCAATCGCCGCTGCGCCACCCAGCCGCCCTATCATTTTGGTTGTTTATAGCACAATAACATCGGATTTAATGTGATGGAAGAAGTAAAATTATCATTTTGAGTAAATATTTCATTTACCACAGCCGCATAAGATGCTGGAAAAGCTTGAAAATGCACCTTGAAAAAGCTTAAAGTGCTTGAATTTTGCTTTGGAAAAGGTGTAAGAACCCTGTACTGATAGCTCTTGATATCAACGTCTGATAACGTCTTATAAGTTTCAGTTCATAGGAAAATACTTTGACTTGACTATAATGGTCATAAGTAAATTAACTTAGATACTGTTATGCTTAACACGCAGTACTATCACTTTACTTAATTTCTAAGATTAGAATAGATAATTTAGACCGGACTTTGAGAATGCCTGGGACTGGGTGATGAAAGAAACAACCAGCAACAGAAAAATTGGCATACAATGGAGCTTGACAGAGCAGCTGGAAGATCTGGATTTCGCTGATGACCTGGCATTACTGGCTCACACACATCAACAGATGCAGGAAAAATCGGGGAAAACTGGAAGAAACTGCTGCTCTGCTCGGGCTCAAAATAAACTCATCCAAAACCAAAGTAATGCGTATCAACAGCAAGAACAACACACCCATAACCATGGAACAAAACCCATTAGAGGATGTAAACAGCTTCACTTACCTTGGAAGCATAATTTCTGTGGAAGGGGGTACGGAAGACGATGTCCAAGCCAGGATTGGAAAGGCAAGGACATCATTCAACATGCTAAACATTATCACTCAAGACCAAGCTACAGATCTTCAACTCAAACGTAAAGACCACTCTACTATATGGCTCAGAATCCTGGAAAACCACCACCACTATACTCAACAAGCTACAGACCTTCACCAACCGGTGCCTCAGACGCCTCCTGGGAATATACTGGCCCAACACCATCTCTAACGCCAACCTGTGGGAACTCACCAAACGGGACACGATAGAAATTCAAATCCGGAGGAGGAAGTGGAAGTGGATAGGTCACACACTCAGAAGAAAGAAATCAATCACAAAGCGGGCACTGACATGGAACCCACAGGGCAGGAGGAAGAGAGGCAGACCGAAAACCACCTGGAGAAGAACCACAGAACAGGAGATGAAGAAAGAAGGGCTGTCCTGGCAAGATCTGGAGCGGAGGGCACAAGACCGAAGAGGATGGAGGAGCTTCGTCGATGGCCTATGGAATTTAAAGGCCTAAGTAAGTAAGTTGAGAATGCCTGTGTTAGACCTACAGTATAATACTGCCAGCTGCTATAAGAAAACCAAAAACGACCAGTATCGGCCGATATGACTCATAGACTATCGGTGGCAAAAAACGTGATCGGGGCATCCCTAGTAGAATTTTTTTTTTTTTTTTTTTTTTTTTTATACATGTTGTACTACAAATAGTGTTTGTCAAATGAGCCATACTATTGTCTACATAGCATAATAGAATATACAATGGCTCCGCAAAGATCATGAAATATCGCGAAACGGTCACGAAAAGCTGGCCCAGAGACAGCAGGGATCATGGGGGTACACGCTGGCGCTGAATGAGTTAATGTAGCTATTAAAAAAAAAAAAAAAAAAAAAGGTAATTCGATACACCTAATACATTTGGATCATGTAATTTTAGGCAAACCTCAAGGCATGGCCTCTTCATGACACTGTTTCTGAATATGTGTGTTGTACAAAATGTCCACACTTTTCACAGCGAAGGAAATACTTGCCAGTAGTGGATGCAAAGCTATTAGCTTACTTGCAGAGTCCAGCTGTCGGGAGTTTGCTCCCTGTCTAAAGCTTCCGGCTCCCTTGGAACCCGGGTAGAACTCTGACCACAGGACTCTGTAATTCTGCTAATTGGTTGCCTCGACTACAATAGTGTCAAGTAGTTCATACAACTTGATGCCCAAAAATCCAAACTATGCCTTTTAAGCTAAGGTTTAGAGAATGTCTTAACAAGATAAGTATTGCAGTTTGGTTTGTGTACTGTTACTGTATGACTAGCTAGCTGCTGAGCCTAAACCTCTTTGGTTCTGTTGTGCTCCCCGTAGAGAGGTCCTCCACTAGCCTGACTGGCGCAAGGAGTGTTTTGTTTGCTTGACTTGGCACACATACACATAGAGACGTGTGTGTGGGTTGTGAAGGTTGTTTGTTGTCACAGACAACATGCTGAATCGGTTGAATATACAAGTGGAGATAGCTGTGTTTACTTGTAGGCATAGCATTGAGATAATGGAGGCTTGAGTTGATGGGAATGTGCACAAGTGTCTCTTACCTTTTTGACCTAATTTCAACAATGGTGTAGGAGCCAAAGCTATATATTTAGGTTATTGTATTATATGAATGTTTATATGTTTATTTCTGTATAACCTTACATTGAAACGGCATTAGGAATATTGATTGGATTTAGATAAAGTCATTGAACCGTCTTATTTGTCATAATAGAACATTCTAGAACATTTGTGATGTCACAGTATGATGTCATAATCAAACATTAGAACATTTGTGATCATGATGTCATAACCAAACATTCTAGAACCTTTGTGATGTCACCGTATGATGTCATAACCAAACATTCTAGAACATTTGTGTATCTATATAGTCAACAATTCTCTACACTGCCGGAAATTCCAAAAAAGAAGAAGAAGAGCAGCAGAAGAAGGAGGTTGCGGTTCCGAGAGTGAGAAGGGAGGGTAAGTTATCGTATGCTGAGGCGGTTAGCAGGGTAGGACACAGGACAGGGAAGCCAAGAAAGGGTGCAGGGGGGTGGAGAAGGGCATTTAGCAGAGAGGGTAAGGGAGGAGAAATGAGGTATTGTGGCCTTCGTGGCAGGGGTAGTGACTGGTCTGGCAGAGGCTAAGGGTAAAACAGAGAGGGTGAAGATGATTGTTAGGATAGCGGTTCAACATTTGGGAATGGAAGGTCTGAAATGGGAGGAGGTGGTTAGGGAATTGGGTGTGGGGGCTGAGAGGGACCAAGCAGCCCAGAATAAGATTGCAGGGGGCAAGGAGGGTCCCGCGGAGGGGAGCTCAGACAGGAAGTAGCAGCATTAGCTGCACTCCCAATGGACAATGTAGGGGATGACGGGATCCAGTAGACTGCGGGAAAAGAAGAAGAAGAGCCCATCAAAAAAATTGCGGAGGGCAGTAATACGCCACGATGCGTCTACACTGCCGGAAAATCAAATGAGAAGAAGAAGAAGAAGAAGAAGAAGAAGAAGAAGAAGAAGAGCAGCCGTGTGCATCTTGAAACAGGACTGAACAGATACACTCAACAACATAGACTGAAGCCTGCATTTCTCAACCAAGGTGCCAAGCCTACCGTTTTGCTGTGGAAAGAGCCGGCAAGTTGATTTACGGCTTTCCAGTGTGGAGGAATTTTCATGCGTCGAGTCGGCGGTGATTTTGGAGACTGGGAAAATACAGTTTTCTTACCTTGTAGTAGTAACGTGAATATTTAGGAAAATAGCTTTAGGACCACTTCTGTAAAGAAAGACTTCGCTGTGGAAGAGAAATAAACCATTTGGATATCTTTGTTTTACACTGGAGCGGCTGTGGACATTATTTTTCTTTCACGAACGTACTACTCACGAGTAAGCAACTTTAACCAGTAGAGTGGAAAGTCGGCCCTCATAAATGGAGTAGGCTATAATCTATAATGCCGCCTTGTTTTTGCATTTAGACATTCAGTAGAGCCTCTCCTCAGATTGCAATGTCACCAACATGGCAAATGCAGTCAGGGCCATAAATATATGGACATCAACACAATTTTCATAATTTTGGCTCTGTACACCACCACATTGGATTTAAAATAAAACAAGTGCAAATTTTCAGCTTTCATTTGAGGGTATTTACTAGGGGTGGGAATTGCCAGAGACCTCACGATACGATACTATCGCGATACTTGCGTCACGATACGATAGTATCGCGATACTAAATATATCGCGATACGCTGAGTATTGTGGAATATATTTTTTTTTTATCAAATTTAATTTATTATCTTTTTTCAACTGCAAAGTAAAACGTTGTCAACATGTTTTATCTAATAAAATAAAGTTCAGTCTGTTCATCTCTCTTCAATAATTTGTATTGCAGAACATGGTATTTTCTCAAGCAGACAGATGTAAACACTGTAATCTGTGTTGCATGTACTGTACCTGACAAACTGAACTGTTTGTATTAGTCATATTCCAACTTAACTGAATGCACATGTGTGTGTGTGTGGACTACTGTACTATTACAGGTATTGAAATGAACAATGCAACTTCCTTATACAAAAAAAATAATTGTTTTTGTTTTTTATGAATAATTAAATATCGATACTTGGCGTCCCTGTATCGATACAGTATCTCCATGCAAAGTATCGCGATACTACTATGTATCGATTTTTTTCCCCCACCCCTAGTATTTACATCCAAATCAGGTGAACAGTGTAGGGCGGCACGTGGTGTAGTGGTTAACAGTCTCCTCACAGCTAGAAGGTCCTGGGTTCGATTCCTGCTTGGGGAACAAGTTGCCGTGTTGCCAGGTACCCAGGTGGGCTATCTCCCGGGCCTTTCTGTGAGTTTGCATGTTCTCCCTGTGTTCTCAAGGGTTTCCCCTCCCAATAAGATGAACCCAATGGAAAACATGCAGAACAGATCACTAACTGCTCCCGGCTGCCCTTGGGGGAAGGACGACTGGATGGGACAAGTGCAGAGAGGCATTTCATCGGCGACTCCGTGTGTGTGTTCTAGTGGGTCGCCCATCTCGTGTGTGTAACAATGATACATCAAATTGTCACTTTTAATTTTTTTGCAATGACAGCCTGAAGTCTGGAACCCATAGATTCACATCTTGTGTGAACCCTCTATTCACTCTGGTCTGAAGTCTTGATTGTTGACTTTGAGACATCTCCAGAGGCAGGAGAGATCTTGATCTGGCCAACTGGGTTTTTCTTCACCAGGGAAATTATTATTCTGTCATCCACATTTGTTTTCTGTGGTCTTCCAGGTATTTTGTGTTGCTCAGCTCACCAGTGTTATTTATTTGAATGTAGAATGTAAGAATGTACCAACAGTTGATCTGGCCACACCTAATGTTTTTGCTATCTCTCTGATGGGTTTGTATTGATTGTTCAGCCTAATGATGGCTTGCTTCACTGATGATGGCTCTTTGGGCCTCCATATTGAGAGTTGACAGCAAATGCAAATACCACACTTGAAATTAACTCTAGACCTAAAACACACCTGGCCATGGAACAGCTGAGCAGCCAATTGTCCAATTACTTTTGGTCCCTTAAAAAAGGGAAAGCTGAAAGTCTGCACTTAACACTTTCAGCGCCAATCACGTAAAGTCGGGTTAGCTCGCCAACGGTTGAGCGCCGAAACCCGAGAAAAGTCGGGTTTTCGATCGTTTTCATCTTTTTTTCTTTTATTCGATTTAAATATTCTATAGTCTCACGGACCTCGGTATATCATTGGGACTCATTCTGAGACCTCGAGAATGCAATGCCGGCCGAATCCTGCTACCCTTTGAAACCTTATTTCACACTGTTACATTTTATATGGTCCGGGCGGAAAAATGGTACCCGGGCAAGTGAAAGGCTTCATTTGAGCCACTTGAAACGCGCCCAGCACACTTGAGGCATAGTTTGTCCCATTTCATGTTAGGGGCCCGATGGACATCAATACTGGAAATCGCGATCAGACAATTGGAATATTCATTTTGGAATACCTCCTAACTAGGGCTGACCTTCGAATTTTCTTTTGGCAATCGAAGCTTCGGGGCCGAGCTTCGATTTTACTTCGAATACATTTCTTTTTTAATTCTTTTTTAAATTTTTTTTAAATTTTTATCTTATGTTGTGGGACTTGTACATAGGGGTGGGACGATACATCGATCCAGATCGATACATCGATGTAATTATCAACAATCGAATCGGATCGATGCAATGTAATAAGATCGATTCATATCGATACTCTTATTTTGAAAATCCTGTGGCGAGTCTCATATCCGCCCAAGAACAACAGCAGTAGCTCCGTGTGTGTAGACGTTACAGCATAGCATTCTCCCTTTCTGTGTGTGTGTGTGTGTGCGCGCGTCTTTGGAAAGACCAGATGAGGTCAGAGGAGTTTGATGTTTAAATGTTATTTAAACATAAACAATATAATACATAATAAATGTAGGCCTATACATGATCATGCAACATCAACAAATTGTTGTAGGAACGGTTGGGGAGAGGGAGGTAGGGAGGGGTTTTAGGTTGAACAGGAGGTCTATTTGTATTAAAAACAATAGATTGATTTTCCTTTAAATGTCTGGAAGAGCTCAAAAATACAAATGTCAAATGATATTTTCGTTACCTTTTTTTAGTTGATCTAAATGTTACTGATTGTGTTGAATGGGCATATGATATCATCTCATATCGATTGCAGGCACCTGAATCTAATCTAATCGTATTGTATCGTGAGAGACTTTGTGATATCGGCAAATATCGTATCGTTGTCCAAAGAATCGATATCGTATCGTATCATGATGAAACTGGTGATTCCCACCCCTACTTGTACAGCACTTTGGTAAACTTTGTTGTTTTTAAATGTGCTCTATAAAGTGGATTGGATTAATGAATTAAGTAGCCCCTTTCGTGACTGTGACGCAGCCAACACGGCTGTGTGATTTAATTCAAGGTGGATCGCTGTTGTCGTTTGAACAACTTCAGATTTCATGGGAACTACCAATCCCCCAAATCAAGAATATTTAAGATGAATGAAGTAAGATTTTGATTATTTGAAATATGGCCTGTGTAGACTAAACTATGCACAGAATTATGTCAGTCTACAAGGTCCGGATTCTACATGGTCCGGCAATGTAGACCTTGTAGACTCCACTACAGACCAATTATCAGTGAATGTTCATGCATTTTTAAGAAGGGCTACTTCCACAAAAAAACAAAGAACTCACAAACATCTCAGTAGCACCTTATCTAAATGTTCTATTTCATATATGGAGATTCATATTTATTTATGTATTGCATGCATTTCTACATTTTATTTCCTATTTTGTTTATTCATGGTGTATGGTGTATATGTGTTTGAGGATGATATCCTTCAAACAGGCAATAGTGATGATATAATTTGGGCAGTGCTGAGCTGGGTTACTTTCCTCCAGTGTATTTGTCCCCCGGCCCCACCCAATGGCCCAGTGCACACACACACACACACATTTTTATTTATTTTTTTAACTTCGATTTTTTTTTTTAATGTTCGAAGCTTGTGCCATCGAACGAAGCTTCGAAGTATTTAAGACAGCCCTACTCCTAACAAAGGTAAGGACTATATGACATCAATCCTACTTTGATCCTACAACGATTTCACATCGATGGCAACGATCATATGTAACATACTCAAACGTATGCCGTTGCTGATGATCAGAGCATTACAAAACGACCCCCCCCCCTTTGATGCCTTCATGATGAAACATAATACCTTTATTATATACCTTTTGATTTGGAAATAGTATCGTGTCCAGGCGAGCAATGCGAACGACTTTTGCAAAATGCACATAGCGCTCCATAACTCAGCTTCCAGGAATGAGCCCGGATCACTCTGAAACTATACAATATTCACCACGGGATAACACGCGAACGTATACATGAACAAATGTACTATTTTTTATTTTTTTTTAAACTTTTCTTTATTTTTTAGCGTTTATCGCTTTTCTGGTCAAGCATGACCGACAGAAACAGGTTGAAATGGGATGTAGAGCAGGGGAAGACATTCTGAGAAATGACGGCGGGTCCGGGAATCGAACTCGTGTCCCCCAGATCCGTGACGAGCACGGTTTTCCCCGACGCAGAAATAGCGCCGAGATATGCGGTGAGCTACGGGAGCTCCCCCATGTACTATTTTTTTTTACATGTTGGACGAGAGATAGGCGCTGAATGAGTTGAAGCACATTTTGTTTCATTGTTTCTTTTTTTTTATCCACTTCTCCTTTTTCGGTGTTTTTCTCCCATCCCAATTTAGTCATGCCAATTCCCCCCTCCCCTGTCTTGATCGTTGCTCGCATGTGCCCCCCACTTGTCGGTTGTAGGGAGGGTTGAAGAATCTATCGCATGTCCCCTCCGATACATGCGGAGTCAGCCAGCTACATCTTTTCACCTGCCAGTGTGAACTCATTGGCGAGGTGTAACGTGTGGGAGGCTCACACTACCCTCGCCATCTCCTGTCCTTGCTGTGCAGGCACCCTGACCGACCTGTAGGAGTCGCTGTTTACAACGACCAGATTACCACCCATCGACTTCTCTCCCGCTGACTGCCAATTGAGTCAGTATGACGGCTGGCCCAAGCCGGAGGCAACGCTGACAGCCGGATTCGATACCGGTGTCTCTCGCGTTTGTGACGAGCGCTTAGACCGCTGCGCCACCCAGCTGCCTTTCATTGTTTCATTTCAAATACATTGTGGTTGTGTACAGAGCCAAAAATGTTGGCTAAATTGTGTTGATGTCCAAATATTTATGTACCTGACACTAGTAACATGGCAACTCAACAGTGCCCAATAAGATAAAAAGATACGTGCAGTCGATAAGAACTGAGGACAAATAATAAAAAGAAAATGCAGTATTCTAGTGCTTTCCATTATGTTACTGCCTGGTTTGTGTTGTATGCACTTTGTCTCCACAGGTGTGCATTGCTTGCCAATACAATAGCTGACAGGAAATACACTGGGGGGACCAAGCTATTCCCCTAGCAACGGAATTGTTCTGAAAATGTCTTATGTTATTCATTCTTCCCTACAGGCAGAATGTGGCGTGCAGCTTGTTTGTTATTGGCTGCCAGCCTGTCGGTCAGCCTGGCTAGACCCCGCCTCCAGCCATTGTCCGCTGAAATGGTTAACTACATCAACAAATTCAACACTACCTGGAAGGTGAGACCTGTGTGTGTGTGTTACAAGTATAGTCTCCTCAATTGCATCCCACTACCCTTTCAAGCATATCATTTGTATAAGAGCAGATTTTGATATCTATGTTGGGTGTCTAAATCCACACTTTGAAATTCAATGTGTTAAATTGTATGCGCAAACTGACGGAATCCTATAAATGTAAGGAAATCCAGCATTGTTCATAACTGTTGTATTTCAGGGTTATCTTCAGTTTTCAAATGTTGAAAGGAGCTGGTAGGCTGATGATTATGATGGTGATAATCATTTATTATTATTATTCTCCCAACGTCGGTAGAGTCCCACCTAAAATCGTAAGGTTTTATGCATGAATTGAAATGCAAAAATCTCTTATTGGTTTCAACTTGACAACAAACATTCTAAATGCACCCAAGTTTATTTCCTGTTGCAATGTTTTTTTTTTGATCAAATTTTTTATTATTATTCACATGAAACAAGACAACACAATAACCACAATCACAATACTCAGAAAATAACAGAAACAATAATAATACAGAAATAACAAATTATAAAGACAAAAAGAAGGGAAAACAGAATTCAACCTATTAAATTTCAAGGGGTACTATCTAATAAATAATTGGCCTTTCCCAGTATTAAGCAACGTTTACCGGCCGTGTGGCCCTATATTAATAAAACTATATCTCTAATTTTCAAAAGGCCACTCTCCCAACCCACCTCACAACAATCACCCTATGTGACAGATGCCACCGGGTCACACAGTGGTTGGAGCCCAGCCTCAAAACGGCCTAAGGTCCTGAGGAAGAAAACGCCGCTTTTGATCACACGATCAGAAAACAAAACAATGAGCCTTCTTGAAAAACAAAACCTACAGAGGTGTTCCATAGACTCACAGGAACCGTTTAAAAGTGTCCAAATAGTGAAGAAATAGCTAAATAGCTGCCCCCCCATAAAATCCCTAGTTAAATTCAAGACATCACAAAAGACAAGACATCTCCTCCTCCCCCTCCCACGAGACCGCTGGACTCCCCCGAACAAGCACCCCCACCCCGCTCAGCCGCACACGGCGGTCCTGACCTTCTCAGCTGCTGCGAACCATAGGTCAATCCCAGCCTGCCCCACCCCAATCACCCGTGCCGTGGATATCTCAAGATAAATCACATCCAACAGTGTTAGGGACCAGTTAATCACTGTGAGCTTCTCAGGCTCCTTCCATCTCATTGCTATTAGCTTCTTCGCTGCTGTGACGCCCGCTAGGACAACCCTTTTCAGTTGTACGGACGCGGGTAGTGTCGTTATATCGTTCAGGAGTAGCGTAACAGCTGTGAATGGGATAGTTAAGCCACACAAATCTGAAAGTTTGTCCGTTATTGACCTCCAGAAGCGGGCCACTGGTGGGCAATCCCAATACATATGCATATAAGTGCCAGTGGCCTTTTGAGAGCACAAAGTGCACAGAGAGTCGGTTATCAGTCCCATAGCAAATAGCTTCCTAGGTGTAAGATAGGTCCTATGAATATAATTAAAATTAATTTGCTGGTGATTGGGGTTGCGGGAAGACCATGCCACATTTGCCCAAACATCATCCCAGTCAAACTCGGGGTCCAACTCCGGGATATCCACACGCCAGATTGTATCCAATGATACATTTTTATACGTGGATTGAATTAAGCGCGTATAAAAGTCTGAGACAAACCCTCTGGAGGTCGTCCTGTCCACTATGAGCCTGAGGAAGGGGTGTGGTTGCAAAGCTTGAGCCCACGGCACGCCATGCGCCCTCAGCGCTGACCTTAGTTGAAGGTAAAGAAAGAGACTCGCCGGGAAGATCATAAAATTCTCTTAAGTCCTGAAACGCACGGAGGCCGTTCTTATCATAAATATAAGTATGAACTCCCCTCCTCTGCCATTGAGGAATATTAACCGGCTTGTGCCCAACAAGTAATTGCTGGTTATTAAAAATTGGAGAGTCCAGGTGCCATGGGCATTTAACCCCACACGACTTCTGTACATTACGCCACGTTTGGATCACGTGAGTTATGATCGGTCCATACCTCAGTCAGCATTTCGAAATAGGGACAGTGGAGTACACTACATCCTGCAATCTTAGCGGTGAAACCGCCGCCGATTCTAAGGAGCGCCAAGATACAGCCTCAACAGGGTCTAGCCAGCACATCAGAGGTCTCAGTGAAAAGGACCAGAAATAAAGCTTAAAATCAGGGATCGCGAGGCCCCCATCTTGTTTTCTACGTTGAGTAGTAGCCCTTTTGATTCTCTGGCGTTTGTTATTCCAGATAAACTTAGATACCATCGATTGTACCTTGCTCCAGTGGTCTATTGGAGGGGGCAGGGGGAGCATTGAGCTAACAAAATTTATCCTAGGCAGGACGTTCATTTTGATTATGGAAGCCCGGGCTTGTAAGGAGTTAGGAAGGGACGACCACCTGTCTAGATCCTGGCGTATTTTATCATAAGTACCCGTGAAGTTGTACTTAGTAGTTTGATTCAGCGTGGGGAATATCTCTATGCCCAAGTATTTAAAATGTTCTACTATGGGGATATCAGCTGGTAGTCGTACCGCCTTGGCCAGCTCATTAAGAGGTAGGCAGGCTGATTTGTTCCAGTTAATCTTAAAGCCTGACATTTTACCAAAGTCGTCGATTATTCCCAATAATTTCGTGGCCGACCGGGAGGGGTCGTCCATAAAAATCAGCAGGTCATCCGCATAGAGAGCAATTTTGTGTGGAGTATTATTGACCATTATGGGGACGATGTCCTCCGATTGCCTAATAAATTGGGCCAATGGTTCGAGGGAAAGCGCGAACAGTCCTGGGCTCAGAGGGCAACCCTGTCTAGAAGATCTGGAGACTGGAAAGAGTGTGGAACAGTTTTTGCCTGTCAGTATCATCGCAGACGGCGAGGCGTACAGGACTTTAATCATATGAATAAAACTCGTTCCAAGACCCATAACCTCAAGTACCTTTCCTGTTGCAATGTTATAGATCGTATAGCTACCGCTCTGCGTCCTTCTGGAACACATCCTTACGTTAGTATAAACACTGAATAAATCTCCACATGCACCTTTATACACCTATTCGCCTGGCCACACCCCCATCCGCTCCTCTACATAAGCAGGGGTGTGGCCATACTAACGGCTCCTTCCTTGATTTTTTTTATTTGATTTGAAGTCTTTATTTCGAACATGCAATGAATACAACAAACAATAACAAAAAAAGAAAAACAACTCAATCTGCATGTTCGAAAAGGAGTAGGAATAAGTATACACTTATTTAATCCTACCCCTTTTCCACTACTCAAATGAGTGTACTATTTTAAACATAAAAAAGAAAAGAAAAAAAATATATATATATATGCAAAACAAAAAACAAAAACTATATGTATAAAATAAAATAGAAAACAAAATAAAAATGTAAACACCCGTGAATATCAAGTCCCTTCCTCATCCCTGTACCTTGTGAACATAATTTCCTTATACATCAGTTTTTGAATTGTCTCATGTTTGGACATTGCTTTAGCACCACATTTAGACTGTTCCACAGTTTCACTCCACATATTGAGATGCAGTGTTTTCTCATGGTAGTGCGTACGTTTAGCACCTTTAAATTGTGTTCTCCCCTCAGATTATAACCCCCCCTCCCTATCAAAGAACAATTCTTGAATGTTTCTTGGAAGTGCATGACTTTTTGCTTTATACATTAACACTTTGATTGCCTAAGGCTAAATTCATGATATACCGTAGGTTGCCGGCTCTATTTGTCTATAGAGAAATTCCCCTTCTTTGCAGGGCTAGAACTTTTTAAATTCTATTGCTACATTGCCATTATTAGGGCCCATTCAAAGTCCTATATGTATTGTTCATTGTGTAGCAACGTTAAACTTTTTCATTCACATATTCATAGTAAAGTATGGTCTAATGTATAAGTATGTTTTCATCTCTTTCTGCAGCTTTCTCCAGAACGTGATCTATAGCCCCAAATGCATTATATTGATGATGCAATACAGTTTTATGGCAATCAGCGCGATATAAAAAATTCCAACTAGACGTACTTCTAGAAGTTACTACACGTCATCTGATGTTGACCGGATGGGCTAGGGGGCGTTTATAATTCCGTGGGCAGCGTTATACCAATCATCTAATGTGGGTCAAATGTTGATAATAGCAGTTAGTATCGAAGACGGTAACGTTACACGCTAAAACTCACCCCAGTCTCCGCGCGCCGTTGGGCGATCATCGTAGAGTAGAAATTGTATCATTATGGGATGTAGATTTACCCGGTCCATCTCCAGCTTGTATAATGGTATATACGTCCAAATCATGTTGTTTATCGAGTTATTGGCAATCGATCACTGTGTATTTTGACGAGCTAGAATGCCGGGACCTATAGCGAGTGCCCGGAAGTAATACGGACGTCCAGCACAACCTCTATGCCGCTTCCTGTTAAGCGATTGCGCCGATCGGCCACCAGATGGCGCTCCTGAACCGCCAGAGAGCTCAGTGGGTCCTCCTGGTGGATCTCAGGCCAGCGGAGGGGACATATGAATCCGATCGCAGATTTTTGAAATATTGATATAAGGACGCTGTAAAGCGTCCTCCGGCAACTTGAGCATGGCCGGCAATGACGTGTAAACACGTTTCCTGGCAGCCAAAGTGTTAATTGTGCCGTTTTAAATTCCACAAGATCATTTAACTTCAATGTCTTTGACTCCAGAAACAATATGTTAGTGTGATCACGATAACCTGCAATGTGAACTATCCTTACTTTCACCACGGCGAGTGTCTGTATACACCACTCGAGTTTAGTGTGAAGATTGGAGCTGCATAGACATTATTTCTTTATTTTTCTCTCTCTCACAAGTTTAAGAGAAAAGGCTAAGCTATAATGTCTTCATCGGAGGGTTAGAGCGTTCACAACATCACCCTTCACCAGCGATTTTCCATTGCCGCCTCCGCCGTGCGTCGTGGGGCTGCTCTGACTCCACGGTCGTGGCAGTCAGACGCACCCGAGCGGCGTCCGGTGGGGAGTTTGCCTCTCCGAGGGGCTGTTGAGCCAAGGCCGTCTCCCGTGAGATGGCCTAGTTCCAGCTCTGGTTCCCCCGCCAGTGGACGGTCGGCCGATAGGCTATCGGCCGACGGCTCCTCTGGTGGCGGGGGATCTGAGACGCAAGCTCTTCGCCTCTGCTCGCTCCTGTCGTAAGATGGTGAGCTGCAGGGGCGAACGGCCTGGCTTTGGGGAGTTGCTGGAGCCAGACGAGGGTGCTCCTGCTTGGTCTCCTTGTCCGATGGAAACGGAGGATTTTATGGAGGGAGCGCTCTTGTTTGACACCCCGTTGGAGACGTATCACTCTCCCCCTCAGGGTGTGGCAGGGGGTGATATGTCTCCTTGGGGTTCCTCGTCATCTGGTGTTGGGTTAGAACCTCAGACTCAGAGACGGGATGCCCAGCTATCAACCACATTGGATGGTGGCGCCACACATGGCAGCCTCCCGTACGTGAGGGACGCGGGCTGCGTGGAAGGAGGTGCGCATGCGGAATTGCGTGCCATGTTCCCGGAGCTCATGGCGGCCGCCGCAGCCGCTAATGGCGTGGCGTTGCCGCAGCCACTGCCTGCACCTGTCCCTGATGACTTGATAGGTCATCTCTGGCAACGTCGTCCTGTGAGGGAGACGGGCGTTGTCTGCCCATTTTTCCCCTCAATGGAGGCCTACGTGCGTCAGGGACAGGTAATCTCCTGCATCACTGGCCTTACCCCCGCCTACGTGCCAGTCACGCGGGTGGCGGGTTTGGTCCAGGGATTAAAGGAAGGGGTGCCTCGGCTTGATAGCCCAATGGCGTCTATTCTTTGTCCCGAGGTGGTGTGGGAGCCGTTGCGGAAGCCGGTTCCCCATGGGAAATCGGCTAGGCAGTTGGCCAACTGGAGTGACCAGTCATTCATTGCCGCGACACAGAGCCTGGCTGCGACGTCCAACATCGCGCAGCTGGCGCGCTTCATGTCGGGGATGATGGCAGGCGGGTGGGTGTTGGACGATCACCATCAGTTCCTACACGCCCAGGCGGCTGGAGCCATCCTGCACCTGGCCGGGAAGGGACGAGCCCTGGCCACTCTGACCCAGCGCAACCTTTGGCTGGAGCAAGCGAGGGTGCCGGAGCAGAAGAGGCTTCCCCTGCTCATGGCCCCCCTCTCCGAGGCTGGGCTCTTCGGGTCTGCTATGCAGCAGATGACGGCTGCATGCAGAGACATGGAGGAGGAGCGCGCTGTGCTGCAGCCCCATTTCCTCCCACTCGATGCCGCCGGTGATGTTCAACGGAGGCCACGTCGTCGGAGGTCCGCGACCGTTGCCACCGCCACCACCGCCGCCGCTGCTGGGCCCTTGCCCATGAAGGCCAGGAGCGGAGAGGGTGCCTCGTCCGCTGCAGCCAGCCGACCCACGCCCGGAGGTGACAGTAGGGATTGTCGTGTCCAGGCACCCCAGAACCGTCCCTCCGGGCCCACTCCCCGTGGGGGCAAGCACCGGGCTGCACGCGCCGCTAGTGATTTTTCCCCCTGTTTCCCCCTGTTCCCTTCCCCGCCCCAACCATATGATTTTGTTACACATTAAATAAAGGGTCCCTCCTGGTGAGGGACTATTTTTTGTTACAAACTGTGTGTTTATTCACTGTATATGTTGGATATATGGATACGATGTGTGAACCCTCGCCTAGTTGTGGGGTTGTTTAGGAGAGAAGGACTTTTAGTCATTCTGGTCGCTACATCTATATGTGCTTAGCAAGGCCTGTGGCTAGCACTCGGTCAAAATACTTTTTCTTTCCTCATCCTGAAGAAATATGTTTCTTCTTATAGTGGTACATTTTTACCGTTGTCTGAGGGGGTTGTGTGTGTTCTGTTACATTGGAAACGATGGCATTGAGTCCACAACTTTGGAGTGTTAGCCTACAGAAGTGCTCGTGTGTATAGCTTGTACCAAGGTCTTATAGACCCTCTCTCAACCTTCTGTGTTTTTTTCTTAAAACATGAAACACAGGTGTCGTGTTCACACATAAGCCTTTGGCCTTGTTTATAAACCCTGTTCGCAGACGAGTTGTTGTCTGTGCCTAGCGTGCGTTGGGTTAGCTTGTCCTGGTAGGATATACGCTTCTCCATTTTAGCATGCTGGCTACATAGGTATCGCTGCTGATGGCTTGTTTTCTGTCGTATCCGGGGTATGGGGTCATGAGGGGGTGAACTGATAAAACCCTCCTTCCCTCTTTTCTGATTGGTCAGGGGGTTGGGCCTTCTGTCCTTCAGGTTCCCTGCCGCACTGATTGGTCAGCACGGCACGGGGTAGGGAGAGGGGGGGGGAGTTCCCTGATTCCTCGCCTTTTGGTCGGTTGAGTCATGGGATTCCCCCGCCATATAGTACGTCACTGGGCGTGTTTCTATTGGTTGGCGACTTCCGTGAGTTCTTTACAGGCTCCATATGTGGACCTCTGTTGTTGTCAAGTTGGTGTTGCGGTGCATAGGAACTCAAGAGTTCTGCTGCGCTCTGTATATATGTGTCTTGAGCTTTTGGTCACGTGGCTCAATGTTACATAAACTTTTCAATTTGTTGCTCACGTGGGAAGTCTCTCTGGGGGTTCCCCGTCCCCTCTATTATGGAGCAGGTTGACGGGGTGTTGTTTTCCGCGTCATATGGGACCCATGTCCGTATTTTGTTCTGTAAAAAAAGCGGCTTGTCGTTCTCCCAGGCGGCTTGGAGGAACGATATCTGGGTTCTTGTTAGAATTACCATTGATATGTTTTGGGTCTCGACGTGTACATAGTGCTGGCCCTGGGTGCTTCTGATAGGAACCACGCATGGGCTTGCGCGCCTTGGTTGCTCATCATTGAAACAGCGTTTTTTTATGGGGCAACTGGTATGGAGTTTGTCTCTTCCGAGCGCCAGTGTACTAGGCTTGTCTCGACGAATTCTCGTTCATCTCTGGGGTGATGATAACGGAATAGATCGAAGCATTGGTAGAGGGGTCTCACGCCCTTGGGGTGGGCCGCCCGGCGCGGTGCTTTGTGTTCTGACCGTCTGGGTGGCGCCCTCTGTGATGTTTTGGATCGACACGCGTACCTACCCCCCTCCTGGGACTGGGGATGGCGGCGTGATTAGGACACGGGACTGGTTCTGGTCGCGCCGGACCAGGTCAGTTAACCCGTTGTCCGCCGGGGCGCAGATCTGCTGTTCTGGTACCCTGAGGGACTTGTGCTTTTTCGGGGGGAAAATGCCGGGTCGGCCCGGGCGCTGCAGGGTTTGATGTTATGGAGGTGTTCATGGTTATGGTACTGCGTGTTATCCCTCACTGTTGCTTGGCTAAGGAGCCTGGTCCTTCTCCATTCTTTTTTCGCCCCTCTCTTCTCCTGCTTGGCGGGGCTGGGAGAGGGCTGTCGAGGTGGTTCTTGTAGAACCCCTCTGGCATCCCTGTGTACGTCCCGGTCCGCCGGGCCCAGATCCAAATTTGTTTTCGTCAACCTGTTGGCCTAGGTTAACCCCTTCTTGAAAACTGAAACACTTGTACTGCTGTATAACCAGTGTATACCCGCAGTTGTGTTTTGGAGTTTGAGTTTTTTCTTGGGGGGTTATAGGAACAACCGCCTCATGTTAGAACCAAGGTGGTGGTTGGTTTCCTGGTGTGTTGGTAGCGGAGTCAACTCTCGGTTGAGGCCGGACTTGGCCCCGTCTGCCTGTGAGTGTGCCCCTGCACCTTTCATGACATCTGCCAATCATATCAGCCTTCTGTGCCTCGGCCCCTCTAGAGGGTTGGGTATTTTTTTGTGGAGGCTGCGACATGGTGCACAGCATACCAGCATACGCCCCTTCCGCCGGGGTGCTGTTTTCAGCAGACCCCTTTCGCGCCTGTCTAGTCCGCAGTGCTCCAGGCTCAGGTCGAGTGGCTTGTTGCCTGGATTGAGGGATCAACCTCTTTGAGGGTTGTCTCCCCGGTGCGCTGCCTGGTCCTGCTGTGGGTGTAGCCTCTTGAGTGCTTCGGGGCGGCGTGCTGTATGGGGGGAAGGGCCTGCTCTTGGATGGGCCCTGTCCGAATACGCTGGCGATGTGGGGGGTGGTGTCACCTGGTGGGGTCTCGATGCTGCGGCGTCATTGGCCTCACCAGGCCCCCTTTTCCAGGGGGTCCAGTCCCTTCCTGGGGCTGGGTCCTCCTTCACGCTCCGCTGCTACGGCCTTGCCACGGGGTTGGGCTTTTGCCCTTGACCCCGTGATGTTAGGGGTTGTAACAGGGGTTTTATTTCTTCCCGTTCGTTCCCTAGTGGCATGTGGGTTGCGCGTTTGTGTAGTCGTGGGTTCTTCTGTGGGAAAGTAAGTCCCACGGTCTGCTCACCCTGTGCGTTTGAGTTGCTAAACCCCTCTGCACAGTCTGATCCGATTCCCTCCCGTCCTCCACTAGGGGTCCGGGCCGGGCTCGGGTCCTCCCCCGTTCTGATGGTTGTGGGGGGCCTCAGCGGGTACATTTGTCGAGCTTCCGCTCTGCTCAGCTCCTGTGTTCCAGAAGGACGCAGAGCGGTAGCTATACGATCTATAACCATTATAGTTATAAGAGTATAGCGGAAGCTCTGCGTCGGACTCACTGAGGACCCCGTGGTCTTCGCCCTGGTGGTGAAAGACTTGGGAAGGAGCTGTTAGTATGGCCACACCCCTGCTTATGTAGAGGAGCGGATGGGGGTGTGGCCAGGCGAATAGGTGTATAAAGGTGCATGTGGAGATTTATTCAGTGTTTATACTGACGTAAGGATGTGTTCCAGAAGGACGCAGAGAGTCCGCTATACTCGTATAACTATGGTTATAGATATAACCGTACGAGGGGCGGCTAGGTGGTGCTGTGGGCAAGGCACTCACCACCAATGCTGGAGACGCTGGGTTCGAGCCCAGCTCTCCACATTGTTTTCAGTTTGGCTGGTCGTCCGTACTAATACAATTGGCAGTATTAGGGGGAGGGAAAACTAAGGTGGGGATCGGATGTTGTGGACAGCGACTCCTACAGGTCGGTTGGTGCGCCTGCGCAGTAGAATCAAGAAGCGATGGGGGCGGCGCCCCTCCAAAGCGCATACCCCTGACGCTGAAAGATTGCGCCGCGCAGGTGAAAAGATGCGACGCCTGCTACCTCGAGTATCGGAGGGGACTCGTGCTATGTATGGCTTCGTCCACATAGCAGCCGGCTTGTGGGAGGCAAGAAACAGCGTTCGAGACAGGGGAGGGTTGAATTGGACGATACGAAATTGGGATGGGAGAAAAATAGAAAAATGGGAGAAAAAGTGGATAAAAAGAAAAAAGATATAACCGTACGTTCGCTGTCGACAATACTTGAGTACATTCAATATTGAATCCTTTTGGGGGAGCTCCCGTAGCTCACCGCATATCTCGGCGCTATTTCTGCGTCGGGGAAAACCGTGCTCGTCGGATCTGGGGGACACGAGTTCGATTCCCGGACCCGCCGTCATTTCTCAGAATGTCTTCCCCTGCTCTACATACAATTTTCAACCTGTTTCTGTATGGTCATGCTTCAGAAAGCGATAAACGCTAAAAAATAAAGTTTAAAAAAAATATATATATTGAATCCTTTTATGCTTCTGTAGAATTTTTAATTCAGACTTTCTAATTATGTAAATTCACCATTGACCCAGGCAGTGTTTTGCATATTTGCCTATTCCAGTAGTTTTGCTTTCCTAAACCTGTCTCCACTCTACCCCACCCCTGCAGGCTGGCCACAACTTCCATAATGTGGATTACAGTTATGTAAAGAAACTGTGTGGAACACTGCTCAAAGGACCGAAACTACCCATCATGTGAGTTTCAGATCATGTGCTTAGATGGTGTGTGTGTGTGTGTACGTAAGTCAGCTGGGGCCATTTATCATCAATACCGCTCATGGGCTCTTTGGTATTGTGTATCTTGATTATTGTTATCTTATATATTGTGATGCTTGTTGTTGTCTAAATGATCAACAATGAAATAATTTTTGAAATATCTTAACACATTGACCGCCAGCAGCAGGGGGTGCTGATCCCCCTTCAGTGCCAGGTCTTTATTCAATGGATATAGTTTTAGAATGACAAATTTGCGAGTGCTTAAAATATATCTTATATTATAGCTATGGGTCTAATACACCCGTCGATTGTCAGTGAGTTGCTTCCAGTCAACATGCACAAAACGGATTGTTTTTTCATCCGTACATTTCCGTTTTATACCGTTTTGAATATGAGTATAGTTTTGGTGATTCTTAGTAATCCCAGGAAAAGACGCGATAATAGCGTTTTAGTGGAATACACTTATCACGTTGTCATTTTTCGCCTGATTATCGAATCTTCCTGAAATCAACGCTAGATTATCATTATTATGTTTCCTCGTGCATACATGAAATGGCCATCGTAGCGGGCCCCCCCCCACACCGCAGCCAACGGTAGAAAGCACAACACGGTCCACACAGATAGCTTTGATCGCGGGAGAAAGAAATATCAGATCAACGCAAGATTTTATATATAGTGTTCTTACCTTGTCTGATGTAATGCAAAAAAAAGAATCCAATTAGCTGATCGCCATTCCAGTTATCCACAGCGATCCTTTCCCCGACATTACCGAGCGTTACACATGAACGGGCGGGCGGGGTTAGTGTTCCATGCCATCGTTGTAAAGGCCTGCCTCGCCTGAGTATTTAAACCCCGCCCCACGGCTCAGATCGGCTCAGAAAACACACCAGACCGTTTCCAATGAAGTGCAATAGCTCCGCAAGGCAGTAGAGGGCGGTGTTGACCGTTTGCCAGCTCAGACAGGGTCAGAAGGGTCTGCAGAGGCTGCAGCCATGAATTATGAATCGATATATCGAATAAAAGAAATCGATCATAAAAACGAGTTTACTCGTTGTTGGCGCTCCACGGTTGGACAGCAATAACGAGTATACTAGTTTTTGGCGCAGAACCAGTTAACACTTTCAGAGCCCAAGCTTAATTCCTTTTTACCCCCTTGAATGCCCAGCACCACTTCAATGTTAACGTTAATATCGCCTAATCTCTGTTTTAAATTATGGCTATGTGTCTAATCTGCCCGTCGCTTATCAAAGACTCATTTTCCAGTCAACATTGTCGTAGCAGATTGTTTTTTTATCGGTTCATTTCCGTTTTCTAGCATTTTGAAAAGAAGACATCCATGATAATCGCCCTTTACTGGAATACTCTAGAACGTTGTAATTTTTCGGCCTATTTATGAATAGTTTTCAAATAAATGCTAGATTATCTATAGTATATGTGTACACATGCACGCTCGTGCCGCGAGCTGAAAATCGATTCTCCTAGTTCCTGACCGCACGCACAGTCAAACAGCCATATCACATAATCACATAAAAGCTTATATCTCCGTGAGAACGGGTCTGATTTTCCTAAGACTGGTAACATAGATTCCTTACCTGAGATCAGATGGTATCCAAATGGATTATTCCAAGTCGATCCTTTTATTAATCCACCGCGTATACTGTAAAAATACATAATCCCCGCTGCTCTGAGGCTCCAGAGTGAAGCTGATCGACGCCGTTTTTTTTTCTCATTCATTTTCATTGAGTTCAATCCAAAAGGGTGAATTACCATCTGGGAGACGATAGGGGGCGCTTTTTTCACATCTGAGCGCCTGGGGTGGCTGAATTTCGGTTGATGAAATATGAATTCAGATCGCTAATAAAAAAAAACGAGAAAAAACGAATATTCTCGTGATGGGCATTCAACCCGCGGGGGGTAAACCCGAGAAAACTCGGGTCGGGCAATCAAAGTGTTTTTTTTTATCACATTTTTTTTATTATTATTTACATGAAACAAGACAACACATCAATCACAATCACAATACACAGAACTTCACAGGAAAATAACAAAAACAATAATAATACAGAAATAACTATTTATAAATTATAAAGACAAAAAGAAAAGAAAACAGAGTTCAACCTTTTTAAATTTTAAATTCAAGGGGTACTATCTAATAAATGACCAAATAGTGAAGAAATAGCTAAATAGCTGCCCCCCAATAAAATCCCCAGTTAAATTCAAGACATCACAAAAGACAAGACCGACAAGACATTTCCCCCTCCCACGAGACCGCCGGACTCCCCCGAACAAGCACCCCCACCCCGCTCAGCCGCACACGGCGGTCCTGACCTTCTCAGCTGCTGCGAACCACAGGTCAATCCCAGCCTGCCCCACCCCAATCACCCGCGCCGTGGATATCTCAAGATAAATCACATCCAACAGTGTTAGGGACCAGTTAATCACTGTGAGCTTCTCAGGCTCCTTCCATCTCATTGCTATTAGCTTCTTCGCTGCTGTGACGCCCGCTAGGACAACCCTTTTCAGTTGTACGGACGCGGGTAGTGTTGTTATATCGTTCAGGAGTAGCGTAACAGCTGTGAATGGGATAGTTAAGCCACACAAATCTGAAAGTTTGTCCGTTATTGACCTCCAGAAACGGGCCACTGGTGGGCAATCCCAATACATATGCATATAAGTGCCAGTGGCCTTTTGAGAGCACAAAGTGCACCGAGAGTCGGTTATCAGTCCCATAGCAAATAGCTTCCTAGGTGTAAGATAGGTCCTATGAATATAATTAAAATTAATTTGCTGGTGATTGGGGTTGCGGGAAGACAATGCCACATTTGCCCAAACATCATCCCAGTCAAACTCGGGGTCCAACTCCGGGATATCCACACGCCAGATTGTATCCAATGATACATTTTTATACGTGGATTGAATTAAGAGCGTATAAAAGTCTGAGACAAACCCTCTGGAGGTCGTCCTGTCCACTATGAGCCTGAGGAAGGGGTGTGGGTGCAAAGCTTGAGCCCACGGCACGCCATGTGCCCTCAGCGCTGACCTTAGTTGAAGGTAAAGAAAGAAGGACTCGCCGGGAAGATCATAAAATTCTCTTAAGTCCTGAAACGCACGGAGGCCGTTCTTATCATAAATATCCTCCAGAGTATGAACTCCCCTCCTTTGCCATTGAGGAATATTAACCGGTTTGTGCCCAACAAGTAGTTGCTGGTTATTAAAAATTGGAGAGTCCAGGTGCCATGGGCATTTAACCCCACACGACCTCTGTACATTACGCCATGTTTGGATCACGTGAGTTATGATCGGTCCATACCTCAGTCGGCATTTCGAAATAGGCACAGTGGAGTACACCACATCCTGCAATCTTAGCGGTGAGACCGCCACCGCTTCTAAGGAGCGCCAAGATACAGCATCTACAGGGTCTAGCCAGCACATCTCTATGCCTAAGTATTTAAAATGTTCCACTATGGGGATGGGCAATCAAAGTGTTAAGAATGTCAGTTGAAAATTACAGTTTCAGTTTAATACTGTATCACTCTTCCCAGATTCAAGACTTTATTGCCACATCAATCAAAGATTGTTAGGAATTTTCTCCACTGCGCATACACCCATAAAGACAAGATGGCAACACAACTCACTCAAAACATTTTACACATTGACCGATGGCAACACAACTCACTCAAAACATTTTACACATTGACCGCATATTTGACAAAAGTAAAAGAATACTTAGGCCAGGACAATGATGCAAAGCAAGACCAGACTCTGGGGCAGATGGATGGTATAAGGACAGTCAGCGGGGCAGATGGCATGTAGACCAGTCTCAGGAGCAGATAGATGGTATAAAGAACAATCTGACGGGCAGATACTTTAAGTGAAAGTACAGATGGGTTAAACTTTAATGTCAGTGACTCTTTCCTGTCTGATTTCTCTATTGACATCTTTAGTAAAATTGGCACGTGACACTCGGACCTCAACTCCAGATCCCATACTGTGTTTGAGTCAGCTGTAAAAAACTCAAGTCCCATTCAAATGTATTTAGGGACATTGGTCGCTGCTTTGACTACTTAAGGGTCACCGACACGACATCAGGCAATCATCGATTGCAAAGGATTTGTAACCAAATATTAAATGTGATGACTTTTACGTTTGTGTCCCTTAAAATGTACACATACTGTATTGTGTAGTTATTGGAAAAGCTCCTTAATTTTGTGTTATTTACTTGTTTCCGTATCGCTCTGACCATATTCTGTATACAGGAGCAGAGCAGGTCGTTTACCTTTTACTGCACTACATTCTACAGGCATTTGATTTGTATGTACAAATTGATACGATGCAAAGTGTCATTTGCTATCTTCCTGTATGTTTAACCCAAAAAATGCTTCCACCCTATAATCCATACTGTGTGTTTGTGCTTACATGTGTGTTTACCTCCCTGTTGCAGGGTGCAGTATGCTGGAGGCCTGAAGCTGCCAGAGAACTTTGACTCCAGAGAACAGTGGCCAGACTGTCCCACTCTGAAGGAGATTAGAGACCAGGGCTCCTGTGGATCCTGCTGGGTCAGGACACACACACACACACACACACACACACACACACACACACACACACACACACACACACACACACACACACACACACACATACACATACACATACACATACACACACGCACTTTAAAAACGTACACTAAATGCATTATTTGAAGCTACAAATTGAGCAATAGTACAAAGATAAAGTTACAAGTTCAATGTGGGTCAAGGGCATTTAAGGATACGAACAACACTTTCTCCTCCACACAGCCCAGCTACTAATTTCTTTTTGTTGGCCTAGTAAGCCACTAATAGCAGGTTTGTTGACAAAGTTGTCCAATACCACAACAGCTGGCTTGCAACCATTACAGACCTCTGGTGTGTGCAGCCAAGGCTTGATACTTTGTCTAAGAAAGCAAAAAAATTGAATCTGAGATGTCTTGCCAATACATTGAGCAGCTTGATCAACTTGTCACCATAAATCCATACATTTTCCATAGAACCAAGCGCCCTGTGAACCTCGACCGATGTTATGAGAGGTTTGAACTTTGGACGATCATCGGGAGCCAATCTGATTCCTGCGCTACATTTTTATTTCCCTACTGATGTGACAACAGATCCATTGATACTTATTTCACCTGCTGCAACCGAAATGGCTAGAATAGGATGTCCCATCATTCTTGCCAAAATAAAATTAAGTTGATAACCGCTGTTCAACGTTTCCTGGTGCTCTACAGAAATAAGCTTCCTTGGTTTGGGAAATAAAAGATTAGGAGATCACTACAAAGACACAATTGTAATGCCTCACACTGCCCACAGTATATCGGAATAGAGCAACCCCATCAATCAAGTTGCGGTGTGTATGTGCGTGCGCTGACTTCTTGCATGTTCTTCCACAGGCGTTTGGTGCAGTGGAGGCCATCTCTGACCGTGTGTGTATCCATAGCAACGCCAAAGTCAGCGTGGAGATCTCCTCGGAGGACCTGCTGACCTGCTGCCACAGCTGTGGCATGGGGTGGGTAACTGCTGTGGCAGGGGGTGGGTGACAGGCATGTGTATGAAACCACTGGAGGAGGCCTTGTGGGGGAAGGAGCTGAGCATCAGCTGACTGTGCGGAATAGAAACTGATAATGGAAATGCCATTAGGATGATGCAATATGGTAAAAAATCTGACTAATGCACTTTTTCCACATCGGTCAGTAATGATACTAGCGAATATATATATTAGCTTATATATATATTGATTTATAGATTAATTTCTTCTTGAGAATGACGCTTACAGAAACCAGGGAGCTCATTGTGGTTTAATCATATTGTCTGAAACATTTATTTTCCCAACATGGAGTAAACGCCACTAAGCTATTATAAATATAAATATAAATGACACTATATAAAATAAATGATAATAATTCCTGGACTGAGTTAATTGAATTGGTATGACAGATGTGGGAGGCGTGTTCAGTGGTATACTGTATGTGGGAGTTGGATGTGTGCAGGAATGTTATGTGCAGACGAGTTACACCTGGACATGTGTGTTTTCAGGTGTAACGGCGGCTACCCCTCCTCTGCCTGGGACTTCTGGACCCAGGAGGGCCTGGTCTCTGGAGGGCTCTACGACTCTCACATCGGTATGTATTGTGTGTGTGTGGCCTCTCGTTTGTAAGGAGGAATTTATTTAAATCCAAAGATCTTTCACTTCTTTTGTTCTTTGTTACTTCATGTTATTTAAAAATGTTTGATTACTAAGTGTCATAGGCATACAATACAAATGTGACGGGAGTGATTCTGGAATAAAGGCAATTGATACTTCATACTAAGTTATTTGTTTCACAGCATGTTAAGAAATGTATTAAACACTCATTAATTTGGGATTTTTCATTTTCGATTTTTCATCCATATATACGTTGGAATATGTAAATGACAAAAAAAAGAAAATGTAGTTTGACTTTTTTCTTTTTTTGTTCTTAGTTATTTTTCATTTCTTATTTTTTATATACATTTATTATTGAACGGCTTAAGGCTATATCTGTACTTGATGTTTGTTTGTTATGTTGCATATTTGAAATAAACTTGAATCAAATAAAAAAAAAATGTCCCCATTCATGTAACGAAAGAGTCTGCATGCACGGTTCACCCACAGCTGCTAGGTTGGCTCTGTGCCACCTGATGTGACGTCATAGTTTCCTACGTGGACCTCCAGTATAATGGAGGACTAGTCAATGACTCATACAGACTGTTGATACAGAGATGCGATAACTGCACAGTGGCAGTTAATCCCAAGTCTGATGGTATACATGTCAGTGTTTCCCCCTTGCAATTATTTTGTAACCGTGAGAGACTATTGGCTTGGGTTTCAATGTCAGACCACATTCCCGTCTGTTTTTATTGTTTTACTGACGGTTGTAGTGCTAAATTTCTATGTATGTAAGTGTGTGTGTATATATATATATATATTTGTGTATGTTTTGTACTTTTTTTCTGTTATCCTATTGTCTGTCTACATTGTGGGGCGGCTTTGGCTCAGGGGTAGAGCGGGTCGTCCAATGATCGAAGGGTTGGTGGTTCGAATCCCGCTCTAGCCCATGTCCATCCCATCACCGTTGTGTCCTTGGGCAAGACACTTAACCTACTTGCCTCGTATGAATGTGTATGCATGTGAATGAATGTTGGTGGTGGTCGGAGGGGCCGTAGGCGATGATTATTCGCCACGCTTCCGTGAGTCTGCCTCAGGGCAGCTCTGGCTGCAATTGTAGCTTACCACCACCGGTATGAACGAATAATGGACTCTGTGAAGCGCTCTGGGTGTCATGAAGAGCGCTATATAAATCCAAGCCATTATTATTATTATTATTACATTGAGTTTCTTACATTTGTTTTAGCAGTGGTCGCAAATCTTTGGCTGCGGTGGCCCATCACTGTGTCAGTGACTACTCCTTCATTCTCAGGCTTATATGTTAATGATCTGCTCCTACTTACACACAATATTTTAATATTTCATCTTCCTTCAGGTTGCAGACCGTACACCATCGCTCCCTGCGAGCACCATGTGAACGGGACAAGACCCCCGTGCTCGGGGGAGGGTGGAAACACCCCCAAGTGCACCAACAAGTGTGAGGCTGGATACTCACCCAGCTACAAAAAGGACAAACATTTTGGTGAGGAGGACAGTGACACACACTCTCACACACATGCACCGTATTTGAAGGAGATCTGAAAGACATGCCTTCTTTGTATTTGCAACCTATTCCTTTCCATTGATGACTCATCAAACACAACTATCTGCACACACACGCGCACACACACACACACACACACACACACACACACACACACACAAAGCCTAATCACTGACCTGTTTGTTCTGCAGGTAAGAGTTCATACAGCGTGCAGTCTGAGGAGACACAGATTCAGAGTGAGATCTTTAACAACGGCCCTGTAGAAGGAGCTTTCACCGTCTATGAAGACTTTCCTCTCTACAAGTCCGGTGAGAACGCACGTCATACACGCACCTCAGAAAACAGCATAACAATGTTCAACAATACATCACAAATGGATACATTTGCATCTGAAATCGATAAGTTCCCAAATGGAAATTACGCTTCCATTTATAAATTATTGAAGTTGTCCTACAGTAAGTGAGGTGGCTGACTTTTCCTGCCATTTATAAATTATTGAAGTTGTCCTACAGTAAGTGAGGTGGCTGACTTTTCCTTCTACCGGTTTCCCTCTGTATGGCAGGTTGTCACTTTGCCCACTAAAGTATTTTTTTTACATTTTATAGACCTGGGGAATCAAATGATAAGAGACCACATAGACCTGGGGAATCAAATGATAAGAGACCACATAGACCTGGGGATCGTATGATAAGAGACTACATAGACCTGGAGAATCGTATGATTAGAGGCCACACAGACCCGGGGAATCGTATGATAAGAGACCACATAGACCTGGGGAATCAAGAGACCACATGGACCTGGGGAATCATGTGATGAGAGACTACAGACCTTATTTCATACCAGAAATGTTTTCAATATTTTAATTGTAAAGACATTTTACTTTGTCAATTGACTGAAGTTGATGAAAACGTGGTGTGTTTAGGTGTTTACCAGCATACTACTGGCTCCGCGTTGGGAGGCCATGCCATTAAGATCCTGGGCTGGGGAGTGGAGGATGGCGTGCCATACTGGCTGTGTGCAAACTCCTGGAACGTCGACTGGGGAGACAATGGTGAGGATGCACATGCAGTGTTCTGATCAGCCACCTGTTTTTTTTTTATTTTTTTTTTGCAATTGACTCATCAAGCCCCGCCCTCTTTTCTTCATCTTCCAATCACAACTGTTTGTTTGTCCAAGGGAAGCAACAGTTGCGATTGGAGGATCAGGGAAAGAGGGCAAGTCTTGAGATGGGTCAATTGTTTCATTAGAGCAAATTCTCATCCCACCCTTTTGCTTTTGTAAGTTGACAGTTTTGAGTCAATCACTAGTCCTACACACTCAAGATTTGGGGCACAAAGCTATTCAGTTAAATGGTAGTTAAAGTGTCAGCTTGCTATGCTAGACCGGTATCCTACACTAGCTTAGCTGGATGTGAGGAGCTCTATTTCGATCATCCCTCTTTTTTTTTTTTAAGATTCTTTTTTGGCGTTTTATCGCTTTATTTCTACTGGGCAGTCCAGTAGGGAGAGACAGATGAGGAATGGGATACAGAGTGGGGGGAAGACATTCGGCAAATAACGACTGGTTCGGGAGTCGAACCCGGGTCGGCCGTGTCGCGGCTGAGCGCGCTATGTGGTTCGCCACTGGGGCGCCCCGATCATCCCCTTTCAATATTCCAGTCTGATTTTTTGGATCCACTTTTTCTCCCATTTTTCTATATTTTCGCCCATCCCAATTTCGTATCATCCAATTCAACCCTCCCCTGTCACGAACGCTGTTTCTTGCCTCCCACAAGCCGGCTGCAATGTGGACTAAGTCATACATAGCACAAGTCCCCTCCGGTACTTGAGGTAACAGCAGTCGCATCTTTTCACCTGCGCAGCTCGATCTCTCAGTGGCGAGGAGTAACGCGTGGGAGCCTCACGCTGCCCCCGACACTTCCTGATTCTACTGCGCAGGCGCACCAACCGACCTGTAGGAGTCGCTGTCCACAACGCCCGATCCCCACCCATCAGTTTCCCACCCCCTAATACGGCCAATGTGTATTAGTATGAACGACCAGCTAAACTGAAAGCAATGTGGAGCGCTGGGCTCGAACAGGCGAGCCCAGCGTCTCCGCATTTGTGGCGAGCGCCTTGCCCACTACGCCACGTAGCCGCCCAATATTCCAGTCTGATTTTGTGAAACTTCAACTCCTATCAGCACTCTTTTTTGTTTTTTTTTGTTACTCGTATATTAATTAAAAGTAAGCATTGTTGCAGTTAGACTATTTCTGAAATATAATTATCAGTATTTCAATTATCTTGGGAGTAAGTTTGGAACGGCTGTATGAAATACTTCAACATGATGGACTAAGTCATTAGATTAACTCATCAGACAAACTCATCAGACTGACTCATGTGAACGTCCATCTCAACCACTGCTTTACTTTGTATACAGTATGTTAACTGTCTGTTTTTGTTTCCCAGGATTCTTTAAGATCCTGCGTGGGCAGGACCACTGTGGCATTGAGTCTGAGATTGTGGCCGGAATCCCCCAGTAAGATGTAAGTCAAGAACACTCTAAATTTGTTGTATGGGCTGGAAAAAAGAGGGACATTGGGCTTACTAGGCTTCAGGCAGGGTTACTCTACTGTGTTGTAGTGTTGGGGAACATTACTTCTGAAAGGAACTAGTTAAATTATTAACTAGTTACTGCAATTAAAAGTAACTTTTTGTGTCACAGCCTTATCTACTGGGAAAAGTAACTTGTTAGATTACTTTTACGTTACCAAAGATTATGACCCCTTAGCGCTGCCTTGTGCATGTTAGTTATTTTTATGCCCATAGGGCATGTGCTGCTGCCTTTGTATGTCTTCACTCTACCATCGGAAATAAAGAGGGATGGTGTCTGTAAGTGCATATAGAATTATTTGGATGGTCTACACCTGGCCTAACTGAACCTTTTGGATACACTCAAATGGATGTATGGTGGCCGAAGAATGCCTTTTTTGGTCTTTATTAACACATTGGCGGCCACAGGGATTAGACGGGCCCCACTCTATAAGGCCAGCTTCTCATAACAAGGTTTAACTATGCGTGAGGGTGTTTGTAGAGCTAAATCTATATTTAAAATTATTGCAATGTGTCCATTCTCATTGTCAATTGACACTATAAACCTTCCCTTCAATATGCCTTAAAGAAAATATTTTTTCATCAATACGTTCCCATTTTATAGCGTGATGAATATGAGCGTTATATGGGATTGGTCTGGGGTAATTCCTGCAAGGCTAGTTATAAGGCGCTAAGCTAATAACGTTAAATCGATTGCCGTTTCGGCCATACACAAGCTATATCAAAATGCATATGATCGGTATCATGTTCCACCATGAATGCATCAACCAGGGGGGGGGGGCGGGGGACGTCATTTCTGCTAATTGATTACCAATAACTGCATTTGTTATTGTAGCCTCATTCACTGATCGGCTGGTTGGCTGTGATAACAAGGCCTGATCAGCATGAAATCTACGTGAAATCGTTCTTACCTGTAGCCGGTTGGATCCCAAAAAGGATTTCCCAGTTATTGATCGACATCTGGTAGATCGATATGTCCATTGGCTGATGCTATATTCCTTTACTGCATACTGAATTCCGCGTCGCAAAAAGCCCTCCCTTCAGGCTAACAGAAAAACTAGGCCTGAATGAAAAAAAATAACATCCGGTCTGAAAACAAGGAGTACTCTATTCTCGAGACAGCGCCACTACCAGGATCTGGCCGGTAATGCACTTTTCCGAATCCCAAGACTAGGGTATATCTGCAGTGCCGCTCCGTGACATTGAGTAGGTTATTAAAATGCAATAAAAGCAAAAACAAGCTTATCGCGTATATATACGTGATTGGCCCTTTAACACTTTCAGCGCCCACCAGGGGGTGCACGATTTAGTGCTTGAATGCCCATCATCCACTTCAATGTTAGCGTTAATAACGCCTAATCTATGTTTTAAATTATGGCTATGTGTCTAATCTGCCCGTCGCTTATCAATGACTCATTTTCCAGTCAACATTGTCAAAGCAGATTGTTTTTTTATCGGTTAATTTCCGTTTTATAGCATTTTGAAAATGCGTTTTCAATGAAAATAAAAAGATTCCGTGATAAACGCCCTGTACTGGAATATTCTAGAACGTTGTAATTTTTCGGCCTATTTATGAATAGTTTTCAAATAAACGCTAGATTATCGATAGTATGTATATGTGTACGTATGCACGCTGGGGCCGCGAGCTGAAAATCGATTCTTAGTTCCTGATCGCTCGCACAGCCACACAGCCACACACACAGGGGAAAAGCTTATATCTCCGTGAAAACAGGTCTGATTATCCTAAGACTGGTAAAAATAGATTCCTTACCTGAGATCAGATGTTATCCAAAAAGATCATTCCAATTCCTGATCGCCATTCCAAAAATCACTACATACTGTAAACACATATTCCACGCTGTTCTGATGGTCCACAATGAATCCGATCGGCTCGGGGTACATGCCTGAGAAGTAAAATGTGGATTCCGGATTTTTCTTTTCTCATCCATTTTCATTGAGTCCATTCCAAAAGGGTGCATTACCATCTGGGAGACGATAGGGGGCGGTTTTTTTCACATCTGAGCTCCTGATGGGGCTGGTTTACCAACGGGAGACTCCGTTGATGAAATATGAATTCAGAGTGCTAATAAAAAAATCACACGCTAATTGTCGTGGTGGGCATTCAGGGGGCGGGCTGATAACACGTGTTATCACGTGGTGTGCTCTCTCAAAGTGTTAAGCATGGCGCCGAATCACGTTGGCCGGAAAGCGTGTATGCCTTCTACAACAGAACTGCGTTTCCGCGTTCGAGTTTTGCGCTCTGATTGGCCAGGTCATGTGACATGTGCGCCAATCGTGGGACAGCAAGTTCTGCGCCTATTTCCGGGTCTAACAGCCTGCAAACTACCTGCCGTTCTATCGCCATGCTCTAAGACAAACTCTAACCTATGTGGGGCGGCTTTGGCTCAGGGGTAGAGCGGGGCGTCCAATGATCGAAGGGTTGGTGGTTCGAATCCCGCTCAAGCCCATGTCCATCCCATTGCCGTTGTGTCCTTGGGCAAGACACTTAACCTACTTGTCTCGTATGAATGTGTATGCATGTGAATGAATGTTGGTGGTGGTCGCAGGGGCCGTAGGCGATGATTATTCGCCACGCTTCCGTGAGTCTGCCTCAGGGCAGCTCTGGCTGCAATTGTAGCTTACCACCACCGGTATGACTGTGTATGAACGAATAATGGACTCTGTGAAGCGCTCTGAGTCAGAGAAGAGCGCTATATAAATCCAATCCATTATTATTATTATTATTATTATTATTATTAACTAGGGCTGTCAGTTTATCGCGTTAATTAGATTAATTAATTACACAGCAAATAACCGCGTTATGAAAATTAACTCAATTTTTTTTTTATAATAATATTTTTTTTGTATCTCATTCATTCCATAAGCATTACATGTAGAATACACATTTACAGATTTCTTTTTAATATGGTCCATTTGCATGTTCTTGGTATCTGATTCTAGGGACATCTATGAATCTCAGGGAATGTATTCCCAGTGTCAGAAATACTGTGGGCTAGATCCACAAAGAATGGATTGCACGGTGCAAGTTGCACCCTTACTTACAATTCATTATGAATTGAAAATGGGGGACCCTGATGTAAACAAGACGAAAGTCTTTCTCTGGTCTGCATTCCCTTAACAATTGTGTGTATTGAGCCGTACTGTATTGTACCCATTCTGCAATCTGTTAATAACATTTTCATTCAATCAATCAATCTGCGCGGTGATTGATTGAATGAACATTTTATTTTAAGTAAATTGTAATGAACCAAATGAGAATATCAATAATTTTTTTTTTATCTTTGACTGTGAATAACACCATGCTCAAATTGACCAGACCTGACAAATCTAAGCAAATTAATAGATGGAAGATGATTAAACAGAAGGTTTTGTAGATACAGTACTGAATTCTGCCATCTGGACACATGCAATTTGAAATATGATTATAGAATATGAGGCATAAAATGGTAATGTGATTAAAATGCGATTAATTAGATTAATTAATTAATTACAATCCTGTAATTAATTAGATACATTTTTTTAATCGCCTGACAGCACTATTATTAACCTTAACCAACTTCGAAAGAGTGCCTAAGCTTAACCGTCGGAATCAGGGCAGGCGTTCTATCGCCATGATCTAAGACAAACTCTAACCTTAACCAACTTCGAAAGAGCGCCTAAGCTTAACCAGTGTAGAAACTTGCGGTCCCACGATTGGGCGTACGCGTCACATGACCAGAAATGACCTGGCCAATCAGAGACGCGGAAACGCAGTTCTGTTGTAGAAGGCATTCAGGCGGCCGGGAATGTGTTAAAGATCTTTTCAATAATTTCAGAATTGTACTTCTCATCCATAAAGTACTATTAACATGCTCCATTTTCTTCTATGATACTTCGGGAACATGAGTGTTTTCCTATAGCCTAAACATTTACAATTTGCATTTCTCAGTTTTATTAAATGCAGAATTAACCTAGGCCCCATATGAATAGGAATTATTTAGTTATGTGTGTGTGAGATATCAAAGACTGCATTGGAATAAGTGTTTTTAATACTTTATTGTGTTAATCTCAGAATGAACACTGTCTACATTTTAATCTTGTGTTTGATGAGCATTAGCCAACTTTTGATGTGGTTGCCTTATAGACTAGTATAATCCAGCTATACTTCATTGTAAAAGTCCCTTTTATCATTTGTATAATTTGTTTAAAGAAAATACTAACCTTTCACTGGTATTCACTCTGCTACTAAGGAATCTACCATGCCTATATTACTATTTACTACCTACTATGCTAATATGTCTATACTACTATGCGATAAACAATGTGACTTACCCTTAGCTGCCAGAGTTGTACCTTCTTGCTGACTTGTTGTACAGAATTTGTAAGTCGCTTTGGATAAATGTAAATCATGTGGCGGAATGATATTTATTATCATTCCTCAGTGAAGCGAGCCATGCACGCCCCTTTATCATACCTGTATAAGAGTTGTATATTCAGCCTTTCCACTAGTACAGACACGTTTTAACTGTCCAGGTGTTGTACCCCAATTTTCTAATAGGATATGACTGAGTCGTGACCTGATCCATTTACCCTCCATGGTCACTGTCGGGTCGCTTTCACACAGGGGCTGTTTGGTCCGGACTATCTGACCAGAATTCGATAGTCCGGTTTTTCGGGTTTGTGTGAATGCGCGTCGAACTCGGTCCGCGGACCAAACACGCAAACTCTGGTCCGCCTGAAAACGTAGGTCTCGGTTCGCTTCATCGGACCAAACGCGGACCAAACGTAGGAAGTCACCTGATAAACCATCTTGGGTATATTATTATTACCGCGGCGCGGCATTCACTGCAAAACAAGCACACTGCATCTATCTATCTATCTATCTATCTATCTATCTATCTATCTATCTATCTATCTATCTATCTATCTATCTATCTATCTATCTATCTATCTATCTATCTATCTACTGTGCATCTTGGGGTAGAAGGAAGAAAAAAAACACAGCTGTTATTATTATTAATAGTATTACCGCGGCGCGGCATTCACTGCAAAACAAGCACACTGTGTAAACATGTCTCGTGGACAGACTTGGGGGGCAGAAGACCAAATAAAACAGCTGCTTGTGGGGAATGTGGGCACTCACAAAAACAACGAGGTGTACAAGTTGTTTAGCAAGAGGATGGCGGTAATGGGAATTATAATCGAACGATGGATCAATGCCACACCTCTGCTACTGCTACTATCACGCTTCACGCAGTTTGTGTTGACGCGCATTTCACTTCCTGAAAGGGAGGGATTTCCACTCCATTGTGTCCAATAGACGAGCGTCCTTTTCGACCACGTGACATTGTTCAGATAGTTTGGTGCGCCTGACCAATTGCTGTGTGAATGCAGACGAACCAAATGATGAATGCAACAATGTTGCAACTTCACCACCAGAACCGCACCGAGTCCACCAAAACTATATGTGAAAGCACCCTCAGTGTATCGCATATCCTAGTCTACGGCCTGTTATGACTCTGCAGAGTAATAACAGGAATGACGGATGCAATTTCTCCTATTTTATCTCCTATATTGTAAAAGTAACGGCCTGCTTATTTAAAAAAGTAACTACGTAAGTGATTCGTTTTATGTTTGTAGATAACACAAATGCGTTGCATTTTAAAACCATGCCCTGTGGAGGTCTGGGGATGAGGCTTCATAGCCATGTAGGTCAACATTATGGTCATCCTCATAGAATGTTTGAATAGTTTTCACATGTTTTTTTTAACCACCAACAGCCTCTCTTCATCTTGCTCTTGTGTCTCTGGTTGATCCTAGGCTTTGAGCTGCATTGTCCTTGACCTGATCACCAGGGGGCGACACACTCCTCTGCTTGCACCGGAGCTCTGACCCCACTGATTAGAGGTTTGATTGCCTGTGTCTGATGTAGTTCAAATCCCATTGGTCATTTGTACAAGTATGGCATGAATCACTGCTGATTTTTTATTTTTTGTTAGTTTTAAGATGGATTTTAATTAATGATCTCTAGGCCATGTTCAAATTATGGAAAAGCCACTTCTTTTGCCTCTGTGGCAAAAATGTGTCAAGGATATGTTACAATGGAAAGACACTTGTTTTATACATTTTTATTTTTATTTTCAATCAAATCTCCACCTAGCATCTGCTCTCTCTGAGCTTAAAATTTCCATCTAGCCCTACTCTCTCTGAGCTGACTTGACACACTATGCCCCACAGCTCTTGATGTTTAGTGTGTTTGTCTGGACAAAACACTTAAGAGTTGAGTGGATCCCTGCCAGGATTCTGCTTCAATTGTCTACTAGTAATGAGTCTGACTTTGATTACATTTATGGCGGGGTCTCTAGCTGGGCTCCTTTCTCCCCACTCAGAGTCTGGTTATAATGTGAATTTTTTTTATTGTCAATTGAGAGGTGGAACAAGTTTTCTTGTTTTTAGTATATGGATTGAATCTGTGATTTGACTGTTTTTTTTTTTAACGCTTCTCTGCTGATCTTGATCAAAGTGTTCATGATTCTACTGAGATACCGGAGTAAATAAAGCCTTGTTTATACTTTGGTTTCCAGTGGTTTTCTTAACTGATCTTACAAATTGCTGTATATGGTTTGAAATTAACTTCTGTGGAGGACCAAACCATGCATTCCAATTTCACCTGTATCGACTACCCCCAGAACAAGACGCACGTGGGAAAACCCGTAAATTCACTATTTTGCTAGACTCTTGAATTAATGTAAACAATGAGCCAGTGACAAAGCTGTACTCCTATTGACTCAACATGGATTTTCCTTGTATTCCTTAAAAGTTTAATAATTTTATTTGAAATAAACATCCAACACTGTATTTTTTGGTAAACATTTTATGTGTAATACAGGTTCAAAGTGTGTTCATGCTAGTTAATATCCCCAGCAATCTATTTGAAATTGCAAATTTCTCTAACGCTAATATGCAATTATTTTTTCTTTACATGGAAATAACTGGAGGATTCTTGGCACATTGTCATTTTGTATGGCATTGTAGTTAGACACGTGACTTACGAGGTAATTTGGCTGCTACAGTGTATCATACTGTCTCCATTAGCCAGTTTTGCACAAGCCTGGTCAAACCCGGGTGTGTAACTGTATGCAACTGTGATGATGACTCATATTTCTTCTATCCGATTTGGCTCCAAGAACCTGAACTATAGAAAATTTTTCAAATTAACAAAAGAATGTGGCGCAGATCGAGGTAAAATATGGTATAGAGAGTCTCCTTGGTATACTTTGTAACCATTCATGACTGGAGGGCAAATTTACAGCTCAATGTGTGCTGTAGAATCTCTCTGAGAGCCCCCCCCCCCCCCCCCCCCCCCAAGTTTCTCTCACACAAACCATCTTCATAATACATTTGAATTCTATCTTGAACTTGAGGACATTTAGGCCGTATGGTGAAAGCTGAGAAGTGGCTAGAAAACGATTCTCGTTCCCACCTCAGCGAATTACACAATTTTCACTCTGGGTGAAAGTTCGATTGGTGTAGATTTAGGAACAAAAAGTTCTCCATTGACAAATAGCACATTTTGCGCAATCATTTTCGTAAAGTCGTGACTAGATCTTTCCTCGCGAATGGATATTTGGTCACTGCAGAGTTTTATCTGACGCAATTGGTGCGAGTTCAGTCACGTATCTTGCGCTAGACCAATAGCAGCTCTCCTTGTTGCCAAGTTACAGACAACAAGAGATTAGTAGAACAGTAGTAATGGAAGCAACTGAAAGGCAGTACCCATCGACGAGTACAGAAGATGACGAAAATGGAGAAAAAACACCTAAAGTTTGCAAAAAGGTTTCGAAACAATGTTATATGCATCTTGCATCCGTTCAGAAAGAAAGTGTACAAGATTTTACACAGACACGGTGGGATAGATATAGAAACTCCGTCGAGCGGTGGCTTAAGTTGCCAGGAGAGAATCGTATCATTGCAGATGCATACAAACATTGTTTAGAGATAGAGTTTGCCAATGTTCCCTGGGATGCTGGTTTTCACGCTACTTGCTATAGGCGTTTTATCGACAAAAAACGCTTGGATGCAGCTGCGAAACGGGCTATGTGTTCTGCAGCTCAAGATGTGGAAGCAGAGCCAGAGTGTTAACAGAAATGGCTATGGGGCGACAATAATATGTACAAGAGGCATGGTTTCCATCTGTGGCCTTGCTCTGCTGGCAGCGGTTTATTCATTCACATTGACTCATACCACAGCAGCTCATGTGTTCTCCTCTCCGGGAGAGGCATGTGTGGGAAGAAGAAAAAGTAGGAGGGAACCAAGACTTATATACTCCCAACCTGGCGTAGACAGTAGAAGCTCCGCCTATAGCGCCCTCCAGTGGACACAGATATATATGCAGTCATGGGAGTAGTAGACTAAGTAGAGGACAGTTACAGGTAGTTACAACCATACATACACCCTCTAGATTCAACACAGAGTCAGAACTTATGGCTCTACAAGTGAAAGTCCTGTTATGGAAAATGTTAAAGGACAAAACGATGAGCCGTTTGTATAAATCATTCTGAGTCGTTATTAAAAATAGAAACATAGTTTATTTCATCTGTGGCCGCAAATGAAAGTTCCGTTTACAATCGGAGACAACATGTGTTCACACACTGAGTCTGACCAGCAAAGTGACCAACTTGCAAGACGTAACATTATACATCAGATATGATGATGAAAGTATAAACAAACTGGGTTCTCAGTAGGCAGGAACAATAACACCAGCTTACTTTGGCCTTGCTAGGAAAAGATTTAGGTCAAAAGTCATCCTCTCTAAGAGTACTTAACCTGTTCCACTCGACGGGGTCGGTACCGACCCCTTTTGACCTTATTATCATATAGGCATATTTTTATGAAGATGAAAATAATTTGTGATTTTAAAATCAACCGTTTTCAAGTAGAAACATCACTACTATGTCACAAATACATGTAGAATGTAAAACGTTAGGTTGGCAATAGTTTAGCAATAGGTTAAAAGTGTACTTATATCATTTTAAGTTTTCTATTTGCGATCGTCTATTTTGAACCGGAAATGGAAATGTTGAACCATGGGAATTGTAGTCTTTTTGCGGCCATTTTGTAGAGGAGATCGCTAGCTATCTTCCAGCGTTGAAATTTCTCCGATCTACACTTCCTGTCACATACTATGGTGGTTCAAAGTTCAGCGTTCTGAATGAATCATATCAATAATTGTTATGATTCGCGATAATAAGCTACAAAAGGTAACGTTTTTGACAAATATTGAAACGCAGTCAGTTTCTCCACACTCTTGTTACCATGTAGGAAGAATTAGATCTGAAATTAGTTTCAAAATGGTTACACTGTGGGGGAAATAAAATAGTACAGTCGATTACAGTAAATATCAGTATCTGTTATTATGCAAGCCTGGTGATACTATATCCAAATTGAACTCGGCCATTTGAAAGATACTATATGTATATATATATATATATATATATAAATGTGCGAATTGGCTATAATAAGGTAATGTATAAGCATATATTCTATATTCTATAATAATATTTCAAATTGCATTGGTCAGGATGGGAGAATTCAGTACTGTATATACAGAACCTTCAGTTTGATCATCTTCCCTTTATTAATTTCCTTAGATCTTTTGTACACATGATCTCAAGAGGGTACTGAATGAGCTCAGTGGCAGTTTTTTAAGTTTGGTCATTATTATCATGGTTTTATTCACTGTCAAAGATGAAAAGAAAAATCATAATTCATATTTTCCTTTGTTTCATCACAATTTAAGCAAGCCTAGTAATAGACACAATATTTCTGACACTGAGAATACATTCATTGAGGTCCATAGATGTTCCTAGATACCAAGAATATGCAAATAGCCCTTGTAGAAGTGGAGCAATATTCCATTTACCTAGGTATACATTTTATGCAGATTTTCACCTGGGGTGGAACAGGTTGGAACAGTCGAATATGTATTTTCACACAGATGTATAGATAACATTCCCATCACAGTCCTCTGAAGAAACTTCGATCCAGGACATGCTTACCAGCTTTTGCCAGTCTTGTGCATCATTTGCAAGAAAAGGGACAAATATGTGACTGTGAAGGGCAAACACAAGAGGGACCATCTATCTATGGCTGAAACATTGTCTGCAGGTATGAAAAAAAAGCCTAGCTACACTAATGTGAAAAATACATTATTTGATGCTGTGCTGAGATACAGTTTAGCTGTGTTTTTATAGTTGACATAACTAGCATTCTAGTTTTCAGATACTGTATGTAGTTTTACTACTAAATCTCAGTGATGTTTAAAGTTAGCTTCTGTTAACCCCCCCCCCCCCCCCCACACACACACATATACTGCATGCCTGTGTCCTGTGTCTCTTTTGCAGGGGTGTAAAGTACTTGAGTAATTGTACTCTGTTACAATACTTAAGTACTGTTTTGGGGGATTTGTACTTTACTCAAGTATTATTAGGTTTGTATACTTTGTACTTTTACTCCATTACATTTCAGAGAAGAAAAACATACTTTTTACTCCTTACATTTAAAATGCAGACCTACAAAGTACAAAGTACAAATCTCACAGGTCCAACCATTTTAATTAGTATATTTGAATTGTTTATCTGGCCGAACTAACGTTAACGTTATTAATCCTGCGACTGCAGGTAAACAGCCAATAAAATACCCATCAATGGAAAATGAACCCGCCCATACCCATGCTGATTGGTCCTTGTGCAACACTAGAAAGCGGGGATCTTTGATTAAACACCTGCTATCAGAAGAATAGACAGTCAGATCCGCATTATGCTGTGGTTAATATCGTGATATTATTCAGGGTACTCCAGTATTCTGCTTTTAATATTGTGATATTATTCAGGGTACTCCAGTATTCTGTCTTTAATATTGTGATATTATTTAGGGTACTCCAGTATTCTGTCTTTAATATTGTGATATTATTCAGGGTACTCCAGTATGCTGTGGTTAATATTGTGAATGATATTATTCAGGATACACCATTCTGTTTTTAATATTGTCATATTATTCAGGATACTACAGTATTCTGTCTTTAATATTGTGAAATTATTCATGCTGTGATGTGAATGCCGTCCATGTTAGTTTACCTTCAACGGATCACCACCTTAACGCGGTGGGGCAGTTTGTGCGTCTCAATGACCCCTAGAGCTATGTCGGCAGGAGTCTTGTACTCCTAGCAGGGTCACCCAAGCCGAACAGGTCGAAGGAGAGAGACCAGACGAAGAGTGATCCAACTGGTCCTCCAGGTTCGGGGTTGGGCTGAGGGCCGATAACCCGCTCCCGGAAAAAAAAACGTTATTACAGAAACCAGAAACAGAGAAAATTCACACAATCTTCGAGACGCCATAGCCAGTCCTTCTTGTAACAGGAGAGACACCATGACACCCAAGGGCCAAAGCCGCGAGGACGCCTTTGGGCCGAATAGGTCACTAGTGCATCCGAAGGACTACCTGGAGACGCACAGTAGAGAAAGAAAGAAAAGAGGCAGGGTGGAGCTCATGGCCTGAAGCAAGAACAATGGCAGCTGACCGAGAGAAGTGGAAAAGCTCTGTGAAGGCCTTATGTGCCACTAGGCACGAAGTGGATAGGTAACAGGTAACAGGAGAAGTGCATTAAATAATTGTAATGCAAAAAAAGTGTCCTCTGTTCTTTCATTTCAGCATTGTCTATCGCAGAACACATTCCATTGTGGGCAGAGTGTCTGCTTGGTTTCATTCCAGCCTTGCCTAAACACCAGCTGATGATTTCACTAATTGGCTCACCTCTTCAACTAACTCACCTGGTGCAATGTATAGTTAAAATGAAAACTTGGCCCATGATGGAATGAGTTGAGACCCCTGATCTATCCCTTTAAAAAAAAAATACTTTAACTTTTTAGTACTTAAGTACATTTAAAAGTAGGACTTTTTTACTTTTACTCAAGTGTGTTTTTAGCCAGATACTTTGACTTTTACTTGAGTCAGATTTTGAGACAGTACCCATACTTTCACTTAAGTATAATGTCTGGGTACTTTTTACACCCCTGCGTCTTTTGTCCTTGTGTGTATGTGGGGGGGGGGGGGGGGGGGGGTGAAGCCACAGTCTCCACAAAGTCTGCAGAGATGAAATTCTCAGTCCCAACACACACTCATGTCATTTTCCAATTTTATTTAAAGGCCTGTTGCTAGACACCAGCCTGCTTTTGCATATCCAAGACAAAGTGTGGCAATTGAGGTGCGATATCATATCACACAACCTGTTACAGGGAGTACACCAGATCAGAGTATAGATCCTTGAGACCTCAATCAACTGCAACAGCTACTGGGACTTTGGAAGAAACAGAAGCAGAGTGAGTTATTATACCATGAGCTATTATTAATTCCTGCATATTGCACATTTTAAAAGTAAAGCTTGACCACCTATTATGTTTGTCTGTAGCAATCATGACTGCCCAACCCTTGGCACATGCATTCATTAAGTGTGTATCAGTATCAGAAACGAGCCAAATTTTGATGTCTGCTACAAAATCTTCTGTGAGAAGATCATCCGACAAAGGATAATTGTCAACCAAGAAGTGCTGAAAATGAACCAATGGGTGGCACGTTGAGGATGGGGAGTTAACAGTGACCTGGATGACTACAAATCCGGCCCTGATAGTGTGTTGCAAGTAGTCCATTGCGGTTGCAAACAAGGAAAATGTGAGACAGGATGTTCATGTGTGTCTGCAAAACTGCCATGTACAGATCTTTTGTCAATGCCAAAACTGTGCAAATGTTTCTAAGGAAACAGAGGATAGGGCTACATTAGAGGATGACTCGGATGATAGTGGTGAGGGGATTAGGGTTATACAGTAGTAGTGTGATTTGTTTATTTGTTGAGATCAGTTTGACACTATCTCGCCACACACCTCACTCTTTACTCATTTCCTCTTTACTTTACTTTTTACTTACTTACTTTTTTTTACTGTATGAAGCACACTCAGGGGCTCATACAGAACCAAGCATTTCATCGTAAACTACCTATTTTACTATATTTTATTGTGATAAAAAAAAATGAAACTTGTATGTGACGAATAAACCTCTTGAATCTATTTTTTGTACCTGCATTCTATTTAGTCTTTAAATGGAAAATAAAAAGGTTAATGAGTAACTTATTGATTTGTAAATTGTTTGACATTATTCCATTATTCCAAATTAATTATTAATACATTTGTCATTACTATCCACTGAACTGTTTTGTGTACGACCTCAATATTTAGAAAATTGTACCAGCATCTTTAATATTGCAGGTTGGTAATCACAAAGTGTAGAACCATTACCTATAAGCCTACTGCGAGGGGCAAGTGGGCTGGCTTGAGTTACGCGTGCTATATGAATTGAAAATGGGGGACCCTGATGGAAACAAGACAAACGTCTCTCAGGTCTGCATCCCCTTAACAATTGTATGTATTGAGCCGTACTGTATTGTACCCATTCTGCAATCTGTTAAATAAAGTTTTCATTCATTCATTCATTCATGCTTGAAGAATTCAATGTCCAGAGAGCTCGTATCATTTTTGATATGCCAATCCTTTTATTGACCATTATCAACCAAAAAATATATACAAAAACTCTTTTTACTAATAACACTGAACGCCGACCTATACGGCACATAAACACGAACACGGTCAAAAACTGTTTGGCTATCCCCTTGCACACCTTCCGCTCGTCACCCACTGATCAGTATAAATGGGTAACCAACCCCTGTGGTGGTTGCCATGGTGACTGAAAATGCCACACCTCTGCACCGTGAGTACAAATAAAATGAAATAAACAGAAAGGCTTTTTGGCTCCAACACAAAGTAAAGCGTTTTTGATACAAATGTGCTGCATGCATCACAGATTGTGTGTTTATGGAGGTTTATTGAATTGCCCCGACGGGACGTCATGCATCGGTGTGAAATGCTGTGTTGCTGGTGTAGATAGAAGGCGATATGATTTAAATGTACAGTATGGTTAATAACACGAACGTTATCGCCCGTTTCACAGCTGTATTCAATCGATTGCCTATGTCAAGTAGCGTATTATGCATATAACATTGTTTTGAAACCTATTTTGCGAGCGTTAGAATACACGGGTGTTTGTTGTCCATTTGCGTCAATGGAGACAAAATGTTCCTAAATCTACACCAATCGAACTTTCACCCAGAGTGAAAATTGTGTAATTCGCCGAGGTGGGAACCGGATGAAACGATACAGCTTCACCATATGGCCTAATTGGGTCGACTTACCCAATGACAGTCACACCAAGTTCTTATCTATTTTGTAAGTAAGTGTTAAATGTCTTAACTACACTGCTGAAAAAGGCAACAAACAGTATATTGCCAACAGTATCTCGAATTAATTTCAGCATCTATAGTTTGTTCACGTGTTCTTGAAGATTATGACTTGTAAAATGTCCAAATAACTTTAATATTCAAGTCCGTTTCGGCCCATGTGTTAGATTGCAAATGTAAATAACCCCTCTTACAGCCTCGAACTGCATGTACAACTTTTTTAGTAGTTGTATACTATGTCTTTGTGTCATAGGATCAATCAATACGTTTCAGAGTGAAAAGAGAACCATCCATCCAATAAATCACTCTATAAGGAGATTGTGGGAGTCTCTACCCTTATCTTCACTGATTCCAAATCCCATGGGACACTATGCGTCAGGCTACTTGTATGTTGGGTTACAGACTTTAACGTTACCAGCCATTCACCAAATAAAACTAATACTCAGGAATTTGTCTTGGATGACAACATTTTTCACAGCACACACTTATACAGTATGTATATATTATCTGTTAGGATATCTGTTTAACAGTACTGTATATTTGCATATCTTGTATGTCACAAATGTAACAGTACTGGATACCTGTATGTCATAAATGTCATGATGTATATCTGTATGACCCCTGTAAATGTCCAACCCCCCCCCCCCCCCCCCCTCCTAATGTACAGTTTCCTCCCCCTGGTATGTATATATTTTCTGTTAGGATCTCTAATACTGTATATTTGCATATCTTGTGTCACAAATGTAACAGTACTGTATATACCTATATGTCATGATAATATCTGTATGTTGCATATGTCATTATGAATTGAAAATGGGGGACCCTGATGTAAACAAGACGAAAGTCTTTCTCTGGTCTGCATCCCATTTAACAATTGTGTCTATTGAGCCGTACTGTATTGTACCCATTCTTCAATCTGTTAATAAAGTTTTCAATCAATCAATCAATCAATCACTTAACACATTGTACAAGGACAGAAGGATCTCACAGGGCAGTGCAAGATATGGATATACATATCACTCGCCATATGACAGTCAATACTACTGGTATTCATATTTAGCAGCACAAACTCGATTCTTGTACCGGATCTCCTCTCTGGTAAACAAGAATACCCTGAAGACTCTGGCAGGAGCACTCATTCAGGGGTACTATGACTAGGTACCCATGTACATGTCAAAATACTTCCCAAAGGTCAGTGAATACCACGATCACATGTATAGATGTAGCAGTACTGTCTATCGGTATGTCGTGTGTGTCATATTATGTTATGATGAATTGAAAATGGGGGACCCTGATGTAAACAAGACGAAAGATCCCCTTAACAATTGTATGTATTGAGCTCTACTGTACTATTCCCATTCTGCAATCTGTTAATAAACTTTTCAATCAATCTATCAATTCAATGCTTGCACCTCATGGTACCAAAGCACCTCAAAGGCGCTAAAAACAAAATTACAAACATCTCAAAACAAACTGGTCAGACTACTGCTTGACCTTACTCCTAGAACCCACCCCTGCCCACTTTGACAACCTAGGATGGCTTAGAGTAGAGGACAGAGTACAGCAACATGCAATGGGCCTGGTCTTCAAGATACACTACACGACCAAGGTACCCATGTACATGTCAAAATACTTCCCAAAGGTCAGTGAATACCACGATCACAACACCAGAGGGAGCTCCACAAATCATTTTAAACCCAGATTCGGCTCAAACAAGGGACTAAACACGTTTAGCAATTATGCCACATCGATGTGGAACGCCCTACCCAAAGCTGTAAAGGAATGTGAATCACTACCCACTTTCAAAACACTCTCAAAGAACACCTACGGGAGGCTGCAATTCGAAACTGGCCCCTGTAAATGTCCTAACCCAACCCCCTCCAATGTACAATAAATTACCAAGTATGGTTGTCAATATTCCAATGTACAGTTTTGCTTGTACAGTTGTACAGTGTTCTTTGAGAGTGGTTTTGAAAGTGGGTAGTGATTCACATTCCTTTACAGCTTTGGGTAGGGCGTTCCACATTGTGGCATAATTGCGAAACGTGTTTAGTCCCTTGTTTGAGCCGAATCTGGGTTTAACATGATTTGTGGAGCTCCCTCTGGTGTTGTGATCGTGGTATTCACTGACCTTTGGGAAGTATTTTGACATGTACATGGGTACCTTGGTCGTGTAGTGTATCTTGTAGACCAGGCCCATTGCAAGTTGCTGTACTCTGTCGTCTACTCTAAGCCATCCTAGGTTGTCAAAGTGGGCAGGGGTGAGGTGGGTTCTAGGAGTAAGGTCAAGCAGTAGTCTGACCAGTTTGTTTTGAGATGTTTGTAATTTTGTTTTTAGCGCCTTTAAGGTGCTTTGGTACCATGAGGTGCAAGCATAGTTGTAGTACCCTTGAATGAGTGCTCCTGCCAGAGTCTTCAGGGTATTCTTGTTTACCAGTGAGGAGATCCGGTACAAGAATCGAGTTCGTTGGTTGACTTTTTTTATTACATTGGATGCCATTTTGTCACAGTAGTACAGTAGTTACTACTACCTTCTTTGCTACTACCAACAGTAGTAACAATGTAGTATCATACTAGCGTAGGCAGGGGTGTAAAAAGTACCCAGAAAATTATACTTAAGTGAAAGTATGGGTACCGTCTCAAAATCTGACTCAAGTAAAAGTCAAAGTATCTGGCTAAAAACACACTTGAGTAAAAGTAAAAAAAGTCCTACTTTTAAATGTACCTAAGTACTAAAAAGTCAAAGTAAATAATTTTTTTAAAGGGATAGACCAGGGGTCTCAAACTCATTCCATCGTGGGCCACGTTTTCATTTTAACTGTACATTGCACCAGGTGAGTTAGTTGAAGAGGTGAGCCAATTAGTGAAATCATCAGCTGGTGTTTAGGCAAGGCTGGAATGAAACCAAGCAGACACTCTTCCCACAATGGAATGTGTTCTGCTATAGACTGCTGAAATGAAAGAACGGACACTTTTTTTTGCATTAAAATGATTTAATGCACTTCTCCATTGAAGGTAAACTAACATGGACGGCATTCACATCACAGCATGAATAATATCACAATATTAAAAACAGAATGGTGTATCCTGAATAATATCACAATATTAACCACAGCATACTGGATTATCCTGAATAATATCACAATATTAAAGGCAGAATACTGGAGTACCCTGAATAATATCACAATATTAAAGACATAATACTGGGAGTACCCTGAACAATATCACCATATTAAAGACAGAATACTGGAGTACCCTGAATAATACCACAATATTAACCGCAGCATAATGCGGATCTGACTGTCTATTCTTCTGATAGCAGGTGTTTAATCAAAGATCCCTGCTTTCTAGTGTTGCACAAGGACCAATCAGCATGGGTATGGGCGGGTTCATTTTCCATTGATGGGGATTTGATTGGCTGTTTACCTGCGGTCGCAGGATTAATAACGTTAATGTTAGTTCGGCCAGATAAACAATTAAAATATACTAATTAAAATGGTTAGACCTGTGATATTTGTACTTTGTAGGTCTGCATTTTAAATGTAAGGAGTAAAAAGTATGTTTTTTTTCTCTGAAATGTAATGGAGTAAAAGTACAAAGTATACAAACATAATAATACTTGAGTAAAGAACAAATCCCCCAAAACAGTACTTAAGTATTGTAACGAAGTACAATTACTCAAGTACTTTACACCCCTAATCTATCATATATAATCTTTTAGAAGGCTCTGGTATGGAGACGTAATTGATAGGCATTTGTCCTGCTGTCCTTGTGTGTGAGGTCATTTTCTCTATGTGTATCTGTCATACTGTAATTTGTTGAAAATGTCTCCATAATATCATTGCGTTTGGTGAAATACTTTTTTCGGATTCTTATGTTGATTGATTGAAAACTTTATTAACAGATTGCAGAATGGGTACAATACAGTACAGCTCAATACACACATGTTAAGGGGATGCAGACCAGAGAAAGACTTTAGTCTTGTTTACATCAGGGTCCCCCATTTTCAATTCATCAGGACATATATGACATATAGACAGTACTGCTACATCTATACATTTATGACTTACCAGATTTGCAAATACAGTACTGTTTGTGATACAAAAAGAGTCCAGAAAAGGGAGTATATACATTTGACGAAAAAACTGTACATTGGAGGAGGTTGTGTGTGCGTGTGTGTGTGGGGGGGGGGGGGGGGGGGGACACTGTACAAGCAAAACTGTACATTGGGATATTGACAACCATACTAGGTAATTTACATTGGATCGGACACACACACACACACACACACACAGTACAAACAAGCAAAACTGTACATTGGAATATTGACAAAATGGACTTTAGATACACGTCTTGTATGATGTAGTCTAGTCTGCTTGGATGATTTTTATTATTATTGTTGCTGTTCGTGTATTTGTTTTACTTCTCAAAACTGCTTAAAACAAATGACACTTCCGCCTTGCTGTTGGAAACAAGAAACACACCCCCTTCGCAGTAGTAGAACACATCTTGTTCGTTTTGCTCACCAGCGTTCGCCAAATCCCCAGACTTTTAATAATCATGATATCAAACATGTTAAATGAAAGTTGACTTCTTGAAGATAAATTAAGCATAAATACTATTGTTACCTCTCTCTCTCTCTCTCTCTCTCTCTCTCTCTCTCTCTCTTCGTATACATACTTTATTGTAGCTTGTCTTACAAACTCCACCCACGTAATGCACATACGCGACTTTCTGACTGTCAAAACAAACACACATTTCCATCGCGCAAACGCCAGCGGGCCCCCGAACCAGTTTGCAGCGAGGGGTCGGACAGTGCTGGTTCACTGCGCTGTAGTAGCATCTAGCTAGCCAGCGATGGAGGGAAGGAGCGGGGTTTCATTCATGAAGTATGGGACTGTTTTCTCCCTTGTTGTGGTTCTGTTGGCGTACTGGTTCCGACCACCTCAGAATGCAATACTGGACGATCGGCTCGACACGGTCCTGTCTTCTCTGCTTCGGGCAGAACGCAAAGTAGGGATGAATAACGTCGCCAGAAGACCAAGAGTGGCTATTGGTAAGTGACACTAGAGTGAGCTAACGTTAGCCTCAGTTAATCTAAAACAAATAAATAGTTAACGTTAGCTAAACTAGATTATGGGTCAGGCTAGCCCCTGGCTTGCACATCGCAGTCACGGAAGGGGCTAGGGTCAGGCTAATAATCAATTTGTCTGGAGCGACGCTGTAGTCTAGTTACCGTAATCTAGAACATTTTGCAAGGCGATTGCTTTTATTAGTTAGTTAGCAAGCATTAACTTGTCAAATCAGCCAAATTCAATTTAAGTTCATTGCTGACGGCAACTAGCTAACATGGGGGATTGTTAGCTAAGTTAATATTGCTAATGAAAAAAGGAAAGAAGAATGCCATTTCACCCTTTTTGAAAAGATAGTACCATGTATATATTTTCTGTTAGGATCTCTGGGTAACAGTACTGTATATCTGCATATCATATGTAACAGTACTATATACCTGTATGTCCCTATGTCATAAATGTCATGATGTCATGCATGTTGTGTATGTCATAAATGTCACTATGAATTGAAAATGGGGGACCCTGATGTAAACAAGACAAACGTCCATTTCCACATCAAACAGCCTGCAAACTACCTGGCGTTCTATCGCCATGCTCTAAGACAAACTCTAACCTTAACCAACTTCGAAAGAGTGCCTAAGTGTCACATAGCAATGTCACAAGACAATATAGAATAAGCTGGAACGGGCTGTATGTGAAAACCAGCCCGTCCAGTAGTGCTTTTAAAGCACCGGTCCCAGGCAGGTAAAGAAAATAACACAAGGCGTTGTTCCAAATAGTAAATGATATTTTATTATAGCAGGGATTTAAACCCACTGTTCCCAAAGAGTAAATTATATTTATTCTTGTAGGGTAGGACTTGAAACCTCCTCTGATCTAACTGGGCAACAAAGGGAAAAAACAACCCACAAACATGTAAACAAATAGGGAAAAAGGTAATTGGAGAACAGACAAAGTGAGGTATAGGTAAATACTAAATATATATATATAATACCATATGATATAAGATATAGTATACTTCCGATAAATATATATATATATAGATACTTACTTCCACGCAGGAAGGCAAATGGCTCTAAGGCCCACAACACAATACCTATATATTTGGCTACTGGTAAGTCCACACACAGTGGCCAACATAAGCACAAGGTAATCCACACACAGTGGTCAATCAATGGCAACCTCACGAAACTCTATCAGTGTCAACTGACAGAGTGAGGCGCCCCGATGTTGTGTCATCTCCACTCTATTAACCACCCATCTCCACTGCCTGTCCCAAGGTGCACCAATCAGATGCAACCAATCCAATCAGGGAGATGAGTGGCATCTGTGAATAGAAACAGAAATTAGGAGATGACACAACACTACACATAACAGACAACACAAATAATATATTACCCTGATGTTACATGGTGTTAAAATATATGGCAATAATGATAATGAACAACCCACGTACGTGACACTAAGCTTAACCGTCGAAAGAACTTGCCGTCACGCTCTAAGACAAACTCTAACCTTAACCAACTTTGAAGAGTGCCTAAGCTTAACCAGTGTAGAAACAGGCGTCGGCCAAGTTATGACTTTTTATTTATTAATTTAAATATATATTTTTTAACTTTTTACTTAACTTTTTAAATGAATTTATTGAAAAAATAAGAATCGTGAGTATTGAAGATATAATGTTTGTTTGCAATGTTTGCTGGAGCCACCTCATCCACAACAGCGCACCCCGGTCAGAGAGCGGACACAAGAGTCAAGAGAACAGTCCTTTGTAGTTTTATTTAGGATTCTGTTGTTGAATGAGATCTCTCAAAATGGTGGTGTTTCAGAGTGGTTTCTGTAACACATAAGCAGAAACAAGGAATTATAATACATAATTAGCAGAGGTAAAGGTCATATGCATCATGCACAGGGGAGGAAACTAACTTTTTGGCTTACCAGCCAACTGGCGAGTATCTGATTTTTTTTACCAGCCAAACAGATTTTTTACCAGACAAAAAAAATCGCTAATTGTGATAATTACTTCTTTGTATGTCAAGCCGCGTCAATGTTGTGTATGCATCTGGGTAGGCACACTGTGCCTTTAAGACAGCACGGTGGTCTTACGACAGTGCTGTGAAGTACCGTCAAGTGTTGTGGTAACGTCAGTTGGGTTGGTGTGCTGTTGTGCACAGTGCACTGGTTGAGCTAGCCCCTTTCGTGACTGCGATGTGCAAGCCAGGGGCTTTTGAGCATGAAATAAAATGTCTAACCTTACGTCGTAGTCCGGTGCTTTTTTGGAAACATTATAGTCATAACAGATACACCTAGCTGGCTGCTTTGAGCACACGGGGCTAACGTTAGCTAGCAAGCAGCTATAGCAAAAACGCTAACTAGAAGCTAACCACTGTATACAGTTCCAGTAGACTAACATTACACCTCTGTGATTTAAATGTGTCCTTAGTAACTTATACTCGAGGGTTGTGCTAGGGTTGGATGCAGTTCCCCGTTGGTCAGTCTGTCTGTTTTCCATCTTCTGCTGTGTTTAACGTTATCTGTTTGCGAGTGCTCCTGATGGCTAGCCTAGTACCGCAGGACTTTTATTATTATATGTCCGCGGGTTGGCCAGTACTGCGCAAACGTTTATTAAACATTATATGTCCGCGGGTGGTCTTGTGCAGTGCTCTCGTGGCACTGTCAACTAAAGCGAACACTCAGAAGACGCGCACCGTTTGCCAGTGCAGTGATTGCAGAATGTTTTATTTTTTTGTATACTCACCAGCAGGGGAGGAAACTAACTTTTTGGCTTACCAGCCAACTGGCGGGTATCTGATTTTTTTTACCAGCCAAACGTAAAAAATACTAGCATTTGGCCAGTAAAGTGGCCTAATTTCCTCCCCTGATCATGCACTATCCACTGCCTGCATTAGGCCGCTAGGTGACCCATATGCATGACCACGGCTAGTCGCTACCCCGTGCCATGCCCGGCCCATGCGGCCAACCAAGCCAGCGCCAGTGCTGACATGCCAATGGAAATATGCCATATAGCATAGCCAGCTGGCTAGCATTAGCTAGCAGCATGGACCAAACGCAACACAAAGCAGCAAACCCCAAGCCATAATCATACACATAAATCACAGCGCCCCAACAACACACAATGCAGGATACATATGACATTTACCTAGCATAAACCACAGGCATTACATTTTGGAGGCTGGTGATAACTTACTTCCTCAAGAACGCACTCTCAGGCTGCAAATGGAAACACAGGTGCCGGCAATTCACCACCTGTATTTAATTACCAGACTAAGGCCCCTTGGGCTGTCTGGAGAGATGCCTGACTAGGAACAAGAATACACCCTGGGCTGTCCAAAGTAATGCCTGAATAGAAATAATAATACACAGTATGGCAAAATAGTGGGGAATTATTTACAACAGTGAGAGAATTGTGATCTCAATTCTTAGAGAGAAAAATCGTGATTCACATTTTAGCAAGAATCGCCCAGGCTTACTCCGAACGGACCAAACTTTTCACGAATCCTGTCGGCAAACAAGCTAGAACGTCCCGGTCATGTAGTAAATTCTTAAGGCAGAGCCGTTGCAGTGGCTTAAACGAGGAAATATTGTGCACTTCACACGTTTCTATAATTGTTTTGTCGAAACCGGAACGCCTGTCCAGGTAACCCACAGGTCCCAGGAAATTATGTTTCCCTTGGTTGATGGATCAATAGTTGTAGGTAAGGTTTTGCCTTGGCATTGAATGCACCTTCTGTACATGCATTCCATATCACTTGAGCTGCAGACACAGGACTCAACTATTTCAGTTGTGGATGGTGTGGCAACAATCCCAAGCTGGTGAAGCTTCTTGATTTTGAATTTGAAATTCTCGTGGATTTTGCAGGCACAGGTTTCTCTTTGGGAAACGTTGGGTCTCACGATCCAAAAGGGCTTCAGTCTGCAGAACTGAGCCCTTGAGAGTTTGTAGCGAGGATGCTGACTGAGAAATGTAACATGTAGTCTCTCCATAGTGTCAGTGCCCTCTTCCTGAACACTTGTCCTTTCTTGCGGACTTCTCCTGTTTTGCCATTGATGACTGTTGAGTTGTCATCCTGGTGCAAGAAACGACTCACAACATGTCCCATCAATCGTCTCTGGCTGTTGTTGGGCAGGGTCTTGGGCTCTCTCCGGTGGGTGGCTCTCTTCTCAATGGTGCCTATCAAAGGTGCTGGTCCTTTTTTTTCTTTTTCTGTAGCCTTCTAAGCTGCTTCGTTAGGTTAGAGTATTTTCGGGACTGGATTTCCAGTTGATCTTTTGTCACCCTCAGTTTTGACCTCAATGATGTTATGATTCAGGGCTCTACGCTAACCTTTTTCACTAGGGGCACAGGTGCTCCTAAATGAAAAAAGTTAGGAGCACACAAAGAAATTTAGGAGCACCCAAAAATATTTAGGAGCACAGTGAAAATATTTCAAGTAAAAGATTTTTTTTTTCAAAGATAAATGTATTTTAGCTCTTGCTACAGCCCTGCATGTTTACATTTTGTATTTTGTACTTGATGTTCATTAACATGTGCTGTCCCTATCAAATAAACTATCAAATCAAACTACTGCTACAAAAGTAACAGTCACTTAACTTTAGCTTTTGCCCCTTTTATGCATACAATGCCTATGTTTTGGCTGTGTTGCTCTTCTAGAGAAATAATCCTTTCAGGGTTGCCTATTGAAATACTGTACACCTCCAGTACAGAAACATTGTTTATGAGTTTGCGTGTCAGGTAGACCATTGATTGACAGTCGAGTCTGCCAATTACGTCACACCGCTTGCACTCCGGCTTGAGTGCAATGTGGGACTTGTAGTTTTTTAACGATTCTCACGGCGGAGGAAAAAAAAGAGAGGCTGTAATCTGTACTCGCACAGCGTGCGCATAATTGATTTTTACGGTTCGCACACACATATTTTTAGGGACATACAGGGCTGTACGCTAAGCTTTTTCACTAGGGGCACACTTGCCCCTAAATGAGAAATTTAGGGGCAAAGAATATTTTTTAGGGGCAAATTTTTAAATAACTATTTTACCATTATAGTAGGGCTGGGCGATATGGCCTCTAAATGATATTGCGATATTTTTTGGCCATATCACGATACACAATATATATCGCAATATTTTGACATTTCCTAAAGCACTTAAAATGCTTGATTTAACCCTTTGATGCATACAGTCACGCCAATATGATGATTATAATAAGTCCCTGCAACATATGTTTGCATTATTAAACCATGAAGATGCTTTAAAAAATAATTTAATGAAAATGTACTAAGAGTAGTCTACTGACACACTAATAAAAAAATGTATTTACATCTAAGACTATTTATATAAAAACTCTTGGGTGCCCTTTTTTTGCACAGTACTGTGTTTTCTATCCACTTTAGCCAAACACACACACACACACATATATATATATATATATATATATACTACTGTGAGAAAATAATAATTACACACAAAGGGATAATGGCTTATAGCAGACTTAATGATTTTAGAATATTTCAGATAATGAAATTAAATGTTTATCATCAACTATCCAGTTAGTATTTATACTGTCTGTAACGTTTGGCTACTTTAAATCATTGAATGTAGAGAGAGAGAGAGAGAGAGAGAGAGAGGGGGCGAGAACGCACAAGAGAGCCAGCCCCCCCCCCCCCCCCCCCCCCCGGGTTTTGTTCTAGGTTCGCGTTTTGATCGTCTAAGCTGCCGTAGGTGATGACGTCACACTCGAATGTAAACAGGAAGAGTCTAACACGGAGATGGAAAGTGGATGATATACAGAAACGAATAACTAATAAATATTAAGTTATGTTTAAACTTCTGTTGTCAAGCGTTGTCATATTGTCAATATAACCCACCCCCTTTCCTCACTTTTCCACCGTCCCTGCTTCACTCGGGACCACCAGCTAACGTTAGCCTATAGCTCCGCCGTCCCTGCTTCACTCCGGACCACCAGCTAACGTTAGCCCATTGCTCGTGTCAATTAAATTGCATGTTATTAAATGTCCGCGCTGGTCTGTCTAATGAAATTACAACCGCAACATTATGTCGCCTGTACAGCCCTGCTTGTAGGCTAATGTTAGTGTAGTGAAATGCGAATGAAGGGGTGAAATCACTATTCGCAAGCTTGCGAGTAGATATAATTTTTCATTCGCACCGGCCAAATTAGGGGGCAATTTGCGACGATCTCGTCGCAGCGTACAGGCCTGACATATGCGAGCAATTTGGTCGCACTGTAGAGCCCTGTGGTTGCCTTCCTTTTTCTTCCTGCTTTGGGGGTGGAGGTCTGCTCTGGTGTTGGGCAGTTCAAAGGTGGCTCGGGAGGGCTTGGTACTACCTGGACATCTTGCATCCTCCTTTTTCTTCTTGCTTTGGGGGTGGACGTCTGCTCCTGTGTTGGGCAGTTTGATGGCAGTTCTGGGGGGCTTGGTGGTACCGGTAGGCCTACATCTTGCTCCGGTACCTGTGCGGCATCTGGCTTATTGATGGCATTCAGTGTTTTCTTTTTAGCATAATGCCTGTTCGAATTTTCTCTCAATTTTTTTTCCCTTTCATATTGTTTGGAGGTAAGATCTTCCATTTTCTTGATCTTACCATTTTCCTTTTGTTTTTGATATCTAGAAATGGAAAGGAAGCATGCCATACAATTAGGAAAAACGTATATGGACAGACCCTACACTATGCACTGGATGGCTTATGTATTGTGTGTGTGTGTGTGTGTGTTACAGTAGGACCTGACTTTCTTAGAGTGTGTGTCCTACAGTAGGGTTCTCCCTGTGTGTGTGTGTGTCCTACAGTAGGGACTGCTTACAAAGTGCGAGTGTGTACACAATGTGTACTACACATCCTCTAGTAAGGGCCAGAAAGCTGGACATCCTATCAACTAAATGGCTTGTATGAGGCTTCCTGTAAACTAGCATGTTTGCTAATGACTCTGTACCATTCCCAACCCCCCTAACCTCTCTCTCCTTCCTTCTGTACTCGTCCAGCAGGTCGGGGTTGTTGTAAACCTTTTCTCTGAATTTAGCTAACCTAGCCTTTGCTAACGCTTTCTTTTTCTCAGTGGCTGACTGTCTGCAATGAAACAGGAAAGTTAGTAAATTACATCAAAATTAACTGTTTATGATACGCATTTTATTATTACTATGTAATTACAACGTTATGAACACTTAATGTTGAAGTGTTACCAATTAGGCCTAACAAAATAAATTGTTTGGTTCCTGTTGGTTGTCAGTTAAGGCCATGGGGAATTTATTTAATTAAAATCTTTATTTAATTTTTTCCCACTGCGACTATGGATAGGGAATTTCTTTATTTAATTAAAATGTACACGACAACATGGATGCATGTACTCTGCCAGCATGTTTAATATCCATAATACTAAAGGTTTGACTAAGATTTTTATGAAACTTTTTCAACTCATAAAATAAATGGGGTCGCACCTAAATCGTCAGGGTCGGTCGGCAACCGGAACCAAACCATTTATTTTGATAAGCCCTGCTGTTCTGAAGGTCCAGATTAACACTGAAAGTCTGCGTTTATTATTTTGTATAACTTATATATTGTTTATATATATAAGATATATATCTTCACGTCATCTGTTTTACGTGCCAGTATTTATCATTCGCCTTTTGTATATGTCCCATTCTTAACGCCGTAGGCGCCAGCGCGCGCCCCTCTAGACATGTTCGAGACATGCCCAGGCAAGTCCTGAGAGAGTATACTGTTCTGTGTGGGTGAACAGACTCAGTCCACAGGTAACCAGCTACAGAGTGTGTTGTGGAGAAGACGTTTCGTGCAGTTGTACACAGACCGAAAGCAACGTATCGTTATAGAGAGCCGAATGGCTAATTAGATACAACTATAATATTGTCGAGCCACTATTGGCACAGTATAGTGACTTGTGTGAGCGAAGTAACGTATCGTTATAGTTGAACTCAGCAACGTCCCGGATCTACAAGACCTATTAAAGACTTTCTGCGGGTTAGCCTTAAGTACAAAAGGGGGCTAACTAGCTATCACCATGCCAACAGGCTTTTGGACTAATAGCTATTAATCCTGCCATCGGGCGCTAGGAATACAAGGACCGGTTCCGTACGAGACCCTTTCCTCCCCAGCGACGAACGGATTATCCTAAGTGTGTCTGCAGCCCTCTGGAGTAGGAACTCTAGAGGACCACCGTCTCTATCCACCATCTTGCTTTTCCCTGTTCGACGTGCTTCTTATCAATCCACTCCACGCTTCAATGGTCGAGTACTAGTAGTTAAAGACTATCGTTACCTCTGACGTTGTTGCCCTGACATTCCATTATTAATAGGGATGCACCGAAATTTCGGCACCGAAGGTTTTCGGCCGAAAATGGCAAAAAATGGCCTTTCGGCTTTCGGCCGAAAGAGTTTTTTCACCGAAAATATGTCACCGAAACAGAAACAACCTGTAACCTAACGCGTGTTGTTGTGATGATGTCGCGCTGTCGGGAGTCGCGCTGTTTCTATGTAAACTGCGCGCAATGCGTCCAATAAATGCGTCTTTAACATGCTTTATATCCTTATTTGCTATATGCCGCGGTTAATCACTGAGTGATCTAATATGCATATTGTATGGTGGTGACTATCCAAACATACTGCAGTCACCGAGAGGCTAACACGGGGAAATAATGGTACCTGCCAGACGCGCCGCTCGCCACATAACCACGGATCCAGGATACTGTGTTTGGTTAGTTTATTGTAGTTAAAACAGTTCATATAGTATCATAAAATAGAATGAGTCACGGTTTGATTCATCATAGTGTAGCGTACGTGCGGTCAGCAAAGTGTGACTTCCCCGTTCACCCCCTCATTGTTACTGTTTCCGAAACCCGCAGGTGAACAGCTGACTTTACTACTACGACACCAAGTTTTCAAGTTTCAAGTTTCTTTAATAGTTGTCATACAGAAGTACAGAATACTTTTATACAAAATGCTTCTTACTGTTGCGCTCCAGAGACTGTGCAAGACAAGATAAGTATGAAATAAAATAACATAGTAAAATTAGAAGTAAAAAAAAATGAGGTCACAGTGTTCAGTTTAGACATATGTACAATGTTCGATGCAGAATAGACGTAGTTACCATACAATATACAATACTGTAGTGTGCAGTGTACTAATATACAATACTATATAGTGCAAGGCAGAAATGGGACGAGGTGCAATTTAGGTACAATTCACAGTAGGTGTACGAGTTGTAGTGCAAATCCTTTATCAATAAATATAAAGTGTAAGTGTGTTTGTGTGATCTAAAGTGTGGAGAGTGGGTGCTGCAGTGTGTTGTTTGTTTGAGTGAGTGTGTGCGTGTGGGTGTGTGTGCTGTGTGCATTTGATGGTTGTTGCATAGTGATTATTGTTCGTTTAGCAGCCTGATGGCCTGGGGATAGAAGCTTCTTCTGAGTCTTTCTGTGCTCGCCTTAAGACTCCGGTATCGCTTGCCTGACCGCAGCAGTTCAAAGAGGCAGTTGTTCGGGTGGCTCGAGTCCTTAATAATTCTCGTAGCCTTCCCCTTGCACCGCTTGTTGTAAATGTTCTGGAGGGTGGGAAGCCCCCCTCCAATTGTGCGTTCGGCTGAACGTGTCACTCTTTGTAGTCTGCTACGGTCTTGTGCAGTGCTATTCCCAAACCAGGAGGTGATGTTGCCGGTCAGGATGCTCTCTATTGTACATGAGTAGAAGTTCCTAAGGATCTTCTGACTGACTTGGAACTTCCTTAGGCGCCTGAGGAAGTAGAGGCGTTGTCGTGCCTTCTTCACAACACTGTCAATGTGTGTGGTCCATGTCAAGTCCTCGGATATGTGGGCTCCGAGGTACTTGAAACTGTTCACTCTCTCAACCGGTGCCCCGTTGATGCTGAGGGGGCTGTAGTCCTTGACCCCCGACCTCCTGAAGTCCACAATCATCTCTTTTGTTTTGCTGACGTTCAGGGAGAGGCAGTTCTCCTGACACCACTGTGACAGGTTCTCTACCTCTTCCAGGTAGGCCCTTTCGTCGTTGGCAGAGATCAGGCCCACCACTACTGTGTCATCAGCAAATTTGATGATGGTGTTGTTCCGCTGTGCTACGCAGTCATGTGTGTACAGGGAGTAGAGGAGGGGGCTCAGAACACAGCCCTGGGGGGCCCCTATGTTGACCCATTTGTGAATGACGTGATCAATGACGTGACCCTAACAACCCGAATTGTGTATACCTGTCACCAACAAGCCGGCCCCTAATTATTACATAATCTCATTTCACAGTAATAATTACCAATACTTCAATTAATATAAAACATCACAATACAAATTTCGTTCCAATTTTTTTTCTTTTTTTTCCGATTTCTTTTGTGCGCAAGGAGTTCATAGTTCATACATAAGGTCTTGATATAAGGTCTTGATACTCTTCTTAAATCAACCAAAGTCAAGTCAATTCAAACCTCAGAGTCACGAAAAAGTCAAAATAATCCAAAATCATGAGAAAGAAACAAAGCCTTCATGACTGTCGACTCCTGAAGAAGGCAAATCTTTGTCACAGGTCTATAGGGAAAGCTGCGGGTCCGCGTCTTAATCCAGACCTTTCGCACAGGTCCGATCTTGTCTGGCATCGTCTCTGTAATCCTCCCAATGATTCAGGAATTCCGTGGTGCGGAATCGTCCATTATTGAGCACTATGTCATCGGGGGTGAAGTTCCGCTTGATCCTTGTTCTGTCGTTCCTGTAATTGTGGCAGGTATGTGAGATGTCTACTGTTGAGAATTGATTCCACTTCGTGGAGTACTGTCTGGAGTCCCTCCTCATCCTCTTCTCTCTATACCATCCTCCTCTCCTCTCCTCCTCCATCCTCCTCTCTCTGTCCTCTCTTCCTCCTCCTCTTGCCATCCTCTCCTCTCTTTCTCCTCCTCTCCTCCTTTCTCCATGTGCTGCTCTCTCAGCTTCTGCAAGTCGATTCTGAAACTGTTCAATGGATCCATATCTCTGAGACACCACGTCACTGAGGCTGCGTTGTTCTCTCTCCGCCTGCTCTTTCATCCTCTTCAAACTCTTCCTCAACCAACCAACACCTCCATCATTCTCTACTGAGGCTTTATGCGCTGCAGTACCAGTCTTATGCACTGGGGGAAGACCACTCCCTCCATCTTTCCAGTATGGGTTCAACTCCAGCTTATGCAGACCAGCCTGTTGGATGGCCTCTGCTTTGGCTTTCTCCTCCTCTTGTCTCTTCTTCTCCTTTTTGATCTTTTTTGACCTTTTCTTCTTCTTGGTCTTGAAGATGGTCTCCTGCTGTATCTGATGAAGACGTTGGTCGAGCTCTGGGAGGAGCCATGTGTTCTCTCCTCTCTGAATCTTTAACTCCTGCTTGGCCTCGTCGATCACCTCCTGATGAATTTTACGTTTATACTCCATCTTATTGGTGCTGCTCGAGCTTTCAGAACTAGCTCCGAACGCTGCCATGACACTGTCGTCTCCTCCAACTGGTCCATTTACAGTCCATCCAAGCATCGTATTGACTGCATATGGCCCTCCATTCACACTTCGGATGACTTCCAGTGGTTCTAAGGCTCTGGGAACGTTCAGACCAATCAACATCTCCACGTCTGCATCTATCTGTGGCAGATAGACATGCTTCAGATGAGGCAATTTTTCCAGATCTTGCTGTTGTGGGATGTTACCTCGATTGACAGGCATTTGATGTTGTGCAAAGATTTTTGGTATTTTACAGTATCGGTCACCGTCCAATCCAGCGACTTCCAAGTCAGATGTAGTGCAACTACACCCCCAGCACAGACTCTTCAATCTCCTTCAGGCAGACGATACAGGAGTCTGAAATCAAATAGTTTGAAAACTGATCTCCCTTTTGTCTTTAACACTTTCTTCGCCAGGCTTATGTACATCATTATACCCCTCTCTGCCAGCTCTATTTGTCTATGGAGAAGTTCCCCTTCTTTGCAGGGCTATAACTTTTTTAATTGTATTGCTAAATTGACATTACTATGGCCCATTCAACGTCAATTATCTATCGTTCAGGACGTAGGAACGTTATACTTTTTCATTCACATATTCATACTAAAATACGGTCTAAAGTATAAGTATGTTTTTATCGTTTTCTGCAGATTTCTCCAGAACGTGATTTTATAGCCCTAAATGCATTATATTGATGATCAAATACAGTTTGATAGTGATCTGCGCGAGATAAAAAAATTCAAATGGACGTGCTTCTAGAAGTTACTACTTATCATCTGATGTTGACCGGATGGGGGGGGGGGGTCGTTTATAATTCCGTGGCCAACGTTAGATGATTCATCTAGTGTGGGTGATATGATCATTAGAACAGTTAGTATCGAACACGTTAAAAAAAAACGCTAAAACTCACGTAGCTTCCTCGTAGCGTTGGGCGATGAGCGTGGAGCAGAAATATTCCTATTATGGGATGTTGAAATATGTGATCCATCTCCAGGTTGTATAATAGTATATATGTCCAAATCATGTTGTTTATCGAGTTATTGGTAACGGATTGCTATCCATTGTGTCTAGCTCGAGTCCCGGGACTATTAGCGAGTGATCGGACCGAATTGGAATGAGCACCAGCTTCCGTTTCCGGTTTGGGCGATCCGCCGATCGGCCACCAGATGGCGCTCCTGAACCGTTGGAGAGTTGAGAGGGGATCAACCAGGGCTGTACGCTAAGCTTTTTCACTAGGGGCACACTTGCCCCTAAATGAGACATTTAGGGGCAAAAAATATTTTTTAGGGGCACATTTTTAAATAACAATTTTACCATTATTAAAAAAATATGTTCCTCCTGCCTCATTACTGTGGTCCTTTTATTTAACATTTAAGTGCGTTTGTTTTCAGGTTTGTATCTTTTATAATGAACCAACTGAGAAAGTGTGTAAATCACTAATAGAACAAAAACAACAAACTGTGTGTGTTTGTGTGTGTGTGTGTGCGCGCGCTTGTGTAGTGCTCCTTGAATGAGATCACCACAACACACACACACCATTGCATTAATCAGGAGGACAAGAAACTCTGCATACATTTGTTTCACAATGAAAAGTGCTTTAGAAATCAAATGAATTATTATTGTAAATAACCCCATGAAAGGTTTATTATTTGTATGGGTAATTACCTGCTTCATATTTGTGATGTTACTGGTTTCAGGGTGTGCCTAAAGTGATCAATGTGTTGGGCCGTTTATAGAGATCTATGCCAATTAATGTTTATGTATATCCGGGACTTTTTTTAGTAAGAATTGAGAGGTATTTGTATATGTGACCTTTATTTTGAAAACCGTGTTGCGACGCAACCTTATTTACATTTGCGCTTTTGACAGTGAAATGTTCAGTCCAACTTAGCTCGAAGGAAAGACTAATCAAAAAGGTTTAATTGACCCGTATGAGGCTCTTACGGTAGGACTTTGATTGTTTATAGAAGTGGAATGTAATACTATGCTAAACGAGAAATAAACAGTTTGTGACAGCCAGTAAAGTTGCAAGCCACTTTCATTTCATATACGGGGACACCGTGACAATTATTAGTATTATCTTATTTGCATATTGTCTCATTATTAGATAGATAGATAGGTTGATATTTTATAAATTTAAGTAGACAGTATTTCACGTCCTAATAGTGGGCTACTACTACTCACCTAATGCATGGCTGAACCTGAACGTTAGAAGTGTCCGTGTCCCCGTCAATCAATCATCACATCATCACGTCAATCATCATCATCTTATCATCTCTCCACATCGGACGTGGTTGTCATAAGATGGACTGATATCCACTCCGTTGTTCTTGCAGAGCAAAATTTGTATCTTAAATGTATTGAAATGAGGTGCTTCTTTGGCGATGCAATAGTCCATATTGAAAGGAAGAGAGGCCACATTCAGTTTCGTTTTGCTAGGAATTATGGGATTTGGTGTTGGATGTATAGACTACGCAGATAGGGACATGGTCTTTAATCGCACGATAGACTACAAGTACCAAGTATATAGCGTGACCTAGATTCACTCCACACGCAAATCTTTTTTTTCACTCAGGCTATCTGTGATCGCAGTAAGTTCATTCATTGCCGACAGATTCTTTCATAGCACCACGACATTGTGTCGCACTGACAGCTCGCGTGAGTGGCGTCATCACACGCCTTGGATAATTTAGGAGTGAAATGCGAATGTAAGGCTTGAAAGCACTACTCGCAAGCCCGCCCCCAGATAATATTTACCAATCGCAACGGCCAATTAAAGGGGCAATTCGCGATCATATCATTGCAGTGTACAGGCCTGTCAACAGTAGATCTCAAGTCTCCGGGGGAGAAATATGATTGCGATCACAGATTTTTGAAATATTGATCTCAATGACGTGTTACGGCGTCATTGGCAGAATTAGCATGGCGGGGAATGACGAGTTTAGGCGTCTCTGGCAGAGAAAGTGTTAAAAAGAAAAGAAAAATAAACTCAACAAAAAGACACTGACTGACTGCTTCCCCCGAACTGAGACTGGGAGGCTCACGCTGCCCCGTTACTTCCTGATCCTGCTGTACAGGCGCACCAACCGACCTGTAGGAGTCGACATCCACAACGTCCAATCCCCACCCACCAGCTTTCCCACCCCTAACACTGCCAATTGTGTTAGTATGAACGACCAGCCAAGCTGGTAGCAACGCCGAGAGCTGGGCTCGAACCCAGCATCTCCTCCGTTAGTGGCAAGCGCCTTGCCCACTGCGCCACTTAGCCGCCCGACAATAAACAATCTTGAGTAAAAGCTCTGTACTGTACACAATGTGCAGGACATACATGTACATACATGTGATGATGCAGGCAGGATTATTATTGAACCGAGTAAAGTTTGGGCAAACATTGTGGACATTATTAGTGTGTGTGTGTGTGTTTCTCCAAGTCCAAAGTATAGCATGAAGATTAAGCCTAGAGAGACACTATTGCATCACTTTTGAGCAGATAGCCTGGCTGACAACACAGCTCTGCTCTTGACATAATTAGGGGTAAGGAAAGATAGTACATTGCAACACCTTTGCTCCATGTATTGTATTGACACAATTACTTGTGTATTTAAACATTTTAAAATACATGGGCCTAATAATATTCTTTGGGGGGGGGGGGGGGGTTATTAAAAAAATAAAAATAATAAACAGCTTAGCTGCAAACATTTATTTAGCTGTGGTCAGTACAGTACAGACAAACAAGACAATAAATAAATCAAATCAGGCAATAGGGAGGTGTAGTCTGACGTCACTTTAGACCGCCCGCATGGTCCACCCCGTTTAGGGATTTATCATTGGGAAAATGTATTATCGGCTATTGTAATAATTCTGCCTCATGAACATTGGCAAGCTTTCCATTTTTGCACAAAATTTGTTCCCTTCTATCATTAACATTATTATTGAAGATATAATGTTTGTAGTGTTTTTGCTGGAGCCACTTTATCCAGAACGGCACGACCCCCCAAAGTTTCGATATATTGTAGTGATTGTTAATTGTACATAATTCACCCACGGAACTATTGTTAGGAACAAGAGTTCCGCCCGGACATTATATGAGGTGGCACTACCTGCCACCACGAGTCAGTCGTTCTGCACGCAACGGAGCAGTAGCTTGTTGTATTTTGTGTATTGAATAAAAGCTGTTCGCTCTACCGAGCTACCGTCTCCGACTCCCATCTCTCGGCACTACACTGGTGACCCCGACGTTGGTCTCGCTGAAGTATCAGGGACCGGACCGAACATGGCAAACGATGCCGTTATTATTCGATTGCCGGAGTTTTGGGAGCATTCTGCGGCGGCGTGGTTCGCGCAAGCAGAGGCGCAGTTCGCCCTACGAGGGGTTGACGACGACGGCGCGCGATATTACCACGTCGTCTCGAGCCTCGGGAGCACTACAGCGGCGAGGACGGTAGGCTTCATAACAGCTCCGCCTGCACGGAATAAATATGAGGCGTTTAAGACGCACCTACTCAGAATTTTTGAGTTGTCACCGTCTGAGCGGGCCCGACGCTTGCTGGATATACGTGGCTTGGGAGACAGCAAGCCGTCGGCGCATATGGAGATGATGCTGAACCTGCTGGGCGCCGAGCAGCCGAACTTTTTATTTAAAGAGCTGTTCCTCAGACACATGCCGCCACGGGTACAGACGGCACTAGCCAATACAAACATTGTGGATCCCCGTGCTCTGGCAGAGGAGGCAGATCGGTTCTACCTGGCCACTCGACACTTTACCCCAGGGCTAATAGCCTCGACTCGCGGTTACACGCCGCAGGGGGGAGGGGCGAGGAAGAACAGGAGCAGCGCTGCCGCAGGCCTGTGTTTTTACCACGCACGTTTCGGCGCCAGGGCGACAAGATGCCGTTCCCCTTGCACTTTCGGCATAACGCAGAAACGCAGACACCGGCGCCCAGTAGCAGCGGTGAGCGCAGGTATGTCGAACCGGCTGCTTTTCATTAGAGACACACTCTCCGGTTGCAAATTCCTCTGCGACACCGGAGCTCAGAGGAGCGTCCTGCCAGCTACGAAAGAGGACACCGCCGGCGATAATAGAGGTCCACGCCTGACGACCGCCAACGATACCCCTATCCGCACCTACGGTACAAGGACCGTGGAACTGTGTTTTGGGGGCCAGCGGTTCACGTGGGACTGCATCACGGCCGACATTTCGTTCCCACTTCTCGGGGCAGATTTCCTGGGTGCACACGGTCTCCTCGTGGACATTAGACATGGCCGCCTAATAAACGCACGGACACGGGCTTCGTTGGCATGTGTCCGCGATGAGGCGACATACGGCGGCCTTCTTACAGCTTTCACCGACCACGAACCCCTCACGACGTCTGAGTCAAAGGTAGCGGAGCCATGGTCGGCACGACAAGAGCTCGCGTACGATTCCGAGGGCGCCGCGGGACACGTCGCCGGAAAGCCCAACGTCGTCATCGGAGCTGTACAGCCGGACCTCGACTACGTCGACAGGGGCTCGGAACAGGCCTCCGACCACGACATCCAGGCCCTCGGGACTGCAGATTCCAGTCTACGCCTGGAGGACGTCGCGATTGGTCACTCGGGTCCGACGCTGCGGGATGACCTATCCACCGGACACCCTAGCCCACAGGCCCCTGAGGACTGGCGAAGGCTCGCCTTTGAGGTGGGGTACAACCACCACAAGATTGAACCCGCCCACATAGACATTTCCCAGCCCTTAGAGCTGGCCCTCTCCCCCCGCCGGGGCCGTCCGCCGCTACCCCGGGACCCGCCAACGACGGAGCCGTCGTTGGCCTCGTCGACGTCTGTGCCCCCGGGTGTCGGGGAGGACACGGGCGCTTGCGCCGCCCCTACCTCCCCGCCCCTGGCTTTCCGCACTCACCGTGGCCGGTTCATGCCCCCGGGCGCCGTGGAGGGCGCAATCGCTTGCACCGCGCCCCGGGTTGTCCGCTCACGCCGCGGCCGGGTCGTTGTCTCTCCCCGCCGTGGAGATTTTGACCATGGTTGAATTCTGGGGGGGCTTGTGTAGTGATTGTTAATTGTACATAATTCACCCACGGAACTATTGTTAGGAACAAGAGTTCCGCCCGGACATTATATGAGGTGGCACTACCTGCCACCACGAGTCAGTCGTTCTGCACGCAACGGAGCAGTAGCTTGTTGTATTTTGTGTATTGAATAAAAGCTGTTCGCTCTACCGAGCTACCGTCTCCGACTCCCATCTCTCGGCACTACAATATCGATTTTCCAAGCTTGGCTCCGTTCAGCCTCGGCTCAGCACACTCACTAACAACAACCAACGTTACGTGATAACGTGCATACGCACAACAGCTAACAACCAATCAGTGAAGGAGATGGCCGAGAGCGACGGAGACCCGGAAGGAGACCCAGAGCGGTAGGACTCACTCAACAACAAGGCTTGCTAGGCTAATTAGCTTGCACAGCGTTGTTTTATATATTTACGTGCCGAGTATGTGTGTGGCGTGAATTCTGAGGCCACGTTTATAGTAGTGGGGGTATACAGTGGAAGTCGTTTCAATATATTGTGGCGGAAGAGAGTATTTTAGTGTCATATTTAGCACATTGTCATGGAATACACAGCTTAGAAGCAACATGCTGGCTAGGTTAACTAGCTTGCACGGCACTGTTTTATATATTTACGTGCCGAGTATGTGTGTGTTTTGAATTCTGAGGCCACGTTTATAGTAGTGTGGGAGTGGACGTCGTTTCAATATATTGTGGCGGAAGAGAGTATTTTAGTGTCATATTTATTGTCATGAGATACTCCGCTTGTCGGCTAACTGCTAACGTGCGCGGACTGATGACGACATCAACTCGACTTGAGACATTCGCAGCAGCATATTAGAAGTTAATTAAACTTGACAGACATTATATCGACGATAATTATCGATATCGAATTATATGAAAATAATTTTATAATTTTATCGCGATAACGTTTTTGGTCATATCGCCCAGCCCTACGTTATATCAAACGCCTTTTCTGCTGTATATATACGAATGAAATAAAACAAACTGCGTAGCATCCGGACTATTACAGAGCATCTATGGATGAAATGGGGGCGGCGGGGAACGCCGATTACTATTATTGATTAGCAATACAGTGTGCGTTCAATATACCATTTTCACTGATCGATCACGTTGCGTTTTAAAACAATGTCCAATCCATCTGTAATTTGGGTGAATAGTATCCTACCGTCAGGCCATGTGATCGCCGGCAGCATTTCGTCATTAGTCATCGGAATCTGGTAGATCGATATGTCCATTGGCTAATCATAAATCCCATTATTCCAGGCTGAAATATGCGTTCGGTAACGGGATCAAAGATGGAGGGTGTTCGTTTGGAACCGAGGCTCATATGAAACGCCCACAGACTGTAAAAAGATAATTTTTTTCAATTGCCCTCAATGATACTGCAGTGGAGCGATGGCGCCCCTAAGCGGATCTGGCCGGTATTGCATGTTTCGAAAATCAAATATGTGGGTAGGTCCTGCAAGTCGATTGCGGACGTTAATAGCTTTATTAATATGGAATAAAACAATAACAACTCGCCACGAGTTAACTCGTGGCTCTGGTCCTCAACGGGTGGAATAGAAACACGAGTTAACAACACACAATGCTGGCTACATATGACATGTATCTATCATAACCATAGGCACTATATTTGTAGGCTATTGATGACTTACTTATTTCATGAACGCACTCACTGGGAAAGCAGACAGCAGTGGAACACATGGGCGGCAAGATGGCCACTGCATTTAAACCACATTAGTACCCCTGGGCTGTCCAGAGAGATGCATGACTATAAATAATAGGACCCCTGGGCCATCAAAGAAGTGCCTGACTGGAAATAATAATACACAGCATAACAGATACTGGGGAATTTACAACAATTATTGTTTAAGCATTTTTGGTAGAAATAAAATTGTACGTAATTATTTTACGATTAATTGCTAATTGTTTCATGTTGAGCTATAGATTGTGGATGAATACACACAGAAAGGTACACCATGCCAATGTTCATGCTTTATTTGTTTTAAACAAGACGATTTACAAATGTGTCCATTGGAAATACATTGCAATTTCAAGCGAGGTGGACCGGCCGGAAACAACAATGACGTAACCACTACACCTCCCTATAACGCCACAGTAAAAAAAAAAAAGAAAAAAAAGGAGATCAGCACTAAGCTAAAAGAAAAGAAAAACATACCCCCTACTCATTGTCATCACACCAGGTCCAGTTTGTCCAGTAAAGGAAGGGGGTAAGGTGTGTCTGTGTCATTGAACACACATAGAACCAACTTTTCATCCCTACTGTTGAGGCATTCTTATACAGAGTGGCTGGCTGCAGTACTGTAGAATGACCTACATTTCCATCCATCCATCCATCCATCTATATATTTATTCATTTATTTATTAATTCGATAATAAATACATTGATGTAACCTAACTTGTGAAAGTGTTTCTTTATACTATGCACTGTGAAAGAGGTAGGCCAAGTGAAAAATGCATCCTAAAAAGACATAAGCCACGGTTTCTTAGGGGAACAACACCCAGATTAAGCATTTCAATGTTATTTCCATGGCCTAAGGAGGGTCAGTCAGTACATTGAGCCATAGAGCCAGAAACCAAGCGGGTGATATCATCATCAGGTATAAAGTCGTGAGCTGCTCCATTGACAATGAATGGGAAACTGATTTTGTGGAGCCATAGAATGTTTGTTTGAGTTTTTCTTTCCAACATGAGCTTTATTTTATTGTAATGTTCTTAGTTCCGAAACATATCATCCACAAAGAGATCCTCAGTATCATCTTATACCATCTTTCCCAATTCATTGTCTATGGAGTTGTTTCAGAATTTATACATTTTACATTTAGTCATTTAGCTGATGCTTTTATCCAAAGCGACTTACACGTTTTGTACAACAAGACAGCAGGAAGGGTACAACTCTATCAGCTGAGTAACAATGTTCATCAAAGTGTTGAGTTCTACAGTGTAGGTTAGTATTTATTAGGACAAGTGCATGACCGTAAGGTTAGTTAGTGTACATACATGATGACATCACCAATTTGAGTTTTAACTTAAGCACTGTAGTTTATGGATTTGAGAGAGTTGTTCATGTTCAATAATATTCTTGGACTGTCTTAGACCATATGAATAACATGTATGAATTCTGAAATTGTGCGTAGTTTACTTTTGAGGCTCACCAATGGTTTACATCTTGTGGTGAATCCTCTGTATTCACTCTGGTGTCAGTCTTCTCTTGATTGTTGAATTTGACACAGATACCTCATGAGAGTGCTGGCTAACTGTTGTGAAGGGGATTTTCTTCATCAGGGAAATAATTCTTCCTTCATCCACCACAGTTGTTTTCTGTGGTCTTTTGGGTATTTTGGCGTTGCTGAGCTCACCAGTGTGTTATTTCTTTTTAAGAATGTACCAAACTAGGGATGCCCCGATCGATCGGCCAGCGTTCGGTATCGGCCGATATTCAGTATAAATATGAGATTGGTGAATTCCGATAATGCTTTATTTTCGCCGATCGTGAAAACCGATCGAAGACATGCGCGGAAAACATGATCCAATTCTCAGCGGAGTTCTCACTCGCTGACTTCTCTCTCATGCGTACCTTTCACCCAAATCTAATCTGAACAACCGTTGCGTTGATTGGTTGGTTAGTGAATGGGGGCGGGGCTGTCATAGAATAATATTGGTCCCGCAGGCAGGAATACTATCCTCGAGTTAACCTAATTTATACAAATGGAAGTATTGATTTCGCCGTAACGAATCATTAAAAAAATATACCGTTAACTGGAATATGTTAGTTTCTTACACATATGTTGGATTATGTAATTGGTCATCGCGAATTAAGCGGTGGTTATCCTATAGCCCTAGTTATGTACATTTCAACAAAGTGGAGCCGCAGGGGACTTCCATATAGGGATGTCCCGATCCGATCACGTGATCGGAATCGGCGTCGATCACGTGCTTTTCAGAGTATCGGGGATCGGGAAAAAATTATAATAAAAATCGGCAGTCAAAAAAAGAAAATTTTTATTCAACAAACATGACCATGTCCACGTCTTAAACTCATACGGAGGCCTTAGTTTTGGTTTTAAATTACATATAATATATCATCATTAATGTATTTATTGTCACACAGAGCAGAATAATTATCCACAACAAACACATTCCCCTTTAATTTTCACCGTTGCAACAAACATTCCCTTTAATTTAGACGCTACACGCTACACGCGACCACAACAACAACACGTCGCTCCCGAAACACAGTTAATATCCACTGACTTGAGCAGCTAGACTTAATGTCAGAGGTTTGGAACTAAGCATTTTAAAATATAAAGTCAAGCCAGTTGCAATGTTTGCAAGGAGGAGATTCCGCGTGGAGGAAAAACTCATGAAGCAGCAGGCTGGAGGCGAAGTTTTCAGACTAAATTTTCACCTGGAGGATAACGTTACGTGACTGAGGTTTATCGTCGCCGTTTCAGACCAGAATGGACCATTACGTAAGTCGAACACTGAATGTATACTAATGTGCAAACATATATTGAAACTTTTAATATTTCTCATATGAAGCAGGAGCACATTTCTCAGGGTGAATGTAATAATAAAAGCCTCCGCTCTCGCGCCCCGGACTATTATAGGCAACAGATGGGCTTGTCTCGCTCTAGTTTCTGACAAAAATGCGTCAAAATTGATTACTAATGTGAAAGATCGGATCGGAAACGATCGGATCGATAGATATTTAAAATCACATGCTCGGGATCGGATCGGAAGCAAAAAAAGGCGATCGGGACATCCCTACTTCCATAGCATACGCCTTCAAATCCTCTTACCTTGACGATTAAAAGCCTCCACAATTTAGAAAACCGTATACCCATGGCTGGTGTTGATATTTTACGATGCCAGCTTGTGAGAATTCGTTGTAGCCAGCCAGCTAACGTTAATGCCATTCAGAATTGATTAACATAGCTACAACAACTTACTTACTTATCCTCTTCGACCCGGTTGGGGCATAAGGTCGCAATCATACACTGCCACTGAATCCTGTCTCGTGCTTTGGCCTGCGCTTCGTCCCAGGAAAGACCCATCTCCTTCAGCTCCATCATCACTGTCCTTCGCCAGGTGTTCTTTGGTCTACCCCTCTTTCTCTTCCCAACTGGGGTCCATCTCAAGGCAACTTTGGGTAACCTTTCATTGGGCATCCTCAATACATGACCGAGCCATCTTAACCTCTGTCTCCTTATCTCAAGAGACATATGCAAGCTGCAAGCTACAACACAGTAACGTTAATATAATTACATGCATCATTGTTTACAATGAACAGTGGGGCTAATCGAAAGGACTGGACACGGACAAGTTAAACAGCAATCAATTAATTAATACAACAGGTAGTTTGAGCTGCACTTTCGTGCCTATACGACCACACCACAGCCACAGGGATATGCGGCTTTGACGAGTTCTCTCTCTCCTGCCGATTAAATTCAGCAGCTCTTCCTCGAGTGCCTGTAGCTGCCTGCATTTGCACAACGGCGTCCATCCCTGCTGCTAGCTAACGTTAAAACGAATCTAAAGTTAGTTGTTCACCAACAATCTACAGACACCAACTGAACAAACGTAGAACCGGACTACACAAGAAGATAGCGAAGCATCATAAATACTTCCGGTCGGGGGGTTTCAAAATAAAACACAGGAAAGATGTTTATTTTGTACATTATCTAACGTTAAAACGAAGCTAAACTAACGTTACAACTATCCTAAAGTTTAAACTAATGAACTAACAAACGTAACAAACGAACAAAATATAACTATTACACTATATACAAGAACACGAGCAAAAACAAACATAAACACGGCTATTATATGGGTTGTTATCAATGGGTTGGTTGAGAAGGGAAGTTTCATCTATCTAGGGAACCTAGATACATCCGGGGTACAATGTTGCATAGGCTGCACGTGGATGAGGGCATGCTGAATGTGATTTGACCAAAGCAGAGTATACACACAGACAGTGGAGCTGTTTGCAGATAGCGAGCATTTTGTCTCGCAGATAAAACAACTACAAGTATAATTATATAATATATATATATATATTTTTTTTTTAAACGATCGGTATCGGCAGTGTATCGGCCGATATGGCTCATAGACGATCGGTGATCGTATCGGTGGCAAAAAACGTGATCGGGGCATCCCTATACCAAACAATTGATTTTGCCACACCTAATGCTTTTGCTATCTCTGATGGGTTTGTTTAGTTTTTTCAGCAAGCTATAACACTGAAGAAGGAATATGTAATTCCGAAACATGTTTGTTTCAGGCTGCCATTAAATACTTGAACCTGAGAGTGCTGGTCTAGCTTCACTGCTTCTAGTTTTTTCAGCCCAATGATGGCTTGCTTCACTGATAGTGACAGCTCTTTGGACCTTTATATTGAGAGTTGGCAGCAACAGATTCCATGAACTCTAGACCTTTTATCTGCTTCTTGCAAATGAGGGAATAACACACACCTGGCCATGGGCCAGCTGAGCAGCCAATTGTTGACTTTTGGTCCCTTAACTCAGGGGTTCCCAAAGTCGGGGGGTCGCCAGATGATAAAACAAATAAATAAATAAAATGCAAAGTCAATGGGGTCAAGCTCTTTCTGTCTGTTTTGACTAAAGGGATTTATTGGCAATTTGGTCTCAACAACAAACAAACAAAAATATAATGTATATATATATATTTGTACTGCAGGGTGCTCAACAGCCAAGCATAGCATCAATAAAGGTCTTGCTTTGTCCACTTCACTTGAACCTGTTTCTCTTTTTTTCCCTCTTGCTTCCTTCCCTCCAGGTTTTGGCGGGTGTGTTGACCTTATAGTGGACGGGGTGTCGTTGCTGAATAAGATTGGCTTGCCACCCACTGACCAGCCTCTGCACCACGACTACATTGAGAACGCACAGCAGCTGGCTCAGAGCTTCGCTTACTTCTTTGCCCCGGGGGCAGCCGCAGAGTGAGTCTGGATCTACTGTTTGTTTGTTTGTGTGTGTGTATGTGGTGGGGAGAGGGGTGTGTGTGTATGTGGTGGGGACAGGAGCGTACGTGTGGGGGTGGTGGGGAGAAGGGCATGTGTGTGTATGTGGTGGGGAGAGGGGTGTGTGTGGTGGGGAGTGGGCCGTTTTTGTGTACTGGGGAGAGGGGCGTGTGTTGTGAGGAGAAGACGGGTGTGTGTGGTGGGGAGAGGCATGTATGTGGTGGGGCGAGGGGCATGTGTGTATGTTGTCTGGAGGGGGCCGTGTGTGGTCTGGAGAGGGCCGTGTGTGGTCTGGAGAGGGGCGTGTGTATGTGGTCTGGAGAGGGGCGTGTGTATGTGGTCTGGAGAGGGGCGTGTATTATGTGGTGGGAAGAGGGGTGTGTGTGTAGTGGGAAGAGGGGCATGTGTTTGTATGTGGTGGGGAGTAAGGCTGTCCCCGAACCGTGTTTTTGGGATTCGAACTTCGTCAGGGTTTTTCGAACGAACGTTCGAACCTTCGTTTTTAATAAATAAAATAATAAAAAAAAGTTAATATTTGTTTTAATACATTTTTTTTTCTTTTTTTTTTTACCATCGTCAAATTAAATCCTCAATTTGAATAAAGTGATTAATCTGATTAAATTAGTATTTTTATTTATTATTAAATCAACTTTCCAGTCCCAGACCCAGCCCAGGGAGAAGCCCCAGCCCAACTTTCTTTAATCAATATAACTCATCAGTTTCTTTTAGTACTATAATATTAGTGTAGCCTAATCTTTATCTGCAACTGTGAAGAAAAACCCCATTGGTTTAAACAGAATAAAAAAATATAAATAAAAAAAAAATAACTTTTATTTTATTAAAAATAAAAAATTCAAATGTTGATTTCGAATTCGAATGCCAACGTAACGAACGAAGGTTCGAACGTTTGGGCTCAGCCCTAGTGGGGAGAGGGGCGCGTGTGTGCAGGGCTGTACAGTGCTACGAGGGCGTAGCATATTGCCCCTAAAAATTGCCTGTGCTAGTAGAAAAAAATATTTGGGGGCACCCTTGCTAGTACTGATTTCAACCCTTTCATTTGTATTTCACTCCTTTTTTTCGAGGAATTTAAACGTTGCGAACTAATCTTGTTGGCCGTTTTCTATATCTCTCCTCCCTCAGTCTCTCTCCATCTGCCCGAGGAGCGGGGCTGTTACTTACACACTTGCGCGACCGACACTCACACATGCACATACGGGTACTTGAGAGGTGCTGTCCGTGCTGAAGCAGAGCAGAGCTCATCATAGCGGAGAGAACGAAACATTCGAAAAAAGCATGCATAGTGCAACCTGTGTAACATTAAGTTACACTGCTATCTCCAATCTTAACGTTAGCAAGCTAAGCATGCATAGCGCGACGTGTGTAACATTAAGTTACACTGCTATCGTTAGCAAGCTAAGCATGCATAGCGCAACCCGTGTAACGTTAAGTAACTTGTGTTCCGCGGGGAAAGACCGGTCATCACTGCATACAACTTTGTTTAATCCAAATATCCATTCAGAAACTTTGTATTATGAAATAATTCTGGGATGTCTGACTATTTCCCTATGCCTTGTTTGGTGCGAGTTCTGACTCGCGAGGTCAGACTCTGCACTGACAGATTTGTGTTCATTGTGCTGCTTTTATAAAGCCTCAAATGACGGCTTACAATATTTCATGAAAGCAAAGTGTTTTGTTTGTCTAAGATTTAAAAAGGTTTAAACTTTACAGCACTGACAAAGTTGAACAAAGTGCTGTACAAGTCCCACAACATAAAAAAAAAACATTATAATTATTTTTTTTTTTATTTACAGTTGATTCCATTTTTATTGCTCAATTCCGCGATTCCGTCCGCGATTCCGTGATCGCGGATTTCATATGGCTCTAGGAGACGGGTGTGTGTGGTGGGGAGAGGCCATCACTGCATACAACTTTGTTTAATCCAAATATCCATTCAGAAACTTTGTATTATGAAATAATTCTGGGATGTCTGACTATTTCCCTATGCCTTGTTTGGTGCGAGTTCAGCTGACACTGTTGACACGCCCACTACGCAAAGTGTGCGCTCTCACACACACACACACACACACACACGCACACACACACGCACACACACACGCACACACACGCACACACACGCACACACACGCACACACGCACGCACACACACACGCACACGCACGCACACGCACACACACACACACACACACACACACACACACACACACACACACACACACACACACACACACACTGCTCCGGTCATGCATCCACTCAACTCATGGAAAATATATCATCAGGCTATTGTTCTAAAAGTATCTCTACTAATAAAATGGAGTATTTAACAGTTTAAGAACTACTTAAACTTTAATTACTGATTTAAGAACTTTCTAAATAAAATAGAAAGTCCCAAAATAGTTTATTTATGACTGCTTGTATTAATTGATCAAAAAGTAGCCATGTGCAGTAATATAGTTATATAAAGGAATAATAAAGCAATGTCGATTATGTTCTTAATAAAAAAAAAAAGATTCTTGCTAAATAATAAAAAAGAACCGATAAGAGTATCGATAAAGTACCGAACCGTTAACACTATGGGTGCCGGCCAGAAATCCGGAAAATTACTGTGGATTGCCAGCGCTATTTGTCTATGGAGAAATTCCCCTTCTTTGCAGGGCTATAACTTTTTAAATTCTATTGCTACATTGCCATTATTAGGGCCCATTCAAAGTCCTATATGTATTGTTCATTGTGTAGCAACGTTAAACTTTTTCATTCACATATTCATAGTAAAGTATGGTCTAATGTATAAGTATGTTTTCATCTCTTTCTGCAGCTTTCTCCAGAACGTGATATATAGCCCCAAATGCATTATATTGATGATGAAATACAGTTTGATGGCAATCGGG